>NC_135567.1:13970305-14027805 GCF_964340395.1 Glandiceps talaboti | reverse complement strand
CTGCACAGACGCCCAATCAGTGTTGTGATTCAGGCGTCATCAACTGATATATTCTAAAGGTACATATGGAGAGGTTTACTCATATTAGACCCCCCCCCCAAAAAAAAAAAACAAAAAAACAACAAAAAGTTGTTTTTGGTCATGGCATAAACTGCTCAAAGTGGCGCAACAATGCTGTTTTTATTAATCACTCAGTCTACCTCTGGAGTTCACTGTAAGATGAAAACTAACTTCTTATACTTAGGCCACAGGACCCCCCCCCCCTCCACATCCCCTCTAACTAAATTGTCCAAAATTGAAAATGTTTCGGACAGCACAATCACTTTCAAATCACTATGTAGTAGTATATAGTGCTATGAATATAAAGCCAGTTTGTAGTAGTATGTAGTGCTATGAATACAAAGCCAGTATGTAGTAGTATGTAGTGCTATGAATACAAAGCCAGTATGTAGTAGTATGTAGTGATATGAATACAAAGCCAGTATGTAGTAGTATGTAGTGCTATGAATACAAAGACAGTATGTAGTAGTACGTCGTGCTGTGAATACAAAGCCAGTATGCAGTAGTAAGTCGTGCTGTGAATACAAAGCCAGTATGTAGTAGTATGTCGTGCTGTGAATACAGAGCCAGTATGTAGTAGTATGTAGTGCTATGAATACAAAGCCAGTATGTAGTAGTATGTAATGCAAAGCCAGTATGTAGTGCTAAAAATACATAACCAGTTTGTAGTGAGAAAAAATAGTTCTTTTGTTGACACTTTATTTTAGTGCCATGCATTTAATATTTACTGTAGCAGAAATTCTTCCTTTTCTCAATTTGACATTAAAATAAAATTGATTTTGAAGGATGGGAACTAAAATGGCCCACCCCCACCCCAGTAAAAGAAGTTAATGTTTTATCCTACATCGAACTATTGATCTCACCCCTAGGATAGTCACTAATCATATGTGTTTTGAAGAGTTTCTTTTTCCTTCGCAGCATTTTAGGTTTAGTATTTATACATTCAGTACAGGTTGGGTAAATATCAATTGCTTGTTCACCGCCAACAATAACAAAAGATGGCAGGAAACAGTGATGAGGGGAAAAAGGAATTTCAACTGGTGATGTGCATTCCAGCTCTTTTTTCTTCCTCCAATTGCCCTCACATTAAAACAAAGACTGACTTGTGGGTATCGGGTGTCGGTGTCCAAGTGGTTAAACACTTGCCTCTCTTATCACTGCGGTTGGGGTTCGATTAAATTTACCACGCTGTAAGTAAGAAGAGTGTCATTCAGTTTGACTCTACCGAACAACGCAGGTTTTCCCCGGGTACTCCGGTTTCCTCCTGCATTAACACTGAACCCATGAGGGATGGCCCTCACTGGACTTCTTGGGAGACAAGTGTTTATATATTTAAAGAACTATTTAGTATAAATAAAGATTATTTGTTATTATTATCCAAGTGATACACACACTGACCAGAAACAGCTCCTTTTTTCTGGCCTTAGGTATAATTATAATAAGTTTTAATCACTTGGATTGTCTGATGGATGAATGGTTATAGTAACAGGCTTGGAATTTGTGAGTCTTTCCTGTCATTTACTTCATTTGAATTCTATAACTCTTGAGGATGATTGGCAGATAATGTGAAGCGCTTTATATGGTTCATTCTGATTGGTTAGAAAACAAAGGCAACAAGTACATCTGTTGGTTGTATTATTATGAATGTTAAGCTCTTTATATGGTTCATTCTGATTGGTTAGAAAACAAACATCTGTTGGCTGTATTATTATGAATGTTAAGCTCTTTATATGGTTCATTCTGATTGGTTAGAAAACAAAGGCAACAAGTACATCTGTTGGCTGTATTATTATGAGTGTTAAGCTCTTTATAAGGTTCATTCTGATTGGTCAGAAAAGAAAGAAAACGAGTACATCTGTTGGCTATATTGTTAATGAGTGATAATGTATGTGTATGTTATCCAATCAGTGGCAACCTTGTAATTGCTTCACATCGCTCCATAATGTGACCATTATTTGTATAACAGTAGTAACCAATCTGGACAATGGGGATCTGAAAGGATAGAATTTGTTATGTAAGGGATTTTATCCTGCATTTATAAAGGCAGTAGGGGTTTATCACTTGCGAGGGAATGTTGTGTTATTATAGGTCCGTGCCTAGTGTAATAGCTGTATGGTCTTATTAGAAGTGTGTGAGAAAACGAAAACTTCCATTTATGAACCTTATTATGTTCACTTGCAAATTTAGCTTTACTGATTGATTGATTGATTGATTGATTGATTGATTGATTGATTGATTGATTGATTGATTGATTGATTGATTGATTGATTGATTGTTTGGTGGATTGGTTGATTAACTTGAGCATTTTTTGTTTCTTTGTTTCTTTGTTTCTTTGTTCGATGACTTGTTTGATTGTTGCTTTCTTTGATTCATTGATTCATTGATTTATTCTTTGGTTGGTTGGTGGGTGGATTGGTAGATGATTCATTGATTGTTTAGTTGCCTGTTTGTTTGTTTGTTTGTTTGTTTGTTTGGTGGATTGATTGATTGATCAATTGATTGATTCATTTTACTCAAAGAATGTCATGAATTGTGCATAGAGTAGAACATGTACTTTTTTTGGTACAAAATACTGCTTAATTAATATGTCTATTAATTGTATTGTTCTCATCTTTTCTCAGCAGAGGAAGAAGAATCACAGAATATGACAAAAACAGATATCCTTCTGATACACAGTCTTTATCTCATGAATATTGCTTTTGAATTCTGATGATTTGCATGTTAAATTTGTCATAGTTGAATAGATTTAAACAATATCTTCAATCTAAATTAATGGGTTTAACTTCGTATTCCACCAAAATTTAATCAGCTTATCAAAGCTTTCGCCAGGTTATATCCACCATGGCTTCGTCAATTTTTTCATTATATTGTATCTTCAATAAACAGAAAATGCATTCGCATTTTCTCTAGAACTGCAATTGACACAAACGTATTTTACTTGTGGATTATATCAGGTGCAGAGCCGTGTTGCAGGAATTAGTGGTTGTACCTTATGTTACATAAGTTGTACACTTCATTATAGCATGCACAAGCCAAGTTGAACAAAAATATGGAATATATACTCTGGTTGTCTACGTCATAACAATGCACGTCTACATCACGACAATGCGTGACTACATCACTGTTTCCACTGTGTTTGAAATATGAGTCAAAATGTTCAAAATAGCTATTTCTTTCCCCAGTTTTTCCTTGACATTACTGGTGCTGGTATAACTATATTATTCCCCAATATTTTTGTTCATTCAGCCAGAAAATACTTGTAACCTAGCGACTCGTAGTGACAAAGCACCTTTAGGTCACTGGTATATTCCTGGCTGAATAAAGAAAAATATTCTGGAATAAAATCTGAACGTCGAGGGGGGGAGGGGGTGTCTGTAGACAGATGTATAGATGACAAATTATGTATCTTTGGAAACAATACAAACAAACTATGGTGTATGAATGATTGAATGGTGACGTCCTACTGTGATGTATTGCAACTGAGATGGTTCATATAATAATAACCATTTAAAACATTAAATGTAACTATAAGTATATTTGGTCACATGACAATCTATCTTTAATTGTGAAAAATGCTGCAAGCTGCATTTCAAAAAAATTCTTGCAATCTTATTGGTCCAAGACAGTCATGTGACATCTACAATCTAGCTTGGTTTTTCAAAAAAGTATTGACATCTTAAGCTTATTGGTCCAATACTGTCATGTGATGCTACAATCTATAAAATTACTATCACATGACAACTACAGGGTTCAATTGAGCTTTCTTCTTATGCAAATTATGTTCATCTAATTAGTTAATGCCATTAATAAAATTTTACTTTAACCTAATTGGTTAGGAGCTGCCACGTGACTTCTATAGTGTAACCTAATTGGTTAATGACTGTCACATGATTCCTATACTGTAAACTAATTGGTTAATGACCCAGGAGTGTGTAACCCCATGTGTGTAAGATCATACATGGAACCTAATTTGTTAATGACTGTCACATGATCTTTATAACTTGGCAGTGTGGGTCATCCAGATATCAGAACTGCAGTCTCCACCAGGATAACGGATTTCATGTGCTAATGCTGGGCCCTCTGGTTCGTTACCAAAATCTACACAGAAATCTTTGTTGAGAGTCAGACCACCTCTGTTTGTATCGACATCAACCTGCAACATGTGACTTCCTTGTCTGCAAGTTAAAGAATAACGATCGACCAATTACAAGTGTCCTAACAAGTAACCAATTACTGATGAGCTAAGAACTGATTATTTGTATTTTACAAAATAACCAATCAGTAATAATTTAACAACTGACCAATGAATGATGAGCTACAAACTGGCTGAAGATTGTACTTTACAAACTGAACTTTACAAACTGACCAATCACTTACAATCTAACAACTCACCAATCACCAATCACTTACAATCTAACAACTGGCCAATCACTTATAATCTAATAACTGACCAATCACTTACAATCTAACAACTGACCAATCACTTACAATCTAATAACTGACCAATCACTTACAATCTAATAACTGACCAATCACTTACAATCTAACAACTGACCAATCACTTACAATCTAACAACTGACCAATCACTTTCAATCTAACAACTGACCAATCACTTACAATCTAACAACTGACCAATCACTTACAATTTAACAACTCACCAATCACTTACAATCTAACAACTGACCAATGATCAATGAGCTACAAAATCATCAGTAATTTACAAACAGACCAATCACTAATGATCTAACAACTAACCAATGACTGATGAGATAATAAACTGACTGGTTATTTACAAACTGGCCAATCACTGGTGATCAAACAACAGACCAATACCAGAAGTACAAACTGACCAATCACTCATGATCTAACTACTGCCTATTAACAGAAATACAAACTGACCAATCACCAACGGCCTTAGAGCAGTGCATATACATGTACTTACTTGATGAGATCAGGATAGAACTGTTTATCCCACCCACTGTACAATGAAGTTGTCACATAGAGTCGTTTGCCATCAAGACTCAGTTGGATCATCTGAGGGCCTCCAGCAACACGTTTACCATTCATGTAAAGCGGTTCTGGCTGTTTAGTCAGTTCTTTGTCTTCAGTAACTTTGACATCACTGTCAGTAGTAATACTACCACCAAGGAAGATCTAAAAATATGTAAATTAACATAACCAACATTTGTTCAAATATGGCAGCCATATTTCAAAAAGTGTCAAAGATTTGTCTATGTATGCATATTTCCAAATATGGCAAATATATATATCCAAATATGGCAAATATATATATATATCCAAATATGGCAAATATATTTCCAAACATGGTAAACGTATATCCAAATATGGCTGTATGCATACGTTACTTCGTTTTCATTTTGTTCAGTTCACATTAAACTTTATCTGCATAGAAGCTTCAGTACAAATATGTATTGTTCCTAATTATGGGCTATGTACAGTAAACAATATCTCAATAACCTTAGAGTCGCCTGTAACAATGCTTTTTGCATTCTGATGGGTAATACACGTGACTGCAGTGTTAGCTCTATGCTTGTTTCAAATACCATTCCAATATCTGAAGCTCTCAGACACAAATTTTTGTTTACTTTTTTTATGATAGAGTGAAGAATAGTTCAAATATATCAATTTCTGCAGTATTCTCCGACGACTTTTTTTTTACTCTCGAAGATGATTTTAATGTTTAGGAATTTAATGTGTTTTTGAAGTCTCAAGAATTTCTATCCTTTTTAACACATGCTAGTTTTTATTGTCTGTTGTTGTATTCTGTCTGTGTTGTTGTATTCTGTCTGTATATATATCCAAATATGGCAAACACACATGCATATGCAAATATAGCAAGCATTTATCCAAATATGGTAAACATATATCCAACTATGGCACACACTTCCCTGGCCAACTCATTTAGTATGATGTCTTGTATATGTGATGTCATACTGACAAATATGGCTTACAAATATCCTAATATGGTAAACACATATCCAAATATGGCTAACACTTACCTGGCCAACTCATTTAGGATGTCTGGTATCTATGATGTCATACTGACAAATATGGCTTCCAAATATCCTAATATGGTAAACAGGTATCCAAATATGGTAAACAGATATCCAAATATGGCTAACACTTACCTGACCAACTAATTTAGGGTTTTTGGTATCTGTGATGTCATATTGACGGATATCTCCATGTAACCAATTGGAGAAGTAGAGAAATTTATCATCCAATGATATCAGGATATCAGTTATCAATCCTGAAAATAAAATATTTTAGAGATTAAACGAAACATTGAGGATATCTTGTTGAGGGTTAAAATAAAAATACCAGTTTGAAATTTGCAAATATGAATATGTTGTCATGTCAAGTTTCATTATGTTCTGTGATGTTGTCATCCAGTTCTGTTATGTTGTTTTGTTTTCTGCAATGTCGTCTGCAGTTCTGAATTTTCTATAAACTCTTTTCTGTGCGAGTCTAATGCTTACCTTTGTTTGTGTTCTGTTTTTGTTTTGTGTTCTGTTCTGTTTTGTTCTAAAATGTTGTTTTCTGTAATGTGTTTTGTGTCTCCAATGTTGTGTGTGTTCTGCATTTTTAAGCTTGTTTTTTGTTCTGTGATATTGTCATGTCGTGATGTTGTTTTGTGTTCTGCAATGTTGTGTTGAGTTTTGCAAATTTTCTTTTACATTTTGCAAGGTTGTCTTTGTGTTCTGCAATGCTGTTTTGTGTTCTGCAATGCTGTTTTGTGTGGTGCAATGCAGTTTTGTGCTCTGCAATGTTGTTTTGTGTACTGCAATGTTGTTTTGTGTACTGCAGTGCTGTTTTGTGTGCTGCAATGCAGTTTTGTGTACTGCAATGCAGTTTTGTGTTCTGCAATGTTGTTTTGTGTACTGCAGTGCTGTTTTGTGTTCTGCAATGTTGTTGGGCATTCTATATACTCTAGAAACTATCAATACTTCTATTGTGTTACTTCTATTACTTACCAGGCATCTCTGGGAGTGCCCAGCCTTCCACTTTCTTTGAAGGAATGTCAATAACTTTCTCAGCAGCCCATGTACCATCCTATTGACAATATTCAAACAATTTGTATCATTTAGATACAAATAAGATATCCTTAGATCACGAGTATTTTCTGGTTGAATGAAGACAAATATCAGTGACATAAGGGGCCTTGTTACTATGAGTCAATAGACGAGTAGTGACAAACCCTTAGTCTTAGATCACGTGTATTTTCTGGTTGAATGAAGACAAATATCAGTGACATAAGGGGCCTTGTTACTATGAGTCAATAGATGAGTAGTGACAAACCCTTAGATCACGAGTATTTTCTGGTTGAATGAAGAAAAATATGAGGGAATAATACAATTATTACCTCCTCAAATATTATTTTATTAAATATTGGGAAAAATAATGGCAATCTGGAATGTTTTGATCCACATTTCAGACACTGCAGAATCAGTGATGTAGACATGGGTTGTCGTGACATAGAACATAGAACGACCAGGGAATATAATCCATATTTTCTCTCCAAAGACAATAATGTGGCTTGTGCAAGTGCATTTAGATGTTATTCAGCCAAAGAAAATACGAGTGACCTAAGGGGTCTTAGTAGTGACAAAACCCTTAGGTCACTTGTATTTTCCGGCTGAATGAAGAAAAATATTGGCAAATAACAGAATTATACCAGCGACAGTAATATCAAACAAAACTCAGGGAAAGTAATGGTAATTTTGAACATTTTGACTTATATTTCGAACACAGCAGAACCACTGATGTAGACACGAGTTGTTGTGACGTAGGAATGACTAGGGTATAAATTCCATATTTTTTGTTCAACTTGGCTTGTGTGTGGTATAATATTCATTATTCATATCCTGTGGAATTATAGTACAATAGATAAGTAAGTTTGACATACCTCTGTCTTAAAGAATCTGATGATGTTGCTGGCCAATGCAGCACCAACCATACCTTCTGCTGCTGTGGGTTCATGAAGGAACCGGATCTCCAGTGGAATTAAACCTTCCGGCCCTAAATCTATAGATTGTAGCTTTGTGTGTTTTTTCCAATCCCATACATTTAGACTCTGACCATACAAACCTAGAAAAATGGGAAAAAAAAATAAAAAAATAATTCCTGAAATAAAAGCGACAACCCATCAAGTTCGAAATATCCAATAAGTGTAATTATTTATATTAAGACAATGTACTTCTTACTATATTACTATATAAGTTTTCCTTGGACCACAAACCCGACTAGTTGGAACAAACTATTTGTGTGGTCCAGCCTGAAGTTTGAAGTTATTTTTTGTATTTATTTTCCATTGCCGATGCATTTACTTATAACTAATTCCTTTTCCTCACTTGATATGTCAATTTTAATTTCTTTTTGACTTCTGACAAATAAAATAAGTAACGTATTCAGGTCTTTTATTTATGTTCTGAACTTCAGTAGACTCAGGCCATACTAACCTAGGAATATGAGGACACTATTTATATCATCTTTTTAGATCTCATTATTATTAACTTTTAACTTTTTTACATTTCACTTTTTTAATTGTCATTCCGTGTCTTTGTATTTTTATCCTGTTTCATATCATGTTTATACTTGTGTATATGTACATTTTAAATTACTTTTATACTTTTGTTCAGCGCATTGAGATTGTTTTAATGTAATGCGCTCTACAAGAAATAAATATTATTATTATTATTATTATTATTATTATTATTATTATTATTATTATTATTATTTAAACTTTATGTAATAAAATTTAATACCATTATTCCCAATATTTGGGAAATAACTGACTAAATTTTCACATCCAGAATTTATGTTTTCCCAGTCCCAAAATAAGCAGAGACTGGCCATATAGATATGAATGCATGGAAAATAGATGTTATATTAGAAATGTAACACCATTATTCCTGTATTTGGGAAATAACTAACCAAATTGCCACATGCAAACCTAGGAATAAAGGAAAATGTTTATAATTAAACATGTAATAAATGTAATGCCATCATCTCCCAATATTTGGATAACTGAGTAAATTATCATGTCCAGAATTGATGTCTTGTAACTTAGACTGTTTTTTTCCCATTCCCAAAATAGACAGTGACTGGCCTTACATGCAGACACAAACATAAAGAAAGCCTTGAATAATTAGATTTTATTACATATATACCAGAGATTTTAATTACCATTTTTAACATCCTCCACATCAAACCCTTTGTAGAAAGCTTTGGGTGCACCCCACTCTGTACTAATCATGACATTGTGATGTGGTTGATACCAGAAATCATAGTTAAACGGCACATAACCATCAGCTTCCCAGTTTCCTTTCACCTCAAACTCATTATCTTTGCCTTTCAACAAAATAAATCCACCTGAATTGAAACAAAAGAGTCAAATATGCAAATTAAGGTAATCGTTATTTTTATAGACATTGAAGACATGAACAAAACTCCAATTGTTACTTAATATGTAAATTAGGGTCATTAATATTCATGATTAGCAACCTTTGACCTCAAACTCATTGTCATGGCCTTTCACCAGAATGAATAGGTCAATTCCTTCACATTACAACTTAATCTATCCTTAGTGACAACGTCCTAAATACTACATATGTACCAGAAATTACGTGCACCCGTGCGCACACATACTAGTAGTATTTGAACTACAGTGCAATACTGAAAACATTATTGGACACCTGCATGCAAATGATATGCAAATGAGGACACAATCGTTCTTTCCCAAAACAATCACATGATCATATATTGTATCATTTTTACAGAAATTCGTTGTTTCGGATAAACAAATGTAAGACTAACAGAACCCCATTATGCATGTGTTCCAGTTTGAGCTACTCAGGGTATTTGCCCTCGTGCTTGCAGTGTTTTCTGCTGCACTTTCACTCTCTACACTCGTGAAAGTTCTGCCACAGAGAACACTGCACGCACTCATCGCACATCATGGGGTTCGGTCATAATGGGAGATACAGAGGAACACCACTCCAGGAAAAACATTGAATTTTCATGAGCACAAAATGCCGGTACCCTTCAGTTTAAAACAACTCATGAATATTCATTTTGCAACTTGAATACATTATTTCTGCCGACTCCCATGATGCAATATACAAAAGCAAAGATACCCTATAAAGGCACAAGATACTGTCTCCCATGATGCAATAGCCAAAAGCAAAGATACCCTATAAAGGCACCAGATACTGACTCCCATGATGAAATAGCCAAAAGCAAAGATACCCTATAAAGGCACCAGATACTGTCTCCCATGATGAAATAGCCAAAAGCA
The DNA here is from genome assembly GCF_964340395.1 of Glandiceps talaboti. NCBI lineage: Eukaryota > Metazoa > Hemichordata > Enteropneusta > Spengelidae > Glandiceps > Glandiceps talaboti. The sequence goes on along the minus strand of NC_135567.1, from coordinate 14,017,426 downwards.
AAGATACCCTATAAAAGCACCAGATACTGACTCCCATGATGCAACAGCCAAAAACAAAGATATGATATAAAGGCACCAGATACTGACTCCCATGATGCAACAGACAAAACCAAAGATATGATATAAAGGCACAAAATCAACTTGATGTTTTTTTCTAAAATAGTAAGTAATTGTAGGTGATGAAAAATCATGCAATGACTCTCCAGAACCCATAGTATGTGAAAATAACTTAATTTCCTAGCATGGTGTTCCCCTTTATGATAGAAAGACACAAACCTCTGCCATTGCCTTCCTCATCACCCAGTCCACTAATCATGATGTCTCCGTTGCCAAGGCAATGAGTGTTATGTGGATTACTAAGTCCTGTCTTTGAGATCACTTCTTCAGCCTCAATAACCTTTGAAATATTCAAAGATATATTTCAAACCATTTAAAGAAAGACACCCATTTTTTCACCACCACCACCACCACCACCACCACCACCACCACCACCACCATCATCACCACCACCACAACAACAACAACAACAACAACAATTATCATCTTCATCGACGTCGTCATCATCATCATCATCATCATCATCATCATCATCATCATCATCATCATCATCATCATCATCATCATCATCATCATCATCATCATCATCAAATCTTAACTGTTGTCTGTACTATTACTAACCACTACCATACCTTAGCAATTGCTGGTTTCCGTGGAGATTTTTCTACATCAATCAGATAAATACGAGACGAGTGCAATGAAGGCAGCACTAAACGATTCCTCTTTCTACAAGAATCGCCATAGCAACTGCTGCATGCATTCCAACCAGTGTGATGTAACTCATCGCCTACATATGGCATAGGTAACCGATGGATAACCTACAAACAATCAAACAAACAAACAAACAAACAATTTCATACATACATACATACACACACATACATACATACATACATCCATACATACATACATACATACATACACACACACATACATACATACATACATACATACATACATACATACATACATACATACATACAGTTCTGTAGGGTCTATAGCATATAATTTGGTTCAAATTTTCAAAATCTGTATACATACATACATACATACATACATACATACATACATACATACATACATACATACATACATACATACATACATACATACATACATACATACATACATACAAACAAACAAACAAACAAACAAACAAACAAACAAATAAATAGATAAATTCATAAAGTCTGCATACAGACATAGTTCCCTCAAATACTTTACTCCAGTGACTACTGTATGAAATCTATTTCATTTTTTGGTTAAATTTTGAAGCAAAATGTAAACTTCATGGTCCAATATACTGTTACAAATAGAAAGGTCATCTCAGACAATATACAGACAGATACTTGAATGGACAGATTGACAGGCATATGTATGGACAGACAGACAGACAGACAGACAGACAGACAGACAGACAGACAGACAGACAGACAGACAGACAGATAGACATACAGACAGACAGACATATGTTTGGACAGACAGACAGACCGACAGAGACAGACAGACAGTCAGTCAGTCAGACAGACAGACAGACAGACAGACAGACAGACAGACAGACAGACAGACAGACAGACAGACAGACAGACAGACAGACAGACAGACAGACGGATGTTTGGACAGACAGACATACAGACAGACAGACAGACATGTATGTTTGGACAGACAGACAGACAGACAGACAGACAGACGTATGTTTGGACTGACTGACAGACAGACGTATGTTTGGACAGACAGACAGACAGACAGACAGACAGACAGACAGACAGACAGACAGACAGACAGACAGACAGACAGACAGACAGACAGACAGACAGATGTATTTATGGTCAGACAGATAATAACTCCCCCCTTCAGGAGGTTCTAAATATACTGCTGTGTGTCCATGCAAGACTGGGATATAAAAGGCCCCCTATCTTGGTGGGGGTTATTGTCAAACTTGAATGCATACAGTGAACAATGCAGTGATTCCTCTATTAAAATCCATGACAACAATGAGCAGCTGGTGACTTTGATAATAAATTTGGTATGTGTAGAAGTGTGAATGTCATGGAAATGCCAAGTGTTTTTAATCCAATTCATTTGATTACTTTCCCTGTTTGTAGCAGGTTCTGTTCATCACATGCTTCGTTGTCGGCAATTTTATCGAGGTGTAAATGAAAGTTGAAATGATATCAATGACTCCTTGTTATGATACAAGATTTGTGTTTCCTGCAGTATCACCATATATCAGACACTACTTGAAAACTTCACTGGAGAAACTAACTACTAGGGTCAATTATTGGCACAGCTTTGATTAGCTAAATGATTTCAGACCAAGCAAAGTCGAAACTAATGTGGAGTGAACCCTATTTTAGACTCTTCAGTTCAAAAAACAGACCCCATTTTAGACTCTTTTAAACAAACCCCATTTTAGACTCTTCAGTTCAAAAAACAGACCCCATTTTAGACTCTTCAGTTCAAAAAACAGACTCCATTTTAGACTCTTCAGTTCAAAAAACATACCCCATTTTAGACTCTTCAGTTCAAAAAACCAGACCCCATTTTAGACCAGAGGATTAGAAGATATACCCCAAAAGGGCGGCACATATACACATACCAAAATAGAGGGACGGTAAACGCCATAGTCAAATCGTAGATTCTAAATCCAAATCCAAATCTGAATCTGAATCTGAATCTAATGTTACATACTTGACTGTAGGTGCTTGATCGTGGGTCCACATCAACGGTTGCTAGGTAATCAGGTTTCTGTGTTTCTGTGTTGCTATAGATACAGGGGAGATATACAATTTCTTCCCTTGCACCATTCACCATGGCACCTTTTGGTGTTGCATATCCTGGACCACGTTCACATGCTGTGTGAAAAAAAATACAAACAAATTATTATTTGGTAGTCGACAACATTTTGAAACTGCAGTCCGTAAATACATCAAAAATTGTCAGATCCTGTACACTGTAGTCTGCAACAACATGTAAAACCTTTGAAAATGTCTGCAACAAATTCCGAAACCTTTCAAACTGTAGTCTGCAAAAAATTGTGAAATTTTTGAAAATGTAGTCTGCAACAAACAAAACTTTTGAAAGTCTGCAACAAATGATACGAAACTTTTAAAAACTTTTTGCGATTTTATTATTTTTTTCTCGAATATGTAAAAAAAAAGTTTAGGATCGGCAGTAAAAAGAAAGGTCGTGTGGGGTAACCGGAACCAAACGATTATTTTTAGGCCTTATAGACGGGTAAGTAGACTGTAAGATACGTCGTGACGTTTCGCCCTCACCGGCCTCCCTAAAATGGGGTTGGCCGATGGTTGAGGGCGCCCCGTCACGGCGTACCTTACAGACTAACGGGTAAATTATACAACGGAGAATACATTGTTCGTGGTTCCAAGAATCAATCAATATGTAGAATAGTACAATAAAGTTACTTTGGAATGATAAATTGGTAACAAATGCAATGTTCTACTTCCGACCTTGATTACGTAATGACTTGATTATTCAGGGTTAATGTTTATCTCTGAACTGGCAGAATAATATGTCCGGAAATTGATGGTAGTTGGTATCCTTGGTCCGTGTTCATGATCGAAACGTCGCATTCGTTTCCAATTTACCTTTCCAAAGTAACTATATTGTACTGTCTGTTCGTCCATTTGAAAACACGTGTGCAACTCCAAGTTATATATAAAGGTTTTTTTCCGTAGAGCGAGACAGTTGTATTGTATAAACTATCAAGATCAGTGAGCCTATCACAAGGTTTCATGTTGAGATAGACACCATAAAAATAACACACACACACATCACTTACACCGTGGGGACTATTTATTTAGTGAATGATATAAACAGTAACAGCATGCACACTACTACAAAAGGTATAATCAGTTGAAGTTCAAACAAAATCTATCGTCACCACCTAGTGAAAGTTGGTATGTAATTATAGCTTGTAGTATATATAAGTTTCAGAGCTGCGTGTTTTGTTACATCATGAAGGTGTTAGTCCCATGGTTACATATAGTGCGCCTGGTCAAGGTCTTCAGCAAATACACCGGATTTCGATTTTGAACACAATCACCCAAGATAGCAATAACGTCTTTTCTTGTTGTTTGAACCACGTTCACGTCAACATTAGATCAGCGGTAAAAATCAAAGTGCACAACTAGAATTTGATGATGATAAATAAATAAAATGTAAACAACTTGTGTACTGTATTGCACACGGTTTCGTACACATCGATCATTCTATACCTTTTATAAATCAAATCACACTCATGTAATTGTACGCTTGAAATTTATTAACACGAAGTACTTTTGAAAGGTGAAAGGTCCTTCTCCGTCACAGTGTTTAGTGAAACGCGTGCACCGTCTGCAAGCAGGACTAGTATCCAGTTGCCTTTCTATTAGAGTGGCATTGATCCACAGGGGCGTGTATTATTGCTTAGATTTCCGTTTTCTTAGGAAAATATCATACGAATCTTGCTGCTACAAATGTATCGATCTATAGTACTACGTATACTATAAATATGAGAAGGGTGGTCATCTTCCGGGTCATCTTTCTTCGTAACCTTTCAAATTTGAATAAAACATGCACATTTGCAACAAAAACATACCTGCATGAAGAATATGTGCCAAGTAAACTTATACACTATCACTGGGGGGCAAAAATGCTTTTGTAACGATAAAAATAGACCTTTTACAATGAGCGGGCGCTGTATAAAGTCCTCTGTATGTCAAAGGCAGGTCAAATGACATAGCCGTCTAATGTTCACTGCTGATTGGCCAAGAAAGAGGCGTTGACTAATGACGTCAGATTACCGCTACATTTCAAAATTAGAAGCACGGCCATCACTAAACCCGGAACCATGGATCTCGAAAAGTTTACGACAGCTTCCTGTTGAGTATACTTATACGATTTCCAATACAAATGCATTTTTACTGTGTCAAACTGTGAATCTGTGTATACTGAAATTAATTTCATTTTTGGTTGCCCATAAAGTAGTGATGCTTCCGGGGGATTTGAAGGTCTTATTGTCGACAGCCATATTAGACTAGAATATCACCATCCTGGAAATGGTGGAATGGAATATTAGCTCACATGTGACTGTGAATCTGACACTTATGGAAGCGTATTAGTGCCAAGTTGTATGGAAAAAAATAAAATTTAAAATCTCGTAATTACGAGATTTCAATTCTCGTAATTACGACTTTTTTCTCGTAATTACGACCTTTGAATTCTCGTGATTACGACTTTTTTTTCTCGTAATTACGACTTTTCGATTCTCGTAATTACGACTTTTTTCTCGTAATTACGTCTTTTTGATTCTCGTAATTACGACTTTTTTCTCTTAATTGAGTTTACTATTCACGTAATTACGAGGTTTTTCTCGTAATTACGACTTTTCGATTCTCGTAATTACGACTTTTCGATTCTCGTAATTACGACTTTTTGATTCTCGTAATTACGACTTTTTGATTCTCGTAATTACGACTTTTCTATTCTCGTATTTACGACTTTACGATTCTCGTAATTACGACTTTTTGATTGTCGTAATTATGAAATTATGATTTTTTATTGTTTGTTATTTTTGAATTTTTGAATTGTTCAGACACGAATCTTATCATTTTGATGTACTAAGCAGCTACTATAGAGTGTTTGACACGGTAACCGGTTTGTATGATTTGATTGCGTTTTTCGTTTCTTTAAAAACAATCGAGTGCATTAAGACAGCGAAGAATATTCTTTCATTATATGTCGGCAAAATGAATCAATAATGGATTTGAAATTGAAGAAAAAAGTCGTAATTACGAGAATTGAAATCTCGTATTACCAGATTTTAAATTTTATTTTTTTCCTTACAACTTGGCACTAATACGCTTCCGTAGACATTTCGTTTCCAGAGAGAGAAAATATATTTAGGCTGACTCGGTCCACCATAAATCGCCAAAAAGATTTGTATAAACCATGAATACGTTTTGGATCGAAATACGGTAAATTTGATGAAACAATCCCTTTTTGTTTGGAACGCGGAAGTCATTCCTTACTGTAGCTATGCATCTAATCTTCAGGTAAGCTAGGGGGTCTTTTTTACGTAGGCGTAGTTCGAGCAGCCAATCGGCAACGAGCGGGTTATTCAAAATAGCTAGACGTACAGAGGAGTTCATACAGGGTCGACAATCGATGTCTTCCCTTCTCTCTTTCCCTATACAGGTAGGAATATATATTCAAAAGGTTGTTATATTTAGTCTGTAGACCTGGAAAACAACAATCTATGCAATATTACACGCCCCTGTGCATTGATCCGGTTCTCCTGAAATACTCAGATGACTTCTGTACGGTTCAGATCATAGCCCTGGGCGTTTTAGATTTCAAAGTCCTTTCAAGAGATTTCGAAAAGGACCAAGTGGAGTTGCTAAAGTACAAACTCCACGATCACGTCTGTTGTAATTATTCATTGTGAATACCGCGTATGTTTTTTTTTTTTGCATTGTCATGTGTATTGGTGATTTTTCGCCCAAAACTCAACATATAATATATACACAGAATGTTTATTTTTAGTGCCAGACAAACTATTACGTTGTATTATATAAGTTTTATGTTACAACACTAACTTTCACTGACATAGACAAACTGATAAAAGAGTCGCGTGAAACACAGATAATATTGAACCCAAAGTCTGCGAAAGTATGCAACCACGATACAGTAACTTTAGCGCCAAGACAAATTCAGGACGGCACACATAAAAAACTACAGCATAGGTAGAAAATGTGACCTTGCATGCTGCCGTGAACCGTATCAAGTTCAAGACGACATTCTCGTTTCAAAACAAACACCTAATACTTTGGGTAGTTTGTGACCACTAGTTTTCATCAGGCTGGGCGATAAAACATCACCTTCCAAAAGGAAGAAATGTCTAACACACTCTGGCGGTTTCACTGAACAATATTCATGCACAGTGAATATTAGTCCTGCTTCCATGACGGTGCACGAATCTGTATTACTGACTTGACTCTAGGACAATTGTCAGAATCGAGTCCCGAATTCCTCCGTATGCAAGCAGGACTAAGTGAATATCTGTACTCACCCATGTTGACCATAGAAAAAACTGTTTATTTACGAATCCTGCTGCTACAAATGTATCAACCTATATACTATAGTAGAAAGCTTTTCTCCTTACAGGTAGGAATATATAGTCAAAAGGTTATTATAGTTAGTCTGTAGACCTGGAAAACAACAATCTATGAAATAATACACGACCCTATGATGTTGACGACCAATGAGGACGTGTGCTGACAACGAGGCTTGGACCAGAATGGGGGCGGAGTTAATATTAGTAAACAGAATTGACAAGGATTGAAGACCTGATCTGACCAAGCTGATTAAAATCTGATGTAGATATCGGCTAATCGTTCATTGCTATTTTAGTGACCTTCGTTATTTTGCCTGAATTGACCTTGGTACATGTTTACATTTTAAGCCTCCTCTAGAGGAGGCAATCAGGCTAAAAAATGTAAACATGTACCAAGAAGGTCAATTCAGGCAAAAGAACGAAGGTAAAATAGCAATAAACGATTACCCGACATCTACATCGGATTTTAATCAGATTATGATCTGACGTACCCGGTACAAATGACGACGCCTTACTTTACTGGCTCCAATAATTGCAGCTAAATTTTGTTTTTAATTTACGATACTTTTTTTAATTCTTTTTTATAATTTATTTTGTGTAACTCAACATTTTTCGTTTTACTTTTTATTTTCTTTACAGGATTTTCACAGAAAAATAGCGCCAATGTCGTTATAGCACAACTGCATTTAGCCGTTGCTATGGGCATAGTCTTGTTGCTAGCCATATTTGCATACATTTTTTTGAATCTTTATTAACTTGCCTGCACTTCTAACCAAATTTGACGAAAACTTTCACTCCTTCAATGATAACCGCTTTTGCATTTATTACTAAGATATGTTTGTTGTCGCACTTTTAAAACGTTCCTTTAGGGGGAGGGGGAGGGGAGGTTTGACTTGGAACGATGTTTATTTGTTGAGTTTGTGCGACATTGTGTGATTGTTGCTAAGTTTTTTTGTTTTTGTTTTTTTGTTGTTGCTAAGTTCAATTGTGCTAAAGACCGAGAGCTATGGAGCGAAACCGCTACAGTATCGATCGATTAATCAATTACATGCTCGCTGCCCCCTGTGGTATAATATTTTTGGGGATTTTATTGCATTGCATGAGGAAAGTAGAATGACTATAGCATTCATTCCATGAAGCCGAGTCTTGTGTTCCCCTACCTTAAAGGAGGAGTTGCCGATATGTTGTCTGTCTGTCTGTCTGTCTGTCTGTCTGTCTGTCTGTCTGTCTGTCTGTCTGTCTGTCTGTTGATTGTCAGAATATCAGCTGACAGCACAGTCACTTGTGTCCCCCACCCCACCCCCGCAGACTGCATGGGCTGGACTAGCTGCAATAATTGTAGCTTTGGTTTTATTAAATACTTTTTTTTTTTTTTTTATCTTTTTTGTATTTGATTTTGTGAGACAGCATTTTTCGTTTTACTTTTTATTTCATACGGAGTTTGCAAAGGAAAACAAAGCGGAGGACCGAGAGCGACGTAGCGAAACCGCAACAGTACTCCAGCTAGGGCTGGACGTACAAACACGAACAAAAAAAGACCGACGCGAGGCCTGGGGTGATGATACGCGCGCTGACCAGAAACAATTCTTTATGATCAACCTGGAATTATTTTTAAGCAATATTAACTCACAAGTGTCTGTGGCGTACACTCACGTGTCCTCATCACCTGACTGGTTGACCCTTATCTCAATAGTTATCTGTTTTGATTTACTTGGAGTACGTTGTCTAACCTCGACGCTTCGTGACAGACCATACAGTGAAAAGGTCACAGTTGTGTGTATTGTAAAGTGAATATTTGTTCCACCAATGAATGTGCGCCATCGACTTTGTTACATGTTCGATCCACTTGCACCATTTAGACCAAGTTGTATAAATCTGTGGTCTTCGAAATCACCACAAATTCACGATGCCTACAACTCCCACGGCTCCTGATGGTGGTTGGGGATGGTTTGTTGTGGCTGGGACGTTTATTGTTTACGCATTGACCTCCGGCTCCGCGTTGGCGTTTGGGGTTCTGTATGTACCTCTTCTAGATGCCTTTGGTGAATCTAGGGCAAAAACAGGTTAGTGTGAATACGTGAATAACTAGTAGTTTAGTTTAGTTTAGTGATTGTATATCCTAAGATAATAACAATCTCATCAGAGTCTGGTACGGAAGTGCTGTTCAGTTTTACCTTTGAAGACATGTATGTCCTTGGACAAGACATAGACCCTCCACGAACATTGTTGGAGGGTCTATGGACAAGACAACAACAAATTCCAGTATTCTAGAGTTCCATTCTTTTCTCCGCGAACAGGAAAACAGCACCGTCACCGCATGGGGGTAGTCCTATTTGCAGACGGTGTAAGCATAGACAGTGGACTAGGGGGAGAAGTCTTCCCTTCCTTCACTACACCGTCTGCAAGCAGGGCTGGCATGGTATTCTTTGCAAACGCCGTAAGAAAATAAACAGTAAAACGAACAATATTGATCGAGTCACACAAAATAAAATATATTAAAAAAAGAATAAAAAAATATTGTAAATAAAAACAAAGCTACAGTTATTGCAGCTAGGTATAGGGAGGGATGTCCTGCCTGAGGAACATTTCATAACGAGGTCCCGAATTACTACGTGTGCAGGGTGTGCAAGCAGGACTCATCGTCGCAAACCACGGCCTGTTTTACGGCAACGTTCTTAACGAGCCTCCCACATCGTCGCAAACCACGGCCTGTTTTACGGCAACGTTCTTAACGAGCCTCCCACGTCGTCGCAAACCACGGCCTGTTTTACGGCAACGTTCTTAACGAGCCTCCCACATCGTCGCAAACCACGGCCTGTTTTACGGCAACGTTCTTAACGAGCCTCCCACTGAAATGTAGTGGTAGAAATAATAACCCTGGTTTGTGAGAATGGCAGGACTATGCATGGAGTAGTCCTTTGGCCTCCACATTGTTAGGATATGCAGTAATGATCGGAGTTGGGGGAGGGGGGTATTCATAAATAAAGGAAATCATTAGGGCTTCCAAATTTCATGTTTTATGAGAGGGCCATGACATAACGTATAGTGTTAATTGTACTAAAGAATACATTCTTGCTATGACACAGGGTAACTATGTACAAAGGTCAAGGTCAAGGTCAAAGTTCAAATCTCAACAGTTTACACCACTTACCCATATAAGGTTTTGATCTGGTCTATATTTGTTGGTATCTAAAATTTAAAAGAATACTGATATTTTGCTCATGATTTGAACCAAATTAAACCTCAGGAGTGGTCGTTTACTAAGTGTATATGAAAATTTGTTACGACTTCACCGCAATAGGTTCTAAAGCCTAAATTCAGATGGGTGATTGCCATGTGGATGTGTTTGTGGCCACACAATCAACCTCTGTCAGTGTTTACACTATCTTGAATATAGGGTGATTATATCCACATAACCAAATCACTGCTATTATGCACCCCACCTCATTCAGTGTTTACACTATCTTGATTACAGGGTGATGATATCCACATAACCAAGACATCGTTGTCACCGTTGTCACCAACATTTAAAGTGGCACAAACTGACTGTATAAACTTTTTTCTCAATTGAAAATACTTACAAAGAACTTTGCATAATTATAAATGAATAATAGAAACAAAGGTATAAAATAAACAAACTGTGAGGGCGCCCTACACATCACGGCTACATCTGTATATTAATTATTCTCTCGTTTTGCAGCATTCATTGGTTCAATCAGCTATTTAGTGACAGTCCTAACCAACCCGTACAGTTCTCTACTCTGTGATAAGGTTGGACATCGTCCTGTTGTCATGTTTGGGGGCGCTATTGCAGCGATATCAGTTTTCCTCAGCTCATTTACAACCAATTTGTTTCAAATGTACATAACGTATGGTTTATTTGTAGGTAAGTAGAAATATCGCTAGAATGAAACATTTGTCTTTGAGGACACTCCATAATGTAGGGCGCCCTCAACAATGACATTTTTTTTTCAGTCGAGCATATTTTTTTTTTTAAATTGTGGACGCAGCTTAGTTTAATAGTCGATTTTCCGGTTCCAAGATGCATTGCGCAAGAGGACGTCACTAATGTTTGTACGTTTAGTCTTGTTTTATCTTTATTACATTTGAAATAATATTTTCATCAGGAAATGATGGAAAGACATGTTGACCTCTTTGATTATGAATGATTTTATAGAACAAAGACTTAAAACACCATCATTTACAGAGAGGTTTTAGGGATGAACACATGGTACGGTCATGTAACAACCATCCCTTGAGTAGCATATACACAGTACATGGCATTGTATGGAGAGACGTGCAATGCATCTTGGAACCGACAATAGGTCAATTAAGATACAACCACAGTATGATCTGACAATTAATTGAATATTCATATACTTACGGAAGTAGAATTGTTTTATAAATTAAAAATTTGAAATAAATCCATGTACTGATTTGTCATCGATATGGACACTGATTTTGTGAATGATTTTATAGAATAAAGACTAAACGCCATCAATGACAGAGAATTATCTTACTCGTAAACCCAGGGTATTGTAAGATATACGGTTACAATTGTCCCCGCTTAGTAGCGTGTGCAAATCACCTGCACGTACGTACCGAATAAATTGCGTTTTATGAGGAGACATATGGTGAATTTTGGAATTGGCAACATGTCAACACACTTTCTCTTTGTACATGTACCTTGAACAGAAATGTCATTTTCTGCAGGCATTGGAAATGGTTTTACTCATGCGCCCTCAGTGTTGATAGTTTCAAAATACTTCGACAAGAGGTTGCCAACAGCAACAGGTGTTGCCCTCGCTGGGAGTGGTTTTGGTATGGTCGTATTCTCGGTTATCACACAGAAGTTGTTAGACATATACGGATGGCGTGGAACTTTAATGGTGATCAGCGCCCTCACAGTCCATTTAAGCTTAGCGGGGTCATTATACCGCCCTCTACGTGGAACTCTTACACCAAGGACTGAACAATCAATCGAGATGCTAGCTATTAATAAAGAAACAATAAATATTGCAGGGGATGTCACTAAACACGATAAATCAGAAAAAACTAGTAACTTGCAAGAAAAAGAGAGTAACCGTTCAAAACTTTCCAAAAGGACGCAAATTTTTTATAAATTTTTTGACCAAGTTTACTGTTTTTCTCTATGGAAAGATTCAATTTTTATTCTCCTTCAGATCTGTATATTTTTATCATTTTTTGCTTTCGGCGTCATGTTATCTCATGTGGTAAGTTATCCTTTATTATCAAATTAACAGTCTAAAGTTAGTCTGTAAGGTATGCTATGGTAGGGCACCCTCACACATCGGTCAATCTGCTTTCACCATGGGATAGAGCCGGCTGATGTGGGTGCCCTCACACATCAGTCAACGGCTTTTATCATGGGATAGAGCAGGCTGGTGAGGGCGGTATGACACAACATCATATAGTTAATGAGGGCCTAGCTTAGAACCTTTGCTGGTCTCAGTTAGTTAGTTGTATTAGTTTATAGCACTTTCCCATTCTGTGCCCAAAGCGCTTTACAAAAATTACCCCAGGCACAGATCTATATAGTGGCACAATGGCCCTTTATACTTCCTCAACTCCCTGGGGAGCATACAATCCATTGCAGCCCTTATAAGTGCATAGGATTAAAGCATTCACATTGCAACCTCTACCCTACCAGGTCCCCAATTATACAGCTGGGTGGACTGAGGCACAGTCGCAGTTGAAATCTTGCCCAAGGACTTTAGCTGCTCGGAAACAAATGGCAGCGATGGGGCTCAAACCTGCAACCTGCTTTACTTACTATGTCGTCACACGTTCAGACATTTGCCTAACAATTCAGTTTTATACCGAAAATCCAATTATTTTTTCATAGAACAATGTCTCAACCGACTTAGATAACTTATTGTGAGATGATTACACAACCTAGAAACTTGAGATGGCGCTATCACTATTTGGACACAATTTGTATCAGTAATACCGCATGTGAGTTCTTTATGAATATCCATAACTATTGATTGTAAAAGATATGATGTTCTTTTGTAAACAGCGCCCTCACCATGAGTGGGATTAGACGTTGAGGGCGCTATTATGCACCGTTGAGGGCGCTATAATATATTGCAGTCTTAATGATCTGATTACTTTGAATAGGTGAAGAGAGCACAAGAGTTTGGTATCCCAGAATTCAAAGCAGCATCACTGGTAGCAGTAGTTGGCGTTTGTCAGAGTGTCGGGAGAATAGTGATAGGTTTAGTGGCTAACATAAAGAGAATTAACAGATTAATTCTGTGCCAGGCAATGATAACTATATGTGGAATATGTATAGTCACAAGTATGAATATTCGAACCTATGTTGGTAAGTTAATAGCTTGCGCAGCAGCCACGAAGTGGCCACATTGCTCAATAACTAGTACACATGTGTGTCCTATATACTATGCAATGTGTTTTTGGTGGTTTTACCCAAGGATGCATTGCGGCGCCATGACTACGCATGCGCATTCTACATACTATGCGCATTCTCCACACAGAGGGCGCTATCTACAATATCATCGTGAGGCAACCGATCACTCAAGTAAATCTACCCTGTGCGAGCTTATGGGCTTTGCCTACTTATGATATTATGCAATGTATGCAATGTTGTTTAATGCAATTTTAGCTTTGTTTCCATTTATTTTATGTAACTGAAGTTTTGTAGGTTGTCTTTTATTTCTATGTAAACTGTTTTGGGGTCCACGTTTATAAGTGTTCGTCACCTGTGTGGACTGTCTGACTTTTGTCAAAGTTGAGTAAATTAAAATTATTGAAGTAAACTATCCGATAAACATTTACAAGTACTAGGGAGAACCAGCTTATGGGCATCTAAATATCACAAATGATAAAACGTATACATCAAAGTTTGATGGGAGCACTGGATGCCATAAAAGTTTACTTAATTTCAGTTTGTCTTTTGGTTGTTGAAAATATTTGAATATTGTAACAGTACAATGTATTTCATCATCTCTCTCTCCCTATCTCTCCCCCTTTCTCCCTCTCCCCTCTCTCTCTCTCCCTCCCCCCCCTCTCTCTCTCTCTCTCTCTCTCTCTCTCTCTCTCTCTCTCTCTCTCTCTCTCTCTCTCTCTCTCTCTCTCTCTCTCTCTCTCTCTCTCTCTCTCTCTCTCTCTCTCCACAGCTCAAGTCATTTTCGTTGCCATATTTGGATTCTGTTTTGGTGCAATTGTGACGTTAAACACCGTCCTCTGTGTCCAGTACTTCAGCGTAGATAAACTGAAATACACCTATTCATGGATACATATTATATTGGGACTCGGACTCTTCTTAGGACCACCAATTGGAGGTAATATTCCACAAAACACTAAACACACAAATAAGCCAATCAGTTTATCCAAAATTTGAGTTGGGTAGTGCGCATGTACTAATACATGAGGACATGCCCTTACAAGGCACACCCTCTCACACCCTGGGGTGGGGGGAGGGGGTGTACTCCCCTTACTTGAGTATAGATATATGTATATGTGCCGCCCTTTGGGGTGCGTTTTCTAACCTTTTGGTCTAAAATGGGGGCTGTTTTTTTTAGCTGAAGAGCCTAAAATGGGGTCCACTTTGCATTATTTTCGATTTTGCTTGGTCTAAAAATGTGGTCCATTGTCCTTTACCAAATCATAACTGCTATTAATTGCCCAAAAATGTTGCCTTCTAAGGAAAATGTATTTAGGTCTCAACTTTAAACTTTAAAAAATCTGTAATGATCTAAAACGGGGTTTTGATTTTGGTCAAAGTGGGTCTAAAATGGGGCCTGGGATTTCCAGCACTGTGCCACACACCCCTACCAGTGCTGGCCACTGGTGCTGCACCGGGGGCCACACACCCCTACCAGAGCTGGCCACTGATACTGCCCCGGGGGCCACACACCCCTACCAGAGCTGGCCACTGATACTGCCCCCGGGCATCACACAATCATGCACATTGCCACATACACATGACCATGCTTGACTGCATAACATTTGAAGAAGGCCCATGTCAGAGGCTGTGTCCCTCTGAAAGCTAATTTGGTATTGTATCAACAGTAAAGAGTTCTACTAGATTGAATTTCTTGTAAGTTTTTTGTCTTTTCTAGGTTTGCTACGGGATATTACAGATTCCTATGAGTGGTCCTTCTACTTAGCAGGTTCATGTTGTCTGGTGGCAGTACTAACGGTTTCCATGGTACCATTGGTCCAGTGGCGACAAAAAAAGCATCGGTCTCTCACAAATGAACATTCCGAGCAAGAGTGATATATTCAATGGTGCATCATTTTGTCTGGTGGTGGTACTAACCATGTCCATGGTACCATTGGTCCAGTGGCGACAAAAAAAGCACCAGTCTCTCACAAATGAACATTCCAAGCAAGAGTGATATATTCAATGGTACATCATTTTGTCTGGTGGTGGTACTAACCATGTCCATGGTACCATAGGTCCTGTGGTGACAAAAAGCAAATGTCATTTTGTCTTGTCGCTCTGCTAACCCTGTCCATAGTACTGTTGATCAAGTGGTGACAAAAAAAAGTCTGTCACAAATGATCATTTTGTCTAGTGGCTGTGCTAACCCTGTCCATAGAACTGTTGATCCAGTGGCAACAAAAAAGTACAAACTTTCCCCAATGAACATTCTGAGCAAGGGTGAAATGTTTAAATGTCATTTTGTCTGGTGGAAGACCTATACTAACAATGTCCATTGTAACGTGGGTCAAACACCAACAGTAAAATGTTCAATCTGTAAACTGAATTACATTTCTCAGGTGGAATAAAATACTCAATTGTTATATTGTCTGGTAGCAGTGAATGTACTACTGATGGCAAGTGGTGGTACCGATGGTCCAGAGGCTAGGCGACAAAAACATGAAAATCTTAAAATTTAAAAATGACCATTCCAAACAGGAGTGAAGTACCGATACTTGTCATATTGAGAAAAAACTTTGGATTGCTTCTACACATGGAAAAAAATAATTTGATGCAGGATTGACAATAGAAAAAAATTGCTGTCATAACCACTTCTTCCCCCCCCCCCCCCCGAATCAAATGGTTCTCCCCTAATAATCTTTATCTATACTGGATAGTTCTTTAAGTATATAAACAGTTGCCTCCCAAGAGGTCCAGTGAGGGCCATCCCTCATGGGTTCAGTGTTAGTGCAGGAGGAAACCAGAGTACCTTGGGAAAACCTGCGTTGTTTGGTAGAGTCAAACTGAATGACACTCTTCTTACTTACAGTGTGGTAAATTTAATCAAACCCTGAATGGGTTGGAACCCTGACCGCAGTGGTAAGAGGCAGGTGGTTTAACCACTCAGCCACTGACAACCCTGAATGGGTTTGAACCCCTGACCACAGTGGTAAGAGGCTAGTGGTTTAACCACTCGGGTACCAACAACCTGTTTCCATTTATATAATGCAACCAAGATCAAAGTTGTGTCCATTCTTCTCCTCTTAAATTAAAACACCACAAATCTTACAATTACCAAGGGATCCGTTATTATCATTACTCTTTTGATTCTTAAAGAAACGTGCTACACTAAGTCTCAGCGTACAACAAACTAAAAATGAAAAATAATACAACCGCTACGAAAACACAGAAAAAAACACAAATTAAATGTCTCAGAAGAAAGGATACAAGGTTACAACAACAATTTGCTTTATGTCTTATCTTCTGGGACATTATCCCACCAAATAAACATTCAGTCATGCATACACTAGTGTTATCGATCCCTTGGTAATTATAAGATTAGAGGTGTTATAATTTAGATAAGAGGAGAAGAATGGACAAGACGTCTTTGTCATTCATGCATCAATTGATCAATTACATGCTCCCTGTATCCTCTGATAACAGGAGAATTAGAAGAATGTACAATATGTCTTTATTTAGTCAATAAAGAGAGAATTATATACAGCTAAAAGAGAGAAAAGTAGCCAGAGAAAGAAGAAGAAAAGTTTTATATCACCACAAAAATCAATCAGTCAATTGATCAATATCACACACACAAAATAAGTTTTATTTCACCACAAAAATTAATCATTCAATCAATCATTCATACATACATTCAGTCAAATAATCAATCGATCAATCAATCAATTACAAGCTCCCTGTACCCTGCGATAAGAGGAGAAGAATGGACAAGATGTCTTTATTTAGTCAATAAAGAGAGAATTATATACAGCTGAAAGAGAAAACTAGCCAGGGAAAGAAAAAACAGTTTTATATCACCACAAAAGTCAGTCAATTGATCATTATCACACAAAAATAAGTTTTCACAAAAATCAATCAATCATTCAACCAGTTGCATGCTCTCTGCCCCCTGTGGTAAAATACGTACGTTTGGCGGGGTGGGGGGGGGGAGCAAGGTATGAGAAGAGCGCCCACAACGGCCTATCCGATTCAGTCTCAGTCTACCAGTGCATGGCTTAATTTGTGCAAGTGTTCTTGAAGTGGAACAAACGCGAGGTTGAATATATCTTGGCTGCATTTCTCTATGCCTTGACAATGTCAAACACCATCCTACATCACGTGATCTCTTTAAAGTGACCATGGGGGTGGGGATGGGTAGTTTAATAGTCAATAAACTTTTATTTCATCAAATTGATGTTCAAACAACTTTACAACGACGATCGAAACTCAAATGAAAAGCAGCGTAAAACAACACGGGCCAAGTCTTTATTACTCATTAAATTGGGAAACACCGAAAGTTTGTTACTGTACGCACAGGAAGTCACTCGGGCCTTCGGCCCTCGATATCAGTATGCGATTATAGTAGTGTTGCGCCGGATCGGAGTTTAGATAAGACGTAGGAAAAAAAGGCGCGAGCGACTGTCGACAGTCTAGAAGTTATCGTGATAAAATGTAAATACAACTAATAACTTATAGTCTTTTAAATAGACTAATTCATAATATTATGAAGACCTGCGTAAAATTCTTCCCTTTTTGGCATTGAAAGGGTGAGAATTAAGTTTTATTTCCTTGTAAATTTGAACATTTTGTAACAAAAAATCATAGGTCATTAAAAAAATCATCACATTCCAGTGAAAAGCTAGTCTGGATGCCAACTATGTTCTAACCACAGTCTGGGAGTCATGTTATCGGAAACAAATGCTAGTATTTTTTTGTTATTATTCGCTTTATCGTAAAGATACAAGGGAACGTCTATACGTGTATTAATTGTGGAAGTACGTAATCTGGAGCATTTCAACACATTCTATTCACCCCCCCCCCCCCATGGAAATAGTCATCTGGTCCATTACATGGGGTCTGTAACAAGGTGACGATGGGAGACGAGGCTATTTGTCACAGTATATGGGGACGGGTGTGATGTTGTGACGCTTTCACTTTAGGCATACATTCATGGGTATTTGTGTAGAGGTGAGGAGTACTAATGTGACTTGCACTTATGAGGGTGTATGCACTTCAAATACAAATACATGTATCTACAAATAGACTGAGTTGGAAGTTCTGCTACGGAGCACTTTTAGAAAAGATTTTGGGGTGAAATTTTTTTAGGAAATGTCACGCGTGATTAGTCTGCCAATGTGTTTGAAAATTTCACACACATGCCCAAGAATTGGAGCTACAAACATAATTATATTATAAAAATCTGTGTTTTCTTGATCTGGGTCGATCCTGACCACAGGGAGCCCTATTCTTGGTTACCCAGCCTCTTGCCGTTGAGGGCATAACCCCCCCGCTTAACCAATCGCCATGATATTTGCAATGTGCCCTCTAAGCCAATTTGACGTACCACTGACGCACACAATTTCTAGTGATGCACCAAAATGTGTTGTTCTCCTAGTCTAGTTCCTATACAGTGTCATTACGATTCATACCTCCACTCACAGTCTAGTCAAAGTCGTTACTCTAGAAGTCCTGAGATGCATGAGATGTAATTTAAAATTCGCCCACAGCCACCCACACAGTCATTAACATCATGTCTTTGTTAATCAGTCACAAAATTCTAACCAATAACACAGTCCTTCATAAAGTTAGTGTTTATTGGGGCAGTTATGTAATGTCCAAATATGGTATATTTGTCAGCTCAGGATGCTACTTACACACACTTTACGTCACTATAGCAGCTGGGGTTCACTGATTGGATGAACAACTTTCTGTACTGAATGAGGGACTTTGACCAGACTGTGGTTAGGAACAATTGGCATCCAGACCAGGTTTACATTGGTTTACATTGCAAAGATGAAAAGTGGGGAGGGTAGGCAAGGTAATGAAGATTGCAAAATTGTATGCAAATATGCCTAGCAACAAGACCCTGCCCATAGCAACAGTTAAATACAGTTGTGCTACAACGCTATTTCTCTGTGAAAACCCTGTAAGAAAATAAAAAGTAAAAATGAAAAATATTGAATCACACAAAATAAAATATAAAAACAAGGCTACAATTATTGCAGATGATAAGGCGTTGTCATTCAAACCCTGGATCGAGGGTACAATGGGGTAGGTCAAATCAGGTCGTCGAACTCTTTTCATCGAGCCAAGCGCTAGCGACCTCACATCATGCACATGGGAGACCTGTCGATTCAGTTTACTGATAGTAACTCCGCCTCTTTTCTCGTCCAAGCCTTGTAGTGAGCACACACATCTCCATCGGTCGTCAACATGGGTGAGTACTGAGTTTCACTGTTATGAAAATATTGTTCAGTGAAACCCTGAGAGTGCCTTACACATTACTTTATTTGCGAAAGGTGATGTTTTATCGCCCGGTCTGATGAACAAATTGGCCAGAAACTACCCAAAGTTTTAGGTGTTTGTTTTGAAACGGGAATTTCCTCTTGAAGCGGTTCACGTTGAGCGGCAGCAAGGTCACATTTTCTACCTGTGCTGTAGATTTTTGTGTGTGCCGTCCTGAATTTGTCTGCGCTCTGTACAGTTATTATTCAACAATGTCGTGTTTGCCAGAGAGTGAGTTTGGCAGATTTAGGGTTCGATATTATCTCTAAAATCTCCCAACCGCATGGGGCGTGTGAACGTGCGTTCAAGATCAGCGAGTGACCTGTTCGTGGTACTCAACTTTTGTAAAATACTTTCACGAGACTGATAAATTGTGTAAAATACGAGGGTACGGGTGAGCTATTAAAATATATCATTGCTGTCCTGCTGAGTGAAAATTGGTTGACAGTGACGTAGAAAAGGTGTTCAACGTACTAGTAGTTTGATATTTGCCGAAGACCTTGAGGTAGAAATTAATACCCTGGTATCAGTGGTAATGGTATTATGTAACCATATAACCGTATGATATAACTAAACACGCAGCTCTGAAAATTACACGTATTTTCAATGGAAACGAATGATGTATTACTTACTCGTTCATAAACACTTGCAGTTTTATTGATTGAATGGTACTTTATATTATGTGCACTGAAACACAGACGGTGGTCTCCCTCGAACGACTTCAAAGAGATCTTACTATAGATACCCTATAGCTACATCCATTCCTATGCTAAAGGGACGATTGCATAGTGTCGCACAATCTCAACAAACGACATCCTTCGTTTGGGTCACCCCACCCCCTCCCCCTCCCACTAAACATTCACAACCCCCAACCCCCTCCCCCTAAACAAACATTCGCAAGTGCGACATCAAACCGTGTTCATATATGATGTAAACTATGATGAAACTTGTATCAGTCACACCACTGATCAATGTAATGTAAAAACATGACTGTAAACACATTAAAAATTCTACCAGAAACCCAGCACCATATCTCACATTAGAAGTAATTTTTAGCACAACTGAACTGAGGTTCAGTAGTGCTATAGGGATCGCCCTGGTGTCTGTCTGTGTGTGTGTGTGTGTGTGTGTGTGTGTGTGTGTGTGTGTGTGTGTGTGTGCGTGTAAACAACTTAAAGTCAAAAACCACTGAACTGATTGCCACAATATTTGGTGGGTCCATTACCTTGGGTGTCTAGTTGGGAAATTGTTCAAATCAAAATGATCGCATCACAGGTGTGTGATTTGGGTCAAAAAATGTGATTTTTGGTCAAAAAACTTAAACTCAGAAACTACTGGGCAGATTGGTGCGAAATTTGATGGGAACATTCTTAAGGGGGTGTAAAGTAAGATTTGTTCATGACGGGATGATTCCATCAGTGATATGCAAATTAGGGCTAAAAATGTGTCTTTTTGGTTAAAAATCTATAATTCCAAAACTACTGAGCAGATTGGGCTGAAATTTAATGGGAATGTATCTAGGGATGTATAGACAAAGAAATATTAAGCATACCATGATTCCATGAGTGATATGCAAATTAGGTGTAAAAATGTTCATTTTTGGTCAACAACTTATATCTCAAAAAGTACTTGGTCACCGATTTCAATATATATATTGGGTTGCTGATTTTTTGGGTACGACCAGAAATCAAATTGATTGGATAATGTGTATACAGCTATACATATATGTTTACCCACAGGTGATTCAATACTGTGCAGAGAATGTGTATTAGGATTAGTCCTAAATTAAAAATAAAATTGCGTGGTTCAGATTACATTCAATTTTAAAATAGGTGAGGAAGGTAGCCTTTTTATTTTATTTTTTTTCATGTGTGAGTGTCTAGTTCAGGTTTACCATTGTTTTCCAAATGGTCTCTGTGTTGTTTATTTCTTCCTATCAGATGTACAGCCATTACAGATTGGAAGAATAGTTTTATATTGTCTTTTTAAAGTTGATATCAGTTTCCACATCCACTATTTCTTGTGAAACTTCCATAAATTTTGCGATTATTTTTTTTCGAATACATAAAAAAAAATTTAGGGTCAGCAATGAAAAACTAGGTGGGATCGGGTCACCGGAACCAAACAATTATTTTTTAGGCCTTAAGTCATTACAAAAAAAAAAAAAAATTCTGCACATCACTTAAAAATACCCTTGTGTCAGTCTTTTTTCTGTGTGCTTGTCCAGCCCATGCAGTCTGCAGATCCATGGGAAACCATAAAAATAACCCTCCCTACTTCAGAGCCAATCAAGAACAAGCAAATGACATCTGCCCCACATACACACTTGCTATAAAGTACTACATAAAAAGAAGAGTAACTGCCATAAATAGTAGACTGAGTGACAGATTTGTTGCGAATAAAAAAAAATTGTGTCATCGACCATTTTAGTCAAACTGTCCTGACCAGAAACAATTCTGCCCAACAAAACAAATGTTTAAAAAGTGTCTCAGTTGCAGTTAGTCTACATGTGTACAGTTATTGACTGTCCCTCAGTTCTGAGGCACCCCTCCAAACATAATGGTTTAGTCCATATACTATGTAAATTATTAATGCGGCATGATTCAGCATAATGGTTTAGTCCGTATACCATGCAGAATGATTTAGCAGGTACATGTGTACTGCTGGGTCAGGTTTGATGAAAAGTCAAGTCACAATGATTTACAGAAAAGCACTGTGCTATTTCTTTTATTCAAATACCTTACTAGTGTGTAGCAAATACAATGTACACTGTGTGGGGTCACTCGTTGGGTAGGGTATTTATTGTAATGGAAAATGGGTCAGTATGAGTACAAAATAGGTTGTAATCTTGTGTAATAATTGTAGCGTTTGTTGTTATTTTGAGGGTTTTTTTCTGTTTCGATGTTTAACTGGAAGCAATAACATAAACGCAAATAGACGGAAAAGATTCAGATCTAAATCGCAAAGTTGGTTGAATTATCTGCTAAATTATGTCTTATACCAGTGTTGCAGCCAGCCTTTTGAAAGAGTGGGACATAGTGTCCCAAGACGCTCATTTTTCTGGTTCATCATACATTTTTTTGGGACATAAAAAAAAAAGTGCCAATTGCGTTGTAGTACAACTGTACAGTTTTTAAAAATATTTACCCACATGCTGATCCATGCTGGATATTTGCTGAATGATTATGCAGTTGTCTATCCAACCCTGTTGTTATCCATGCAGTATACACAATCATTTGGCTGTTGCTATAGTATAGATGTGGTCATATTGCTAAACATATTTGCACACAATTTTAAGGTGGGTCATCTATGACCCATCACTTCCAAAATTGTGGGTCAGGTCCAAAAAATGTGTGTCAAATGACCCAAAACCCCCTCTGGCTGCAACACTGCTATACCTGTCAAAAAATCTGCCATTTTCGAACTCCGATATTAATTACCGGGCGTTCAAGACTCACGAAATATACAAGTACCCCAATCCTGTCAAAATCGGCAAAATTGGCAACGCATGCAGCATTTTGAAAACATGTCATATGCTGACATCTCATTCACGTTTTCAGCATGATCTCGTCTATTTGTGTTAACGTTACAGGAATTGTAGCATTTGCTTCCAGTCAGAGTAACAGTTTTACAAGTGTTTTCCTCTTCCACCCCATCACTTTTGATTTCAAGGTAATCTTAACCCTTTCATTCCTAGAGACGACATTGGAATAAATAGAAACTTGATTGTAAGAACATTTTCTAAAATTTAAGAATATTACTTCATTGGGAAGTAATATTTCTTGAATTCTGATCTAAAATAAAGTTGATCTTTTTCCAAAAATTACAGAGAAACAGGAATTTTTGTTCAAAAATTTTGGCGGGAAAGTTTCTAGCTCTGAAAGGGTTAACAGTGTTTTATTCCTTCAACTTTATAGTGTCGATTCAAGTTTTACGAAAGTCCTTTTATTTGTGAGACAATCCAATAGGGAACTTGCAAACCCACATGTTGAATGTTGCATCATGGGAAATGTGATAATAAATACTTATAAATCAATGTTGATACATTGTTTGTAACCACAAATAATCAATTCATATTTAGCTTGACCAGTGTGGGGGTTTATTTCATTGGTAGCTCCATATAAGTTATTACGATAACCACAGATAATCCCATTGTACAATATAACGGTAATACAATTTGCAGGTTTGACCTCTGTTGCTGTCGTTTGTTTCTGAATAATGGCGAAAGTCCTTGGGCGAGATTTGAACACGATTGTGCTCCAGTCAACCAAGCTAAATAATTCCAATTATTTGGGGACCTGGAAGGCTTAGGTCATTAGGTACTAGTATGTGAATGCTTTAATTATACCTTTAGAGAGGTTGCAGTGGACTGTATCGTCCCCTAAGGAGTTGAGGACGAGGCCTTGTGTGATGTAGATACTGTATGTGCCTGGGTAATTGTCTCTATGGAGAAGCTGCAGTGGAGTGTATCGCGTCCCCTAGGGAGTTAAGGATGAGGCCTTGTGTGATGTAGATACTGTATGTGCCAGGGTAATTGTGAAGTGCTTATAATGATTGACTTCCAGTGTAGAAAGTATTTTATAAATGTGTACTATTATTATTATACCGGTAGTATGCACAAGTCAAGTTGAATAAAAAATATGGAATTTATACGCCTGTTGTTCTACGTCACGGCAGCATGTGTCTACATACTGTAAACCTGCATATTTTCCCGACTAGAAAATTTTGCGATTTTACTGTCTTCATGTAGTTCACAAAGATTAATTTTCACTAATAACCATACTGGTACATTGCATTATGCAGAAATATATATTTTCACTACTACTTATTTTCGCGTTTTTGTTTTGTAGTGAAATTAGCGAAAATAAATCTTGCGCGAACATTTCCAGTTTTACAGTATACGTCACTGGTTCTGCTGTGTTCCAAATATGAGTCAAAACGTTTTAAACTTGCCATTACTTTCCCCAATTTTTCGTTGATATTACTGGCACTGGTATAATTATATTATTCTCCAATATTTTTCGTCATTCATGTCACTACTCCGAGTACTCGTCTAGTGACTCAGCATGGTGACAAAGGCCCCTTAGGTCACTCATATTTTTCTTGGCTGAACATAGAAAAATATACGATGCACAAATCAAGTTATTGTCTTTGAACAGAAAATATGGATTGCATACCCTGGTTGTTCTACATCACATCAACTTCCTGTCTTCGTCACTGGTTCTGCAGTGCTTTAAATATTGTTATCATTAAATAGTTTTCGTAATTTTTTTTCTATGGTAGCCCCATGACAAGAATTGGTAGTCTGTGGGCATGGGACTACTGTTAATTTTGAGCCCTGAGTGTACATAGTGTATGTTCTATGTGCTGAAAGCTGGCACTGTATGTACAGCTAAAATGATGTTAGCTTGGTATTTCACTCATGGGATATTACAGCTAAAATGATGCAGGCTTGGTGTTTCACTCATGGGACATTACAGCTCAAATGATGTAGGCTTGGTGTTTCACTCATGGGACATTACGTTTTTGACACAAAGATAGACATATTTCAACTCTAGACTAACAATAACAGAGACACAACAAACACAGCAGGATCCTTTACCCAATCACATTGAATTTGAACACTGATAAGCATTGCTATTCTTTCACAGTGCAGTAAAAACAGGCTTCTAATGAAAACATTACATGGACTTGATGATTTTAATGGCTGCAATTGTTTATTTTCTAACTAACAATCAGTATATCAACTTGACTACTTCTACATCCCCACTGTTCACAGCACCTATTGTTTCTTTTGCATTAGAAGTTGTCTGAGGGTGTGTAATAAATGTCAAGTTACATAAGTGAAACACCAAACCAACATCATTTTAGCTGTATTTGTAGTTAGGTAAAGAAAAAAAAAATCATGTGTTTCCGATAACATGGCCTCAGAAAACTGTAGGTTAGTCAGGATTTTCATTTATCTTTTAATTGCTTTTTATTTTTTTCTAAATATTGCTTCAACCCAAAATCAAACAAAATGTCGGTCAGAACACCTCTTCTGTGATAGTTTGATGAAATATGTACAGACATGACTGGGGAAAGAAAACAGACGTACATGAAGGTCAAGAACACAAAGAATTTCTTATCTTTTTGTTTAAATGTTTAAAAAAATGTTTAGGGTTGGTGGTTTGAACTAGGGTTTATCAGAAACACAATTTTTTTTTTATTTGTAGGTACATTTTTTACACAATTGTTTGCATAAATGTGGGAAAACAGGTACTCGACAGCTAGACTTTTGATTGGTGGACGACGTTTACAGTCTTGCTTGTTTGGAAGTTAGTGTACATTGTATAGTCTACTGCCAAAAGTGACATTGCACTATTTGTAGTTATGCTCAACTGATTATGTAAGTGTTGGAAAACAAGTGCTAGACAGCCAGCCTGTCAGATTTTATGAAGGGTCATTGCAGGACTAAAGAATACAATATGTGTATTTATAATCAAGTTAGGGGGCTAGGGTTAAGTTAATGATAATGTTGAACCCCTTAACTCCTGAATCCATGTTACTTCTTGCATGTCACACTTTGTGGTTGTGACTTGACAGTTGTTGTTTTTTGTCTTTTTAAGTTGATGCCAGTTTCCATGTCCACGACTTCTGGCGAGACTTCACTTTAGTGTCCTGTAAAGTGCCTTTGAACATTCTGAGTAATGGATTCAGGAACTATATAAATTGTTTGATTGATTGATTGATTAACAAAAAACGCTGGTAGGGAACTCTGGTAAAATGACAGGGGAACTCGGGTAGATTTTACCTACTTACCACCCTTAACAAAAACACTGGTATGGAACCCTGGTAAAATGACAGCGGAACTCTGAGGTAGATTTTACCTACTTACCACCCTTAACAAAAACTCTGGTAGGGAACCCTGGTAAAATGACTGGAAAACTCAGGTAGATTTTACCTCCTTACCACCACCTTAACAAAAACACTGGTAGGGAACCCTGGTAAAATGACTGGGGAACTGAGGTAGATTTTACCTACTTACCACCCTTAACAAAAACACTGGTATGGAACCCTGATAAAATGACAGGAGAACTCAGGTAGATTTTACCTACTTACCACCCTTAACAAATACACTTCAAGTTCAAGTATACTTATACACTTGATGTGGATACTATAAATGATTGTGACAAGTAACAGAAACATTTCACTTGAGTGTTATAGGTTGTAAATAATAGCACTAAACAGTTCTTGCCACGAGACCAAAATGTTTTATTAAACCCGCAGGTAATATTTCACTTGTTTGCAGCTTTGTTGAAAAATCCATTTGATGGCTTGTGCGGTTGTAATAATGTGATTGCCATTACTTTGACAAGCAGTAAAAAACAAACAAAGATAAAGTTTAACAAGCGTGTTAACCTGAAAGGTCCTAACGTGTACATGTCGAACTTTAGGGTGTGTATGTGGCAAGAATGATTTATTAACGTCTGCAGTTCCAGGTGACAGTGTTACAGGAAAAACAGTTGCCTCGGCATTTCATTAAATGGGACATGACTTTTTTTAGACACACACCGACTACAACCAGTGACAGACAAGCATTTACAAACGGAACAGGGAAAGTAAATAAATTAATTGGATTACTAAACATTTGGCACAGCATGTTGGAAGTACAGAGACTTGTATTACATTTCATGGGTTGGTAGGAACAGTTTTATGGCCACTTAATGAGTACATGAAATGCCAGGAGCACTTCAATTGTGGTTGTGATTGGAAGTAGCATGCAAAGAGGTCATAGAACTGCTCTTAATCTTATCAAACCATGAAATGTAATACAAGTCTCTGTACTTCCAGCATGTTGTGCCAAATGTTATTAATCCAATTCAGGTGTTTACTTTCCCTGTTTGTAACTTATTCTGCTTGTAAACGCTTGTTTGTCACTGGTTGTAATTATTATGAAAATGGCCAGTATTGGATTGAGATACAACTTTTGCTGTGAAGTGATTAGTTGTCTTGTTCAGCAATAGAACAAGTTGGTCATTAACAGTATTTTTGTTAAGGTTGGGGAACCATGGTAACAGGAAGGTGGAATATGGTAAAATTGGTATAGTGCCCCATACATTGTACCAAAATTTTGGTAGAGATGAACCTCAGTAAAATGACAGGATAACTTGGTTAAATTTTACCTGCTTACTGCCAAACACCCCCCCCCCCCCCAAAAAAAAAAAACAACAAACAAACAAACAAACAAAAAAAAAAAAAAAAAAAAAAAAAAAACAGTAGAGAACCCTGGTAAAATGACTGGAGAACTCAGGTAGATTTTACCTACTTACCACCCTTAACAAAAACACTGGTAGGGAACCCTGGTAAAATGACTGGAAAACTCAAGTAGATTTTACCTACTTACTACCACCTTAACAAAAACACTGGTAGGGAACCCTGGTAAAATGACAGGGGAACTCAGGTAGATTTTACCTACTTACCACCCCTAACAAAACACTGGTAGGGAACCCTGGTAAAATGACATGGGAACTCAGGTAGATTTTACCTACTTACCACCCTTAACAAAAACACTGGTAGGGAACCTTGGTAAAATGACTGGGGAACTCAGGTAGATTTTACCTACTTACCACCCTGTACAAAATCACTGGTAGGTAACCCTGGTAAAATGACATGGGAACTCAGGTAGATTTTACCTACTTACCACCCTTAACAAAAACACTGGTAGGGAACCCTGGTAAAATGACTGGGGAACTCAGGTAGATTTTACCTACTTACCACCCTTAACAAAAACACTGGTAGGTAACCCTGGTAAAATGACTGGGGAACTCAGGTAGATTTTACCTACTTACCACCCTTAACAAAAACACTGGTAGGGAACCTTGGTAAAATGACTGGGGAACTCAGGTAGATTTTACCTACTTACCACCCTTAACAAAAACACTGGTAGTGAACCCTGGTAAAATGACTGGGGAACTCAGGTAGATTTTACCTACTTACCACCCTTAACAAAAACACTGGTAGGGAACCCTGGTAAAATGACTGGGGAACTCAGGTAGATTTTACCTACTTACCACCCTTAACAAAAACACTGGTAGGGAACCCTGGTAAAATGACAGGAGAACTCAGGTAGATTTTACCTACTTACTACCCTTAACAAAAACACTGGTAGGGAACCCTGGTAAAATGACTGGGGAACTCAGGTAGATTTTACCTACTTACCACCCTTAACAAAAACACTGGTAGGGAACCCTGGTAAAATGACTGGGGAACTCAGGTAGATTTTACCTACTTACCATCCTTAACAAAAACACTGGTAGGGAACCCTGGTAAAATGACAGGAGAACTCAGGTAGATTTTACCTACTTACCACCCTTAACAAAAACACTGGTAGGGAACCGTGGTAAAATGACAGGGGAACTCAGGTAGATTTTACCTACTTACCACCCTTAACAAAAACACTGGTAGGGAACCCTGGTAAAATGACAGGGGAACTCAGGTAGATTTTACCTACTTACCACCGTTAACGAAAACACTGGTAGGAAACCCTGGTAAAATGACTGGGGAACTCAGCTAGATTTTATCTGCTTACCACTTTTAACAAAAGTGCTGCTATTATATTGAAAAGCAGGTAAATCAACAAAGAAGCAGTTTAACAAGTGTCACATGACCTGAAAGGTCAAAACGTGTACACCTATAGAACTTAAAGTTGTTTAACAGGAATGATTTATTACCGTGTACATTTCCAGGTGACAGTGTTACAGGAAAAACAGAATTAATGATTTCCTTGATCTGTTGACATCTGATGACATTGTTATTTATTGGCCTTTAAATAAATGTTTCCGGTTATCCGACACCACCTAGTTTTTCACTGCTGACCCTAAACTTTTTTTTTTTACATATCTGAATTTTTTTTTATAAAATTGCCAAAATTGTGAAGTCAGACGAGAAATAGTGGATGCAGAAACTGATATCAACTTAAAAAAGACAATATAAAACTGTTCTTCCAATCTGTGATAGTGGCTGTACATCTGATAGAAAGAAACCAATTAATAAATAGACCATTTGGAAAACAACGGAAAACCTGAACTAGACACTCATGCATGAGAAAAATATATAATAAAATAAAATAAAAAATCTACCAACCTATTCTAAAATTGAGCGTAATCGGAAACACACAATTTTTTTTTTTATTAGGCCTTAGACAAGGGTTAGCTATTATTTATTTTACACGATGAAACTTCGCAAGGAAGTGCATTAACATATTTGAGTATATTTTAATTTTTTTTGTGTGTGTCAATGTGTGTAAAAAATTTTATACGTCGTTATTGGCCGATGGTGTAGAATTACACAAAATAAAAATCAATATTCCAATAAACAAAAAATGACGAAAGATATTCATTCGAATTGCGGTGTTAGAGGTGAAATTCTTGGACCATTGCAAGACGAACAACTGTGAAAGCATTTGATAAGAATGTTTTCATTAAATAAACAATGTTTTGTACGTGTAATGGATGAATGTGACCTTTGACCTGGCTCAATTTCACACCTAATGACCACAGTTGCCAATGATATTACATCATAGCCGGTCAGTACCACCTCTAGTTGGTCAGTACAGTACAGTGTAGTGTGGTGTGGTGTAGTGTAGTGTAGTGTAGTGTAGTGTAGCGTGGTGTAGTGTAGTTTAGTGTAGTGTAGTGTAGTGTAGTGTAGCGTGGTGTAGTGTAGTGTAGTTTAGTGTAGTGTAGTGTAGTGTAGTGTAGTTTAGTGTAGTGTAGTGTAGTGTAGGGTAGTGTAGTGTAGTGTAGTGTAGTGTAGTGTAGTGTAGCATGGTGTAGTGTAGCGTGGTGTAGTGTAGCGTGGTGTAGTGTAGTGTAGTGTAGTGTAGTGTAGTGTAGCGTGGCGTAGCGTGGTGTAGCGTAGTGTGGCGTAGCGTAGCGTAGTTTAATGTAGCGTAGTGTAATGTAGTGTAGTGTAGTGAAGTGTGGGGTAGGGTTGGATGGTGTGGTGCGGTGTAGTGTAGTGTAGTGTAGGGTAGGGTAGTGAGGTGTGGTGTGGTGTGGTGTGTAGTGTAGTGCAATGTAGTGTATTGCAGTGTAGTATCGTGAACTGTACTGTACTATACATTAGTGTAGTGTATAGAATAGTGTATTTTATTTGACATGAAATAATGTAAAAAAATATGTTATCTATCCTTGGTATTGTAGTCTTTTGATTGGTAAATTATATGCTGAGATCCAGGGTCCTGAGATCCACTCCAGGGTCCTGAGATCCATTCCAGGGTCCTGAGCTCAGTTAGTTAGTTGGTTTCACCTGTAGTTGGTTACTATCACCTTGAATGACTTTGAGCTGGGTCAGCTGACCTCTAAATTCACCCAGCAATCAGTTTATTGAACTCATTAATTTCTTGACGTGACACACATGTCTTTGTTCCCGTGACATTTATAAATGATTCTGACCCATCAGTTTATTTAGCATCTCGGAGTGACCTATCTATTATCAGTATAGATGGGATATTTAAGATACCGACAGAGATTACCCGTAGGACATGTACATGCTGTGAACTTACATGTATGTGTACGTGGTGATAGGCAGGTAACTCAAGGACTTGTACTCAAAAGTCTATCATCCGGTATCTCAAGGACATCTACTAGAAAGTCGTACGAAGAGAGCACACGTAATTCCACCTATTACAACAACCATTTTTAACCAACTGATGAACCGAGCCGTCATTTACAATGGGAAATATAGTACGAGTGCCCTGAATTAAAAAAGCAACTTGAAGTGTCATTATATTTAAGACTATTTAGTATTTACATTTGTGCATGGCACATTCATAATTTGTTGCAGACTACAGGTACAGAAATTGGTTCATGTGGTGCAGACTACATTTTGAACCTTCAAATCATAGCTTGTTGTATGCAGACTACATTTTCGCAAGTTTATGAATTTGTTGCAGACTACATTTTCAAAAGTTTATGAATTTGTTGCAGACTACATTTTCGCAAGTTTATGAATTTGTTGCAGACTACATTTTCAGAAGTTTCATCATTTACCACTACAGACTACATTTTCAAAAGTTTCATAACTTGTTGCTGACTACGTTTTCAGAAGTTTAAGAATTTGTTGCAGACTACATTTTCAAAATTTTTGTCATTTACTACAGATTACATTTTCAGAAGATTAAGACTTTGTTGCAGACCATAATTTCAAAAGTTTTGTTTGTTGCAGACTACATTTTCAAAAATTTCATCAATTTTTACAGACTACAATTTCAAAAGTTTCAAATGTTGTTGCAGACTACAGTGTACAGGATCTGACAATTTATGATGTATTTACGGACTGCATTTTCAAAATGTTGTCGACTACCAAATAATAATTTGTTTGTATTTTTTTTTCACACAGCATGTGAACGTGGTCCAGGGTATGCAACACCAAAAGGTGCCATGGTGAATGGTGCTAGGGAAGAAATTGTATATCTCCCCTGTATCTATAGAAACACAGAAACTAAGAAACCTGATTACCTAGCAACCGTTGATGTGGACCCACGATCAAGCACCTACAGTCAAGTATGTAACATTAGATTCAGATTCAGATTCAGATTTGGATTTAGAATCTACGATTTTATTTCGATTTTATGGAGTTTACTCCCTGTACTTGGGTATGCATATACATGTATTTGCCCAATCTGATTAAAATCTGATGTAGTGTACACTTTGCAGTTTCTTTTTGGCTGTTCTGTTTACTGTCGTTTATTCTTTTTTGAGCGCTCGTTACATGCATCTGACACAACACCATAGGCATTTCTGTACCAAATATTTTACTTATGAGTAGCCAATCAGAATCCATCTTACAATATATAGTCAACATTTGAAATTGAAAGAGAACCACCAAACAATAACGATAACATCGGTGTCTGAGCTCTGTGCTCAAGCTCTTTTTGAACAGAGTGCTGTGAAGTACAGTACCCGTATGTTTTGACGCATTTCTCGTTCATTCGCTGAGTGAATTCA
Source organism: Glandiceps talaboti (assembly GCF_964340395.1). Taxonomy (NCBI): domain Eukaryota; kingdom Metazoa; phylum Hemichordata; class Enteropneusta; family Spengelidae; genus Glandiceps; species Glandiceps talaboti. The sequence continues at coordinate 13,984,566 of NC_135567.1, read as the reverse complement.
CTCAGCGCTCTCATATGGCTCGGGAAAGCCTATGGTATTGTGTCACATGTATTTAAGGAGTGCTCACAAAAGAACAAATGACAGTAAATGTAACAGCCAAAAAGAAATCGCGAAGTGTACACTACATCAGATTTTAATCAGATTGGTATATGCCACCCTTTGGACTATGTTTTCTAACCCTTTGTAAAATGAGGTCTATTTTTGTAACTGAAGAGTCTAAAATGGGGTCTTCTTTTTTGAACTGAAGAATCTAAAATAGGGTTCACTCCACATTACTTTCGACTTTGCTTGGTCTCAAATCATTTAGCTAATCAAAGCTGTGCCATTAATTGACCCTAAAATGTTGCCCCCTCTGAAGATAAGTATAAGTCTCAGAGTGAAAACTATACTTTGCAATCCTCTATTTCCTTACTATAGACCTGAATTACTAAATAAATGTATTTTGGAATAAAATGTGAGATCTTCTGAAAACCTGTATGGTCTAAAATGGGGTATTGATTTTTGGTGAAAATTGGTTTAAAATTGAGTCCGGGATAGCAAGACTGCGGGGAAATGTAAACACAAGTCTGGCAGTGTAGCAAAGAGTCGTTGACATGACAATGTTTCTATCTAGACACTTTGAGTAGATATGACATTCGTGCCATGCTACTAACCAGCATTCACTTTAGATGTCTGAACAACACAATGTATCGTACAGTCTAGTTTAGTGGGTGTTTCTGTCATGACTACGTGCGTTAGTTAGTTTCTCCAGTGAAGTTTTCAAGTAGCGTCTTATATATGGTGACACTGCAGGAAACACAAATCTGGTATCATTGATTTGATATCATTTCAACTTTCATCTCCATCTAGATAAAATTGCCGACAACGAAGCATGTGATGAACAGAACCTGCTACAAACAGGGAAAGTAAACAAATGGGGTCTGTTTTTTGAACTGAAGAATCTAAAATGGGGCCTTTTTTTAACTGAAGAATCTCAAATAGGGTTCATTCCACATTACTTTCAACTTTGCTTGGTCTCAAATCATTTAGCTAATCAAAGCTGTGCCAATAATTGACCCTAGTAGTTAGTTTCTCCAGTGAAGTTTTCAAGTAGCGTCTGATATATGGTGACACTGCAGGAAACACAAATCTTGTATCATAACAAGGAATCATTGATATCATTTCAACTTTCATTTACATCTAGATAAAATTGCCGACATCGAAGCATGTGATGAACAGAACCTGCTACAAACAGGGAAAGTAAACAAATGAATTGGATTAAAAACACTTGGCACTTTCACTCACATTTCCATGACATTCACACTTCTACACATACCAAATTTATTATCAAAGTCACCAGCTGCTCATTGATGTCATGGATTTTAATAGAGGAATCACTGCATTGTTCACGGTACGCATTCAAGTTTTATATTCCAGTCTTTCAAGGACAGCGCTATGTTTTGAACCGCCTGAAGGGGAGCTATTATAATGGGTTTCATCCAATCTGTCTGTCTGTCCATACACACGTCTATCTGTCTGTCTGTCCATATATATGTGTGTCCCTCTATCCCTATATTTGTCTGTCCCTCGAGATCTGTCCATACATATGCCTGTCCATCTGTCCGTGCATGTGTTCATAATACACCATTTCTCTGTCGTGCAATATCCACCATTTGTTGGGTACTTCAACAACAACTGTAGATGAATCAGTGTGGCACCCCTGTTTACACATATCTTTGAACCGGGGGTGCCACCCCTATGGGACCCATCAGACCAAAGACACATGCACTATATTCAAGTATCACTGTCTGTATATTGTCTGAGATGAGCTTTCTAATTGTAACAGTATATTTGACAAGTTTACCTTTTACTTCAAAATCTAACAAACAAATGAAATCAATTTCATACAGTAGTCACTGGAGTAAAGTATTTTAGGGGCTATATCCGTACAAAGACTTGTATGAATTTTTTTGTTTGTTTGTTTGTTTGTATGAATTTGTTTGTTTGTTTGTTTGTTTGTAGGTTATCCATCGGTTACCTATGCCATATGTAGGCGATGAGTTACATCACAGTGGATGGAATGCATGCAGCAGTTGCTATGACGATTCTTGTAGAAAGAGGAATCGTTTAGTGCTGCCATCACTGTACTCTTCTCGTATTTATATGATTGATGTAGAAACATCTCCACGGAAACCAGCAATTGCTAAGGTATGGTAGTGGTTAGTAATAGTACAGATGAGAGTTAAGATTTGTTTTGCAGTAGGTAGTTTTGAAATATGATTATGATGGTGATGATGATTATGATGATGGTGATGATGATGATGATGGTGGTGGTGATGGTGATGGTGGTGGTGGTGATGGTGGTGGAGGTGGTGGTGGTGGTGGTGGTGATGATGATGATGTGATGGTGGTGATGGTGGTGGTGGTGGTGATGATGGTGGTGGTGGTGGTGGTGATGATGATGGTGATAGTGGTGGTGGTGGTGGTGGTGATGATGATGGTGGTGATGATGATGATGATGATGGTGGTGGTGGTGGTAGTGGTGATGGTGGTGGTAGTAGTGGTGGTGGTGGTGGTGGTGATGATGATGATGACAATAACAACGATGACAATGACAGCAATAATGATGACGATGATGACAGTTGTCTTTCTTTAAGTGGTTTGAAATATATGTTTGAATTATTTTCAAAGGTTATTGAGCCTGAGGAGGTGATCTCAAAGACAGGACTGAGTAATCCACACACCACTCATTGCCTTGGCACTGGAGACATCATGATAAGTGGACTGGGTGATGGGGAAGGCAATGGCAGAGGTTTGTGTCTTTCTGTAATAAAGGGGAACACCACTCCAGAAAATTAAGTCATTTTCATATACTATGGGTTCTGGAGAGTAAACACTGGTACATATGTAATAATACCACTAGTATGTGTGTGCACCAGTGCAAGTAATCTCTGGTACATATGTAATAATACCACTAGTATGTGTGCACCAGTGCAAGTAATCTCTGGTACATATGTAATAATACCACTAGTATGTGCACACACCAGTGTAAGTAATCTCTGGTACATATGTGATAGTATTTAGGACGTGGTAGGATAGATTAAGTTGCTATGTGAAGGATTTAACCTATTCATTCTGCTGGAAGGCCAAGACAATGAGTTTGAGGTCAAAGGTTGCTAACAATTAATATTAATGACCCAAGTTTGGCTTTTTCTTTGAATGTAAATTAATTTGCATGTAAATGAGATATTTGAGTTTTTGTTATGTTTCAATGGAGGTGGATTTATGATGCTGAAAGACAAAGATTATGATTTTGAAGTCAAAGGTTACCATCATGAATATTAATGACCCAATTTGCATATTAAGTAACAATTAGACTTTTTATCAAGTTGTGAATGTTTAAATGTCCTAATTTGCATACAAGTAACATATCTGACTCTTTGTTTTGTTTCAATTCAGGTGGATTTATTTTGTTGAAAGGCAAAGATAATGAGTTTGAGGTGAAAGGAAACTGGGAAGCTGATGGTTATGTGCCTTTCAACTATGATTTCTGGTATCAACCACATCACAATGTCATGATTAGTACAGAGTGGGGTGCACCCAAAGCTTTCCTCAAAGGGTTTGATGTGGAGGACGTAAAAAATGGTAATGCCTAATTTTGTCTCATTTCATATTTTTGTCTTACACACACACACACACACACACACACACACACACGTACACACACATATATACATACTTACACACAGACAGACAGACATACATACATACATACATACACACAGACATACATACATACATGCATGCATACATACATACATGGATACATACATACATACATACGCACGCACAAATGCACACACAGACAGACAGATCGACAGACAGACATACATACATACATACATACATACATACATACATACATCCATACATACATACATACATACATACGCATGCATGAACAGACAGACAGACAGACATACGATTTGGTTACAGTTATTTAAACAATAATGTACGCCCTCCCAGCCCATAATGGGTGAAAGCAAACTTTGAACGACATAATGGGCGAGGCGACAGCCGAGCCCATTATGGAGTGCAAAGTTTGCTTGAGTCCATTATGGACTGGGAGGACGTACATTATTGTTATTATTTTATAGTTTTGCCAATTCCAGTGAATTTGTAGACCGAGAAACGCAAAACAACGTATAATATACACAGCGCTGAACATCGTCTGCCATGTTCGGCCCGGAAGCTGAATACTAATCATAGCGACACACGTACGTACACGTACACACACATATACACTTCAGTGAACTGCTGTGAACACAAATTTGTTTCATGAATGCGTTGTATTTTTAAACAGTGGAAATGACAATCATAAGTAACAACATACATTTAGAAAAAATACCTAGTCGTATGAAGAAACAGAACAAATAAGCTTGTATTGTTATGCTCGTTCCGGGGCCGCGATGCCCAATAACGGAGTACATTATCAGTAATAATGTACAGCGATGACGTCACAAAATTCACTGGAATTGGTAATGCTATAATATAATTACAGTTATAAATAAATATAGGGGATAATGGTGTTACAGTTCTAATATAACGTCTATTTTCCATGCATTCATATCTATATGGCCAGTCTCTACATATTTTGGGACTAGGAAAACATAAATACTGGATGTGAAAATTTAGTCAGTCAAAAATAACATACAGAAATAAAGTGAATACAATAGTGTTTTAGCCAACTGGAGGACTGGTTACATCAACAAGAAATTTTCCAAGAGGAATTCAAAGTTCATCAGAGGTCAAAATGTGCACAAATTTACTTTTGTCATTTAAGGAATTAAAATTTGAATTATTTAATGACAAACAAAAAAAAAGTGCCTTTCTCTTGCTCCCATTTGTATAATACTTAATAGGTACAAAGAATTCATTAATTCTCGCTACCTGCAATACAATTCTACACATAACTGTGGAGTCAAATGGAACGAAGTCTCGCGACAACGCGTTCTAATGTCGACAACTACACTTCCGGTTGGCTATGCTAATACACAGGAATGTTTCTTTCCCATTTTCAGTTGTAGACATCTCTTGTAATTTTGTTCTGGAAAGATACTGTACATATTTAAATTTCCCACCTCCATAATTATATGAGCTTAAAACTTGCGTTTATCTTATTTGTTACAACTTAAACTGTTTAGAAGAAACATTCACATGTATTGACATAGGCGACCAGAAGTGTAGGTGTCGACAAATGCAAGCGCGGTCGCGAGACTGCGTTCCATTTGACTCCTTAGCGATGCATAGAATTGTATTGCAGATAGCGAGAATTGTTGACCATTTTTCTTGTGTTTCTAGGTTTGTATGGTCAGAGTCTACACGTATGGGACTGGGAAAAACACACCAAGACACAAACTATAGATTTAGGTCCGGAAGGTTTAATTCCACTGGAGATCCGGTTCCTTCATGAACCCACAGCCGCAGAAGGTATGGTTGGTGCTGCATTGGCCAGCAACATCATCAGATTCTTTAAGACAGAGGTATGTCAAACTTACTTATCTATTTTACTATAATTCCATTGGATATGAATAATGAATATTATACCACACACAAGCCTAGTTGAACAAAAAATATGGAATTTATACCCTGGTTATTCTACATCACAACAACTGGTGTCTATGTCACTGGTTCTGCTGTGTTCGAAATATGAGTCAAAATATTCAATATTGCCATTACTTTCCCCGATTTTTCTTTGATATTACTGTCACTGGTATAATTATATTATTCCCCAATATTTGTCTTCATTCAGTCGGAAAATATGAGTGAACTAAGGGTTTTGTCACTACTAAGACCCCTTAGGTTACTCATATTTTCTTTGGTTAAAGGAAGCAAAATATTGGGAAATTACATCTAAGTGTCTTAAGATCCTCTCAAATGATACAAATCTTTTGAATATCGTTTATATATTTGTCACTAGGATGGTACATGGGCTGCTGAGAAAGTTATTGACATTCCTTCAAAGAAAGTGGAAGGTTGGGCACTCCCAGAGATGCCTGGTAAGTAATAGAAATAAAACAATAGAATTATTTATAGTTTCTAGAGTATATAGAATGCCTAACAACATTGCAGAACACAAAACAGCATTGCAGAACACAAAACAACATTGCAGAACACAAAACAACATTGCAGAACACAAAATAACATTACAGAACACAAAACAACATTACAGAACACAAAATAACATTACAGAACACAAAATAACATTACAGAACACAAAACAACATTACAGAACACAAAACAACATTACAGAACACAAAACAACATTACAGAACACAAAACATTGCAGACACAAAACACATCACATCACATCACAGAACAGAACAGAAAACACATCACAGAACACAAACAAGTTAAGCATTAGACTCGCACAGAAAAGAGTTTATAGAAAATTCAAAACAAGACGACATTGTTGAACACAAAACAACATAACAGAACTGGATGACAACATCACAGAACATAATAAGACTTTACATGACAACATATTCATATATGCGAATTTCAAACTGGTATTTTTATTTTAACCCTCAATAAAATATCCTCAATGTTTCGTTTAATCTCTAAATATTTTATTTTCAGGATTGATAACTGATATCCTGATATCATTGGATGATAAATTTCTCTACTTCTCCAATTGGTTACATGGAGATATCCGTCAATATGACATCACAGATACCAAACATCCTAAATTAGTTGGTCAGGTAGGTGTTAGCCATATTTGGATATCTGTTTACCATATTTGGATACCTGTTTACCATGTTTGGAAATATCTTTGCCATATTTGGATATATATGTTTGCCATAGTAAGACCCCCTATCTTACAACCCATTTTACTCGCCGTCAAATGGCTAAATGTTAGCTATATTTTGATATTTGTGAGTAGAACAATATCACAGACATTCTAAATTAATTGGTCAGGTATGTATTTGCCATATTTGGATATACGTTTACTATGTTTGGATACATGTTTACCATATTTGGATATATTAAAGCCATATTTGGATATCTCAAAATGACATCACAAACACAAGACATTCTAAATTAGTTCGTCTTGATTTTAGCATCCATATTTGGATACATGTTTACCATGTTTGGAATTATATTTGCCATATATGGAGATATATGTTTGCCATATTTGGAAATATGCATATATGGATGAATCTTTGACACATTTTGAAATATGGCTGCCATATTTGAATAAATGTTGGTTATGTTAATTTATGCATTTTTTTTAGATCTTCCTTGGTGGTAGTATTACAACTGACAGTGATGTCAAAGTTACTGAAGACAAAGAACTGACTAAACAGCCAGAACCTCTGTACATGAATGGTAAACGTGTTGCTGGAGGCCCTCAGATGATCCAACTGAGTCTGGATGGCAAACGACTCTATGTGACAACTTCATTGTACAGTGGGTGGGATAAACAGTTCTATCCTGATCTCGTCAAGTAAGTATACGCACTGATTTAAGACCATTGGTGATTGGTCAGTTTGTATTGCATTGGTTATTGCTTAGTTGTTAGATCATCAATGATTGGTCAGTTTGTACTTCTGGTATTGGTCAGTTGTTAGATCATTGGTGATTGGTCACTTTGTACTTCATCAGTTATTAGTTAGTTGTTAGATATATAATGATTGGTCAGTTTGTAAATAACCAGTCAGTTTATTATCTCATCAGTCATTGGTTAGTTGTTAGATCATTAGTGATTGGTCTGTTTGTAAATTACTGATAATCAGTGATTTTGTAGCTCATTGATCATTGGTCAGTTGTTAGATTGTAAGTGATTGGTCAGTTGTTAGATTTTAAGTGATTGGTCAGTTTGTAAAGTTCAGTTTGTAAAGTACAATCTTCAGCCAGTTTGTAGCTCATCATTCATTGGTCAGTTGTTAAATTATTACTGATTGGTTATTTTGAATAATCAGTTCTTAGCTCATCAGTAATTGGTCACTTGTTAGGACACTTGTAATTGGTCGTTATTCTTTAACTTGCAGACAAGGAAGTCACATGTTGCAGGTTGATATCGATACAAACAGAGGTGGCCTGACTCTCAACAAAGATTTCTGCGTAGATTTTGGTAACGAACCAGAGGGCCCAGCATTAGCACATGAAATCCGTTATCCTGGTGGAGACTGCAGTTCTGATATCTGGATGACCCACACTGCCAAGTTATAAAGATCATGTGACAGTCATTAACCAATTAGGTTACAGACTCATGAGTCATTAACCAATTAGGTTACAGTATAGAAATCATGTGACAGTCACTAACTAATCAGGTTACAGACTCACAATTCATTAACCAAATAGGGTACAGTATAGAAGTCATGTGACAGTTACTAACCAATTAGGTTAAAGTAAACATTTTATTGGTGTCATTAACCAATTGGATTAACATAATTTGCATAAGAACAAAGCTAAATTCATCCCTGTATTTGTCATGTGATAGTTGATAACCAATGATGTTACTGTAATTTTATAGATTGTAGTGTCATATGACAGTATTGGACCAATAAGATGTCAATATTTGTTTGAAAAACCAAGCTAGATTGCAGATGTCACATGACTGTATTGGACCAATAAGATTTGAATATTTTTTTTGAAAGCTAGATTGCAGATGTCACATGAAAGCTAGATTGCAGACCCAATAACATTCCAGCATTTTCCGCAAATACAGTTAGATTGTCATGTGATTGTCATGTGACCAAAGATGTTTATATTTAGTGTTTAAAATGAATATTGTTAAATCAACCACCACAGTTGCTATACATCAAAGTGGGACCTCCCCCCCCCCCCACCATTCATACACCATGATTTGTTTGTATTGTTTCCAAAGATATGGGTGATACCAAAACAGATTTGTAGGGATGATAGCATTTAACCGAGATTGCAAATATAAAATCCAAAATGTCTTAAGAATTTGCACTGACTTCAACTTGGTAATGCAATGCACAGGGTATGAATATGAAATATGTATGTAATAATATTAATATTTTGTTGCCAGAAGTCGAAAAGAAAAGAAATATATACATATCAAATAATATAATAACATAAATATATTGTGACAAATTAATTAGCTGTTTAATTAAGTACTGCTTAATTGTGAAGGCGGACGTAAATGTAATTCATATATTTTCAATTGTTTTCAGGTAGTGATTTCCAGTGTTTAGTGGCTGTGTAGTCGCTGCCTTAAAGTAGAATATTAACTAACAGTGTACACTGTTAAACCTAGATATTTTCGCTAACTACACAATTTTACGATTTCGCAGTCTTCAGCAAGATCTCAAAGACTAATTTTGACTAATTACCAGACTGGTACATTGTGTTCATGTACAAGATGACATTTTAGTCACTACATATTTTTTACTAATTACCAGACTGGTACATTGTGTTCATGTACAAGAAGGCATTTTAGTTACTACATATTTTTGACTAATTACCAGACTGGTATATTGTGTTCATGTACAAGAAGACATTTTAGTCACTACATATTTTTGCGTTTTTGTTTTCCAGTGAAAGAAGCGAAAATAAATCTTAAGCGAAAATTTCCAGGTTTACAATATTTTACAGTGAAATAAAACACAAGCATCTAACCTCTCGTAATGGTGTGTCTCAGTTTTTTCTCTGTATGGTCGTCGTCGTCGTCGTGGTCGTGGTCGTCGTTGTCGTCGTCGTCTCCTTTTTGCCTAAAAGGTTCTATGTTTAGAAGTTGGTCGGCACACCCTAGGTTTTATCCCGAGTATGCCCCCCACCCCCATGGACTTTTTGGAAGCAAACGGCAGCTGTGAGGCTTGAACCTACACCCAGTTGATTCCAAGCTGGCCATGCTAAGCATTTGTCCATAATATATTGAACTGTGCGATGATATCATCGGAATAGTAGTAGTAGTAGTAGTAGTAGTAGTGGTAGTAGTAGTAGTCGTAGTAGTAGTAGTAGTAGTGGTAGTAGTAGTAGTAGTGGTAGTAGTGGTAGTAGTGGTAGTAGTAGTAGTGGTAGTGGTAGTGGTGGTGGTGGTAGTAGTAGTAGTAGTAGTAGTAAAATTTATTTTAAAGACAGGGTAACAAGAAAACAACGATTTCCACCTAATAATGCTCTTTATTTATACTGAATAGTTCTTTAAGTATATAGATACTTCTCTCCCAAGTGAGGGCCATCCCTCATGGGTTCAGTGTTAATGCAGGAGGAAACTGAAGTACCCGGGGAAAACCTGCGTTGTTCGGTAGAGTCAAACTGAACGACATTCTTGTTACTTACAGTGGTAAATTTAATCAAACCCTGAATGGGTTTGAACCCCGGCCACAGTGGTAAGACTACTAAGAGGCAAGTGGTATAACCACTCCGCCACAGACAACCCCCCTGACCACAGTGGTAAGAGGCAAGTGGTTTAACCACTTGGCCCCCGAGAATCTTAACACCTGGAGGCCATGTTAGTGTTACCCTTCATTAATACATTACACACCACACACAAAAAAATAGTACAAACAATGCGGAAGCAAAGCTTATAATAAAACATGAAAATGAAAAATACAGTTTTAACAGACAAAATTTACACCGCTATCCAGTTACACCATACTAATGTTATCCTCTCTGACATAAGATGATTTATGCATGTATTCCTAAAAGTATGAATTGTTTTGCAGTGCTTAATATGTGTTGGTACTGTTCCATAGAACAGCTCCAGAGTATTTGAAGGTTCTCTTGGTAAAATTACTGCTAATTCTCGACACATGTTGCGTATTGAGATTTAATCTTTGTCTGATATAATGACCTTCATGTCGACTTGAGAAAACAATAGAGTAGACCAGCTATCTTAATTTGCATAAACGTGATACTTAGATCGACCCAATGTTACGTAATACGAGGCTAGTTGTGAAAGATATCAGAAATACCAGTCCGTTTACGTCATTTCTAATTTCTACATTCATTTCTATTTCTGTGTAATTCTTATTGTGTTATTTGATGACAGAAATATGTTCCAAAGTTTAGAAAATATTAGACTCTGAAAAAGTGGAACACGCCAAAATTTAGAAAATATGAGACGTTGAAAATGTAGAACACACCAAAAGTTAGAAAATGTAAGACTCTGAAAAAGTGGAATACACCAAAAGTTAGAAAATACGAGAATCTGATAAAGTGGAACACACCAAAATTTAGAAAATACGACTCTGAAAAAGTGAAAAACACTGAGAAGTTAACAAAGAATGTAGTAATGATACCTATACATGACCTGTCTACACACCCCCTCCCCTCCCCTCCCTCTCCAGACTTTTAGATGTTATCCTCCAATTTTCCTGTGTTCAGCCAAAGAAAATGCAAGTGACCTAAGGGGTCTTTGTTGCTACTCATCTTGCGACTCGTAGTGCCAAAACTCTTTTAATATAGAGAACTACGACAGTGAGTCCATCAGGCCAAACAACAAGCTACTCGCTAATCTGTAGCTCACTGTTTGGCTGCCACAGGTCTCTATGACATAGTAACTTCACGAGCACCTGTGGGAAGCCCCCCCCCCCTCATCTTCCCACCCCATCTCACTGCTAGACATTGGTATTTGAAGAGTTGCTTAACTGTTATTTGTGTAATTTCTTACCAGCTCTCACTAGATTATTCACTGTTTGATTTAGTAATCAGTGTTTTGGTATTAATGATTACTGATAGATAAAGTTGACATTGTAAGATTACAGATCAGTTCATGAAATGGTGAAAGGTTAACATGTCAAAGGTCAAAAGTCATCTATGACACACAGGCCTATATGTATGTATGTATGTATGTATGTATGTATGTATGTATGTATGTGTATGTATGTATGTATGTATGTATGTATGTATGTATGTATGTGTGTGTGTGTGTGTCTGCATGTTTATTTGTGTTTGTTCATTCTTTTTTTTTTGTATAATGTTTGTTTGTTTGTATCATGGCTCCTGGGCTTCCCATACTCCAGTGATATACAGAGATTATGAAAGTCGATAGTCTCAGTTACCCAGACTCTCACCACTCCAGGCTCTACTACAAGACCACTCAGACGATCAAGTGGGTGATCATCTCAGTGGTCTTGAGTCATAGTACGCCCCCAGTGTTGGCAGTTGGGATAAGTGAGACTCTCACCACTGAGGGTTATCTACTACGAGACCGCCCAGATGAGTAAAGTGATCGTCTCGACGGTCTCCAAGTCGTAGTACTGAGTAATGAGAGTCTATGTAACCAAGACTAGAAAGTCGATGGTTGACGGCCATTTTCTACTTCCGTTTTAGTAAATTAGGAATATCAAGAATGTCTTGTGGTATTCCCGGCAACTCTGACGTTGATGTAGTGTTCTTCCCTTTTAAGGCTCTAGACTTCTCCACAAAAAATGACCAATTAGACGATGTGCTACTGATAAACAACGGCGCACCTAAAGAAAACCCACAAATATTATTACAGTTTAAAATAATGCTTTGTTTCCAATAACGTGTTGTCAGAAAATAGGATAGGTAGGTCGGCAATTTGTTTTATCTCTACCCATTTAACTTTTTATTTTTGAACAATATTTTTATCAACTCAAAAACAAACGAAATGATGGTCAGAATACTCTTTCTGTTTTTTGGTAAAATGTTTATAAACATCAGTAGAGAAAGAAAACAGATGTGTATGAAGGTCAAGAAGATGAAGAATTTCTTATCTTTTTTTTTTAAATTTTCAAAAAATGCGGCGTCGGAAGCAATTCCTCCGTGTCCCCCCCCCCCCGTCATAATAATGACAGATCCCTAAAGTGGCCATATGGATGAGGATTGAGTATTTATTTTTGATTATTAATTTATAAATCAATTTTATATTATATATTAAGTCAAGCTATAAAATGTGAGCCAAATGAAGTTTGTTGACTGGCTTCAATTATGTAGTATTGGTCATGTGACCCACATGCATTCTTGAAAACCAGAGCTGTCATTTCTTCCGCAATGTGTCTTGAACGATGTGGTAAAAGAGGCTGTTGTTTAAGATGGCCATATGGATGAGGATTTGGTATTTATTTTGGATTTTTTAGTCCCCGTCGGACGAAATTTTATGATACGATCCAATATGGCCGCCTAGCAGCCATTTTGTTTGCGAATTTTCCCTGTCCAAAGCCATAACTCAGACATGCTTGAACAGATCTCATTCAAAGTTGGTATTAGGACAGTGTTTTATGACATACATGTGCATCTTCATTGTTGTCATGATACGATCCAATATGGCTGCCTGGCAGCCATTTTGTATGCGAATTTTCCATGTCCAAAGCCATAACTCAGACATGCTTGAACAGAGTAGTGATATCAAAAACAACCATATGAGGCCAAACAACATTAACCAGGTTTGAAAATGACAACATAAACTGCCAGTTCCTTAAAACCCAATCATAGCGGGGACTGTCATTTTCAATGACTTGTAATTCATAAAACAATTCTACTTGAAAAGTCAATGTGGAACAACATAGACCAAGTCTGTGTTTGTAACTCAATAAATTGCAAAAGATCAATAAATGTGTCAAATTTTATTGTACGTACAATAATAAACATTTTACACATCATTTATTTTTTTGCAATGTACTGAGCTACAAACACAGACTTGGTCTATGTTGTTCCACATTGACTTTTCAAGTAGGAAGCCATGATAAAATTGTTTTATTAATTCAAAATCGAAAATAAATACCAAATCATCATCCATATGGCCATTTTAAGATGTTTGTTACATGTCACATATATGAAAGATGAAAGACATCATCTAATTCATTGTAAATTATATACAAAACAAAGAGAAAAAATGTTTAGTATTATCACTACCCTCAACTCAAACTTTATAAACTTAGATAGAGGAGAGCAATTTAGATATATACTACAATCAAAACATAAGGATATTATAACCGCTCTCTACATATACCTGGATGATACATGTAGTCAATAGACACACACTAGAACTACTGTATATTTTAATATTTATATTTCATAGATCATTATTAACTTTATTTTGTTTAAATACCAAATTAGAAATGTAAAATTTTCTAAACGGCTAAAATAAAGTGTTATCTTATCTTATCTTATCTTATATGTACGTACCTACGGCCATCTCTTGTTCTACAAGGGATGCCACATAGTTATCATTCTCATAATTGGCGAAAGTTGACGACAGTTTTGCAAGATGACTCAAAAAGTAGACGTTCTTCATCCTTGCTTTAAAAGTATTTAAAATAGTCTGGAAGAAATGTACATGGAATAAC
>NC_135567.1:13922805-13965305 GCF_964340395.1 Glandiceps talaboti | reverse complement strand
CTACTCATCTGGTTACCTAGGTAACAGTTTGATGCCTCAAATGTCATCTAAATAATTCCAACTGTTGCCGATATTAAATAGTGAATTCACTAAAAAATTTGAGAGAAGTCTGAATGATTGCTGTTTGGCATTTTATTACTTTTGAACAATAACTAATACAAGGAGATTTTGCACCATCTGCTCCAAAATACACAAGATATGATTATTGTTAATATGTTATATCATATATATATATATATATATATATATATATATATATATATATATATATATATATATATATATATATATATATATATATATATATATATATATATATATCTTATATTATTATGAAATTAAAATATGGGGCTTAGCATATCTCCCCCCCCCCCATACACACACACACACACCACCACCACTGCCGCCACCACCACAAAGCTACAAAATGTATAAAAAGTTTGTCATTTTACGTACAATAACAAAGACTTTACACATGTATTAATCTTTTGCAATTTATTGAGTTACAAACAAGGACTTCGTATTTTGTTATTTCACTGATTTTTCAAGTAGGACGCCATCATGATAAAATTGTTTTAAAAATTAAAAATCCAAAATAAATATCCACGTTTGGTTCCGGTTACCAGACCCTACCTAGTTGTTCATGCCGACCCTAAACCTTTTTTTTTATTCGAGAAAAAACATTAAATCATGAAGTCTTGTAAGAAATAGTGGATGTGGAAACTGACATCAACTTAAAAAGACAACATAAAACTGTTCTTCCAATGTGTAATGTCTGTACATCTGATAGGAAGAAACCAATAACACAGAGACCACATGGAATTGGAAAACAACAGATAACATAACTACCTGAACTAGACACTCACATATGAAAAAAAAAAAATAAATAAAAATCTACCTACCCCACCTATTCTAAAATTGAGTGTAATCGGAACCTGCCTTATATAGACAAATATTGCCAAAATTAAAAAGCATTATGAGTTCGACTTGTGAGAGTTTTAAGTGTAACATACTATACTTACTTGATTTTCAACATCCACTGTCCAAGAATCTCTGTTTACAGATTCTGAGTTCTCCACAAATTTGCTCCAAACAGCCAAAAATCTATTTGCATTGTCATGGTGATTACTTGATATTAAATATACTATTACTAATGCTATAGACAAGATTAGAGAAACTGCGAACAACTTCTTTAGGTGTTTCACTGACTGCATTGTGTCTGGTAGCCACGACAACAACTGAAAATACAGCCGAGGTAGTACGGATGAAAATATCACCAAGACGGCTTGGATGAAAATATCCCCAAAGACAATAATGAAAATAATATGCTGAATGTTTTCACGTTGATGATTATGTGGTCATGGGTTTGTTAATTTGTATCAGCTGGGCAGGTTGTAATCTATAAACATGTGATTGGTGAATGCAAATGTAAATTATAATATTACTATGGAAACAGAATTGGGGTGGCATTTAATTTTGTAGAATTCATATTTTGTCAATACCAACTGATCATATCATATTTCTTCAGATAATTATTCCATTGATGTAGTTAAAAAAGGTAATATAAAAATGTTCACCAACAAATAAAACTAAAAATATTCTATTAAAAGTTATATGCTATGTCTGTATAGGGTGGACGAGTATATAGAAACGTTATTTCAATCGTACACAGGCCCTTATATACAAACATATATACATGTATATATATAGTTATCCATGAGTTTAAAATTATATTCCATTTATCCATGCATATTAATTTGATAGTTTTTTTGTAACATGGTTCCTTGGCTCCCTATGTTTGTGTAGATGAGTATATATATATATATATATATATATATATATATATATATATATATATATATATATATATATATATATATATATATATATATATATATATATATATATATATATTGATCCAATGGCAAAAGTTTAGCTTCAATATATGTAAATTCAGGTGTAAAAGTACTTGTCAGTTTATATGTACATCTAACTGTCCACCTTATGTGATGATGTCACTGTAGATTGGTGGAATGTCATACTAGTATATTGAAGCTAACATTTCCACACCTCTGGTTACTCAACACCTCCAGTAAATTTGTATCATTCTGTCACATCCAGTTAGACACTGAAGAAGGACAAGTGATTTGTTCAAAACGTTTGTTTCTGAATCAAAAAGTTGAAGAAAAGAACTTGTTTATGAATCTTAGTGCTTCCATGATGAGCATACATAGTGTTATGTTTATGTGTGTGTTTGTAGTTATTTATTTATTTATTTGTCTGTCTGTCTGTCTGTCTGTCTGTCTGTCTGTCTGTCTGTCTGTCTGTCTGTCTGTCTGTCTGTCTGTCTGTTTGTTTGTTTGTTTGTTTTTGTAAACATAAATAACTAAGCCTGCGCGCCCTGTGTCACATTGCTCTGAATAACCCAGCCAAGCTGAATCCTAACTCTATTCAAAGTGTTGAAAAGATGTGAATTTGACTGGACATCACACACACCTGTGGTCAGCCATTGGCCAATAGGGTTGGAGGATGTGCTCACAAATTATATATTCATTGTGAGCAACAGACCAGTGATTGGCCAATCCATTTTAACCACTTGGTACTTATGGAACACAAATTTACATATACATGTTGTCAGTCCCTTCAAGGGAGCACGTTCTTGGTAGCTAGTCCTGCTTGCAGACGGAGTAAGTCGTCCACGTGCACAACAGAACACGAGTTGGTCCACTTATCCTTTATTTATACCATGGCTTCTCCAAAATTTCCGGAACATAAACTGGTGAGTAAAATTGAAACCTCGTGACCCCAAGATGTTATACCAGCACTTGTAAAAAACAGTAATATTGTATTCGTCCTCAAGGCCAAAACTCAACTTTGCGTAGCCAGTGCGTTTCCACACTGTGTCGCTTCTCTGTTTGGAAGGCTACGTCAATGTGTAGTGCATGCTGCATGTAATTTTTTACGTGTTTCACAAGCTATATCGTACTCGCATTTTTCTGATAGACCGTTCACTCGATTATTTAACTTCTCCAACTGACGAAAATTACCTGCAGTTGGGGAGGGGGCAAAAAGGTAACTCAAACATCAAAATCATTTAGCATTAGTCTGACACGCCTGTTTTGGTGTACATTCATCGCTAGCTAGCTGCAATAATTGTAGCACTCGACTTGATTATTTTTGTGTGTTCTTTTTTTCGTTCCGATGTTTATCTGAAAACGAACGGGACGGCACAATTCCCACCTGTACACACTCAAATAGACGGATGCGATGTGTATCTGACTCGCAAAGTTGGGTGGATTTTCCCCGGTGATTTTCCTGCTAAATTACGTCTTGCCTGCTAAAAAATCGTACATTTCCTAAATAACTCGCGATCGTGACATTAATTACGGAGCCTTCAAGAACCAAGAAATGTTCAAAAGTAGCAACGCATGCAACATTTTTAAACGGCTAGTACACCGATGACATCTCGCTCACGTTTTCAACTAGTCCTGCTTGCATACGGAGTAATCCGGGACTCGATTCTGACTATTGTCCCTCCTACATTGAGTCAAGTCAGCAATATAGACTCGTGCACCGCCTGTAAGCAGGGCTAGTTTTAAACCTGATCTCGATGGTCAATTGAGTTAACGTTTTCTCAGCAGGAATTTGCAGCGTTTATTTCAATTTAACATGTTTAAACAACGAAATTTAAATTAAAAAAACAAAAAAAAAAGCAGAAGATAAAAAGGCAACTCAAAAATCAAAAGTAACGCCACAGATTGCAGCTAAGCCATCGTATGATTTGACAAGCCAATATAATTCTAGTTCGTCAGCATATATTCTGTACAGCTCTGATGCAAGCAAGGTGTATTGGAATCGACGTTTGAATAAAAGTCGCACGGTGTGAGAGTATGCATTGCAATAATTGGACCTTTGATTTTTTTTTTAATATTCCGGGGTTTATACTAAATCTATTTTTGAGTGCAAAAGATTAAAACGCTGAAAAATGACAAGTTAAATTATTTTGAAATTTAATAAGTTTGAGACTTTAACATATAAACTAATCTTTGCTTTATGTTATAATTTTTATGATTAGTTTTGTCATTACAAATTCGTATTTTAATTGCTAGTGAGCATATGTTGCAGAGCTTTATCTCAGTGAATATTTCATTTGCACGATGCATTCTCTGGATATTGCATCGGACGAGTGCAATCTTTGGATATTCCAAAAATATGACGTTGTATATAAATTTCTGATATTGCCGCCAATTTTAAGATGTGTGCTATATGCCGTATACGACAACACATGTGGCCCAGGGCTAGGGATGTCGAAGAACAAACAAGACACGCGTAATTAGTTGTTTTTTCTTCTGTTTTGTCTCTTTTTTCATTCCGATGTTTAACCATGCCCTGCGCTGGGCAAACTCATCAATAGACGAGATCACGCTGAAAACGTGAGCGAGATGTCAGCGTACTACCCGTTTCAAAATGCTGCATGCGTTGCTACATTTGCTGATTTTGATGGAATCGGGGTACATCTGAACATTTCTTGGGTCTTGAAGGCTCCGTAATTAATGTTATAGTTAGGAAATGTCCGATTTTTAGGCAGGTGGGCGTAATTTAGCAGAAAAATCCACCCAACTTTGCGATTCAGATCTGAATTGCTACCGTCTGTTTGCGTTAACGTTACAGGTAAGGAATTGAACCCGGGAATTGAACCGCGTTTGCTCAAACCCCCTCAAAATCGATTTCTAAAATTACAGTTCGAACTGAAAAAATTCCGATTTCGACAATTTTTGTGATTTTAGCAGTGATTACTATCGTCCAAGAGTTGTAAAATGAGTATATATTTGATCGATTGCTAATATTTGATAGCTGGATATATAATTCTTTTGTAATTGGTGTGAAAGTATTTAGCTGGAGCACTCGAAATAGGCGAAACATTTGTTTGGTTCCGGTTACACGACCCTACCTACACTCTAAACTTTTTTTTTTTTTACGTATTTGAGGGAAAAAAATAAAATCGCAAAAAATGTGAAGTCTCAGGAGAAATATTGTATGCTGAAACTGACATCAACTTAAAAAGACAATATAAAACTGTTCTTCCAATCTGTAATGGCTGTACATCTGATAGGAAGAAATAAACAACACAGAGACCATTTGGAAAACAATGGAAAACCTGAAGTAGACACTCACACATGAAAAAAAAAATATAATAAAAAATCTTCCAACCCCACATATTCTAAAAATGAGCGTAATCGGAATCACACAATTTTTTTTATTAGTGGTTCATACCACCATATTTTCCCAGTTGAGGATTCCTGTATATTTAGAAACAGTCGTCAATTTTAGAATCATTAAAACAAATCTGTTTTTGTCTTTTCAGGGTATTTTACTAGTTTATGACATCACCAATTCTGAAACATTTTAAGATCTGACAGGATGGTTAGCCAACATACGACAGGTAGGTCCATTTGTATTATTTGGAACAGTCTTCCCCACAGTCTTCGTCACTCTCACTCTAAGTCTTCCTTCCACTCTGCCCTTAAAACTTACCTATTTCAATATTAACTCTCACTTACACACTTCTCTCTACATCCTTCCATGTTTTCAATTATTTCTCTCTATCCTCTCATTTTGTTAGCAGTTCTGTGTCTACATCTGGAGCTCTTCAGAGAACAGATGCATTATAAATTCGCTTTAATGTTAGTCCCCAACGGGCACCGCCTGGAGGTGACTTATGCATCGGGTTCCATTACATCCATTCATGTCTCTCTCCATTCACCCTCATATCTGTGCCATGCACCAACTGATTTCAATCAAAACTGGCATAAAGGTAACATATCATGTGAGACATATGCACATCACTTTATATTGTGACCAAATCAAATATGGCTGAATGGCAGCCATATTTGTTGTTAAATTTCACAATATGCATCATAACTTTGGTGGTATAACACACAGTGACTCCATTCAAGTATCTACTCCCTGACCTTTGACTTTGAAAGACGTCTTGAAGGTTAAATGGCCAAATCTGGGTTATCTTCATAACTTTTTGAATGAAACATTTATAATTTTTTCATCATGTCTTGGTTTTTACCATGTGAGGCATATGCATGTCCCATGATTTTGCGACTTTGACCTGAATAACAAAATGGCGGCCATGTTTGTGATAAAAAAAATCACATTTTGCCTGTTATCACAAAAAGTTTAATACATATCGGACATCATTCAAGTGACTACCCTTACATTATCACTGATGAACTTTCTAATGAGGCTTTGACCTTTGACCTTGAAAAACATCATTTTCGAGGGAAAATAACCAAACTATTTCTTTCTATGTTAACTCAAGAAGTCCAATAAACAAAATAGACTTCATTTAAATGTCTATACCCCAAAGGTCAGCTCTTTTTTTTTGACCTTTGACTTTGAATTCCAAATTCAAGTTCAAATAGCAAATTGGTCTATAAATTATGAAGCTTTGTATCTCAAGACACCATTCATATTTGCACATTAATTTTGCCATAAAACTCACAAGTTGGGGAGTATGTCTTTGATTGACGGCTTGTTGTTATATATGAATTTTGTATATCTCAGTCATTTTTCTGTAGCTCAAGCAAGCACTTTTATTTATTTATTTATTTATTTATTTTTTAATTGAATGTATACCTTCAGTTTTACATTGGTGATTTCTGTCTGTACGTGTGTCTTGTCGTTTATTACATTTCACATTTGCCTGGTGCCAAAACAGATTTCCTTGTTGGACAAAGTATATCTAATCTAATCTAATCTAATCTAATCTAATATCGTCAGATTGTCTCATAAAATCTAGTTTAGTTTCCTATACATGTTACGATCACTACAATCATCTCCACCGTATAGTCAAAGTGGTTACTCTCAGCACAACAATCTGTATTTACCCCCAGCAGTGTTGATGTAAAGGTGATGACTTCATAACATCTCCACATTATTTACTTTCAGATTGGAGGTGGAGTTAAGTAAACATTTACTGCTTAATTCCAGTGATAGACAGTCCACTGTATTATAGTTTAGAAAAGGTAATACCCCATTGGACACACAGACAGGAAGAGCAGCGCCCTCACAGTCAATTGTACAAAGGACAATTCCAGCATAGACTGTCCACTGTCTGAATGAAGTAACCAGTTACAGGATGTAAGATGCAGAGGGTAAGACAACATTTGTTATTTAGGCTTTTGTAGTTCCCTGTGGGCTCTGTCTATCCATCTGTCTGTCCGTCCATCTGTGCGTGCATGCATGCGTGCGCATGTGCATCCATCCGTAATGTCATTTCTCATACATGCAATATCCAATTTCTTTCAAACCTGACACAAAGGTGACATATCATCTGGGGCATATGCACCTCACTTTGTTTTTTGATATATGCAAATTTAACCGCACGGCAGCCATTATTGTAGTTAAAAATAAATAATTACTGCATAACTCAAAACCTGTAATACATAGCGTATCCATTCAAGTATATCCAAGGGGCATTTTTGTGCTTTGTTATATATATCAAGTAATTTGAATTTTTGGTAATTTTTTGCAAAAAAGCTCATAAAATGATAATTCAGTGATCGGCATGTTACATAATCACCTCTCTTTATACAAGTATACCAAGGTAGAACTATTACCATTACATTCTCCATCGTCCGTCAATTCTTTTTATATTTTCATCTTCATCTTCTCCAAAACCGACAGTCGGATTGCTGTGATATTTGGTGTGCATGTCCCCTGGGGGAGGGGAGGGGAGGGGAGGGAGGGGGAGTGGGAGTGGGGAGCTATTTGGGTTTGTTCATGCCGGGTTGATGTTAGTCATTTTCTCTAATTTTAGCAAATTTTTTGGGGCCAAAAAATATATTGTCGACTTCAGTGACGAAACTTGTGGTTGGATTACTTTGATATTTGGTGTGCATGTCCCCTGGGGGAGGAGGGGAGGAGGGGAGGGGGAGTGGGAGTGGGGAGCTATTCGGGTTTGTTCATGCCGGGTTGATGTTAGTCATTTTCTAATTTGAGCAAATTTTTTGGGGCCAAAAAATATATTGTTGACTTCTGTGATGAAACTTGTGGTTGGATTACTTTGATATTTGGTGTGCATGTTTCTAGGAGGGGACGATATTTATGTTTGTTAATACAAAGTTGATATTAGCCATTTTCTATTTTTGGCAAATTATTTTGGTAGTTTTGGTCAAAAGTGCTATTTTCGACTTCAGTGACGAAACTTGTGGTTGGATTACTTTGATATTTGGTGTGCATGTTCCTTGGATGGATGCTATTTAGATTTGTTCATGCTAAGTTGATATGAGTCATATTCCAGTTTTGGCAATGGCAAATTTTTTTGGTCAAAAATGATATTTTCGACTTCTTTTCCAAATCACTGGTCAGATTGCTTTGATAGTTGGTGTTGATGTGCCTTGGGGTAAGGCTATTCAGATTTGTTAATGTCAATTCCCCGCAAATTGATACAATCAGTTTCTATTTTTAGTAAATGTTTTTGATATTTTTGGTCAACATGCTCATAGCAACAAGACCATATCCATAGCAACAGCCAAATATTGATAAATATTGCAAAGGTGACAACATTGTGGGTGATTAAACATTAAAAAAAGTATGCAAATATGCCATGCTTGATATGTACATTTGTGTTTATTTTATGAATAATCAACAAATAATTAAAATAAAATAATTGCATGTTTCCGACAACAGAAACCTCAGAAAGTAAAAGTAGATTGGTTGGGATTTTATTTTATTTTATTTTATTTATCTCATCATTTTAATATTGTTGAAAAATATTCCTTTGATTCAAAAACAAATAAAATGTCGGTCAGCATATACCCCTTCTGTGATAGTTTGATGAAATATGTACAGACATCACTGAGAAAAGTAAACAGATGTGCATGAAGGTCAAGAAGACAAAGAATTTCTTATCTTTTTGTCATACATGTTAAGAAAAATGTTAGGAAAAATGTTTTGGGTCTGAAACTAGGATCAGTTGGAACACAATTTATTTTATTTTACTTTGCCTTGTACCTTGTAACAGACTGCCATTTTACTATGGGTGTGGTCCTTGTTGCTAGGCATTTGAAAGTTCCATCACATGACCATCATTATTATATCTGATAGGTTTTGTTCATTGCTATGGGTGTGGTCCTTGTTGCTAGGCATTTGACAGGTCCATCACATGACCATCATTATTATATCTGATAGGTTTTGTTCATTGCTATGGGTGTGGTCCTTGCAAATTTGTGTTCTTAGTTGGTTGTTCACATGTCTAGCTCTTGTTATCTTTTATGTTTATCTTGTTGGCTTTTTTGCTGTTGCTATGTGAATGGTGATTGTTGCGAGGCACGACTAAATTTTTAAAAGTGTTTATTCACTTGCCCCCACCCATCACTATTGTTAAATTAGAAATAGGCTGTCCTTAGATTGCTACTATGGATACTTATTGCTAGGCATACTTGTTTCGTTTGGTGTTTGTTCCTGTGACCATCCACTGTTATGTTTGAACTAGCAATTAAAGAGGTGGGGTGGGGGTGGGGGGCCGAGATTTCAATGGCAAATGACAGGGTACTGTGAACAATTTAATTGGAACTGTGACCTTGATCTCATTTCAAAACATACATTTGACCTTCACCTCATTTTGTTTCATGTCATGATAAAGGTAGTTTCTCAAATTTCTGTTGCCAAGGAGACAAAAACATCTGAAATGAATATGCATATCATTTGCATATCATTTGCATATCAGAATTCTAGCTGACATATACTAGTAACGTCCAGTTACAATCTCATTAGGCAGAGCACGTTTCTACTGAAGCAATAAAATATTGGACTTGACTGTGTCGGAAAGAGGCCTGCAGTTTACAGCATTGTAAATACCCAGCCTTTTTAAGATCAAGTTAGTTATAGCTTCCAGTTGTGCTTAGTCTGTAAGGTACGCCATGACGGTGCGCCCTCAAACATCGGCCAACCCCTAGCCGGTGAGGGCGAAACGTCACGACGTATCTTACAGTCTAAGTTGTGCTATACTACATTTATTTTTTGTATAAGTAGTGAAATTGCAATTGCGAACAATAGGAATACAGGAATAAATGATAAAGAGATCTCCTAAATGGCCAAACAAATTGGTTCGCTGCTGCTCAGAATATCAAAAAATGCTAGACAAGCAAGGAATTTAAAAAAAAAATTACAGGTTTAAAAACACAACAATGGGTTATCACCCTTCATTTTATGAAAAAGTGTAGATTGTACGTTAATGTTCATTGGGTATTGTACTCCGATACACGGGACCTCTATGTTATGTCCTGTCCGAGGGACAAAAGTAAAGTATAAAAAGGAACCAAAAATACATGAGACATACAAGTGTACAAATATCCATACGTTCTACAGAGGAGGCAACATGCATTGCTGGAAACCCAAGTGACCAATAAAAGAACTAGACCGTACTAGAGAATTACAGCACCAGGTCTTTCTGCACTGTTTTCTGGCAGTTTAAGGAACAGGTCCAGCCAGCTCATAAATCACAAGTACTCTAGTAAGCCAGGTGAATTGCCTACATCACTTATTGTGGTATACTTTATTTAGTAATAAGGTGTTACCATAGTTATGTTATCAAAGAGATGTCTTTGTTTCTCAGTGTAGTTTCATTGACAACAATGTTATAATGTAATTTATGCATATATTCTTGACATACGTAGAAAGTCTGTATTTTTTTAGTTAATTCCCAAGTTATTCTTCCACGCCAGTCATTTACCACAGCTGATGAACGTTTCTCTGTTGTAAAGTCACCATGAACACCATCGTTTACTTGAGTGATCTTGCTTATCCAATCATAGACGTCGTTATGAATCTCGCTTCCAACATGAGAGTACATGATGTCAGCATATTTCCCAGGGTTCATTGCGATGTCTTCAAAACGCAAAACTAGGAAGTTCTTTTTCAGACATTCTGGGCTGTTAGCAGTGTATAAGATATAATTTCTCAACATCTGATGACAATAATGTACCAATATCTCTGTTACAAATTCAACCAAATCGCTAACGTCCCACATTTTGTTTTTGTCGTCAATTTCGTTCATAAACCAATTTGAATGATGAGCAAACATTAGTGACGTCATCATAGCTCTTGGGTCGCGGACGATGTTGATAACTTTTACATTTAAGTCAGGATTTTCCATCAGAGATGTAAGGCATTGGACATCGAAAAGACGGACGATTTTTATAACCCTGTGTACTGCATTTTTACAACACTGTACGACATTGTCATATGTTGGTCGCTGACATTCTGTGGTTGCTACCTTGCCAATAGTACGTGCGGGCCATTGAAAATATTCTTTCCATCTCTGTGTGTTTCCCTCAAAGTCACATGTATAAAGATCATTTAGTAAGTTCCTTCCATCCACACACAAATCGAACTTTAGTGGTGACATTTCGAAATAAAACAGTGGCTCGAAAAGATAGAAAAACTGAGGATTTGAATGAAAGAATTCACCTACGAAAGAAGAACCTGTCCGTACACCACCAATAATCAGAACATTGGCTCCAGGTAGTCTAGCCTGCAATTTAGTTGTGTTGTTTGTATCAACAAGTTCTCCCGTTGAGAGAATGTAGTGTCGGCTTTGACCCTGAACTTGTACATATCCTTTTTCTAATAGTGTTATGGTCACATGATTTTCTTCGTGAAATATCTGAAATGCCAGATACACGACAACAACGACAATAATCAGTAAAAACACTGAAAAGGTTGTTGATTTAACTGCCATTGTGTTCACTATGACTTTTGACACGTACACTAAGCTCAAAGTACAGAAATGATGTAAGTTTATTATCAACCAGTTCATTTTATTGATAACTCTGTAAACAGATTTTAGATCTTGTGACACAAAGAGATCAGAAACTCGATCAATGTTACAAAGAAAGAAACATGAAATATAAATAATAAACACGATTGTATGAATGACAAAATAATGAATTAATGAAAACTCACCGTGGGTTTTGTATTGACAAGTGTGTGCGTGTATATAATAGATGAGCCGTCAGATGACAAAAGTGACCTTAAGGGTCAAATTTTCAATTTTGAGTTTTTACTGGATTGAGATACTTGACCAGCTTTCATATGAGTGGTGCCATTCACCAAGGTCAGGGTTAATTTATAGAGAAATACTCATTTAAATATTTGCATGAATTAGTGTTAATTTGCATATATGCACATATGAATAGCATTAATGAACACCATTAGTATCATGTTGAATGACTGGAATTGTGTATGCATGTACATTAAATTAGCCAAGAAACACAAAGAACAGTTGCTAAGCATATGTTTGAAGTATTGGCACGACAACCAAAAGGTGGCTGTTGCCATGGCAACCGATCTTTTAGGGATTCTTACCACGGATATAATAACCACTGGACTAGGTTATATACTTTCCACTATAGATAAAAACTTATCAAACGTCAACATTCAGATATAGTATCAAGTATCAATGACTGGCCTTCAGGTAAGTTAAACGTAATGTTACCATAGCAACACTTTTTTGTTGCCATGACAACAGAATATCTACACTTTGTGCTGATGTTGGATACCTATATGCAATTTTTAACTCTCTACATTGGCTGGCGGGGGGGGGGGGGGGTGAAACTGGTAAATGAAAATAGCAACTACCATAAAACTTCATTCATATTATATAATCAAGCATAACCGGGTCAAATACTCATGTTTGAACTTCGACCTTACTGGTTTGAACGGGGTCAGGGGTCGATTAAAAAAACGTACCATTTAATCAGATATCGTATCACAGCAGTTTATTGCATACAGGTTTGCCAGTGACTAACCGCTGTTTAGACAAGTTACAGTAAGTGGTATAATATAAGTAACCTTTAAAAAGGAAACAAAAATACAAAGAAATACACAAAAGTTGCAGACCATGTCCCTTTAAGACAAACACATGTTTTCAAAGATATGCTAATATTAGTCACATTATCTTATTAAATATTCAGAATGGTCACCAGAGTTAGAAGTCATATTTCTTTATTACTTCACTAAACTACTAAGTATGTACATTGTACACCCTGATGTTTGGTGTTGATAATCTCAAAGTCTCGGTGTGACTCCGACAATATAATGTCTACTATCAAGGTTGATGTAGTAACTTGGAGACCAATGTCTACTATCAAGGTTGATGTAGTAACTTGTGAATCAATGTCTACTATCAAGGTTGATGTAGTAACTTGGGAACCAATATTTACTATCAAGGTTAATGTAGTAACTTGGGAACCAATGTCTACTATCAAGGTTGATGTAGTAACTTCGGAACCAATGTCTATTATTAAGGTTGATGTAGTAACTTGGGAACTAATATCTACTATCAGGGTTGATGTAGTAACTTGGGAACCAATATCTACTATCAGGGTTGATGTAGTAACTTGGGAACCAATATCTACTATCAAGGTTGATGTAGTAACTTGGGAACCAATATCTACTATCAAGGTTGAAGTGGTAACTTGGGAACCAATGTCTACTATCAAGGTTGATGTAGTAACTCGGGAACCAATATCTACTATCAAGGTTAATGTAGTAACTTGGGAACCAATATCTACTATCAAGGTTAATGTAGTAACTTTGGAACCAATGTCTATTATCAAGGTTGATGTAGTAACTTGGGAACCAATGTCTACTATCAAGGTTGATGTAGTAACTTGGGAACCAATATCTACTATCAAGGTTGATGTAGTAACTTTGGAACCAATATCTACTATCAGGGTTGATGTAGTAACTTGGGAACCAATATCGATACGATGTAAATGGGTGCATGAAATAGTAAGCGTTGCAATAGGACAAATCGTTCATGTTCCCGTTTCCTATTACAAACTAAAACAAATGAATTACGTTTCTTATGGGCATGAGTAAGAGGTGGCGAAGGTGTTGGCAAAGGTGTACAAGTATCGATCAAAGTCCATATACACTTGTCAGCTATTCTCGATCATCCTAAACTTCAATCATATTTATGTAAAATTAGGGCCAATATTACGTCGCTTGGCCCAAAATAGATGCCACGACCATACGACCGGTCGTGGAGATTAGTCATTGGAAAAAATGGATATCACATATACAGAAAGTTAAAGATGCTATAAGCCCTAAGGTTGGTCTCATGTCAAAAATTCGCCATTACATTCCAAAATCAACACTTGTTCTTTTGTATAATGCCCTAATCCTACCACATTTAAATTATTGTATTGAAATTTGGGGCAACACGTATCCCTCTGCACTTGAACCTCTCCTTCTTTTACAAAAGAAAGTTGTTCGCTTAATAACATTCTCTGATTTACCACTCTGCCCCTCTATTCCATCACCTAAAAATCCTAGATATTCATAAACTCTGCAAATTTCATACATGCATGTTCATATATCTGATAGGTTTTGTTCATTGCTATGGGTGTGGTCCTTGTTGCTAGGCATTTGACAGTTCCATCACATGACCATCATTATTATATCTGATAGGTTTTGTTCATTGCTATGGGTGTGGTCCTTGTTGCTAGGCATTTGACAGTTCCATCACATGACCATCATTATTATATCTGATAGGTTTTGTTCATTCCTATGGGTGTGGTCCTTGTTGCTAGGCACACTTGTGTTCTTAGATGGTTGTTCACATGTCTACCCATCACTCTTGCTATCTTTTGTGCTTTTTTGCTGTTGCTATGTGAATGGTGATTGTTGCGAGGCACGACTCAATTTTAAAGTGTTTATTCACTTGCCCACCCATCACTATTGTTAAATTAGAAATAGGCTGTCCTTAGATTGTTACTATGGATATGGTACTTATTGCTAGCCATACTTGTTTAGTTTGGTGTTTGTTCCTGTGACCATTCACTGTTATCTTTGAACTAGACAATTAAAGAGGTGGGGTGGGGGGGGGGGAAGGAGATTTCAATGGCAAATGACAGGGAACTGTGAACAATTTAATTAGAACTGTGACCTTGATCTCATTTCAAAACATACATTTGACCTTCACCTCATTTTGTTTCATGTCATGATAAAGGTAGTTTCTCAAATTTCTGTTGCCAAGGAGACAAAAACATCTGAAATGAATATCCGAAAGGGGAATAGTTGAAGGTCAAATGTATGGTTTGAAAGAGCTGTCAAATACATTTGACCTTAAGGTTATTTCAAAACATACATTTGACCTTGATCTCATTTCACACACTTCACTCAACGTTCCACATATCTCATTTCAACCCCAACATTTGACCTTCTTTCACTCATTTTGACCTCAAAATCATTTCAAAACACATTTGACCTTGACCCCGACCCCATTTTTAACTCTACATTTGACCTTCACCCCACTTATGATCTCATTTCAACCCCAACATTTGACCTTGACCTTGACATTAAATGGGACCAAGATCAAATGTGTTTTGAAACGATGTCCCTTGTACACACCATCAAGAACATAACTCTTTTTTTCATTACTTGTTATTTTATTCTTTTTAACAAATAATTTACAAAAAGGCAAAAGAAAAATGAAAATACATACACATAAAATGATGCACATTTAAGGTTTTGCATACTCAAGAGTCCCTTAATGATTGCATATTCTTTTCAAATTCATGCTTTACATACATTAAGAATATCTACAGAAAATTTGTTGGTTGTCTAGACCAACACTAGAGGGCGCTATACATGATTTTTGAGACAGAGAGCATTTTGCCATGCTGTCACATGATACATTGAATTGTTGAGCATGGTTGTCAAGGCAAACACTAGAGGGTACTATTATGGCCACATGAATTTCTGTCAGTCATACACAGAGTGGGTGGTATGGTTTTTTAGTGGTGAAAAATAATTATAATCTTAAAATGAGGTGGTACAAAGGTTAAGTGAATAAATCTAACTCAGTTGTCTAGGTCAACACTAGAGGGCGCTATACACGATTATCAATGGAAGATGTATATTTTTTTTAATGTAGTGATAAATTGGCAATCTATAATATTTTACGGTTTGTTTTGTCGTAGTGTGCTATGAAAAGTTTTTAACTTTCAGGGATCATCACACAATGTCGTACAAGCTCAACGAGAACCCCCCCCCCCCCCCCCCCAGCACTGTGTATCTCACATTAGAAATAACTTTTAATCAACTTATCAACATCTCAGTCATAAATACAGAACCTGTTATCATCGAAGGCGTGAAAGTTTTTAAAATTTGGTTAGAAATGCGAAAATGAAGTCCAGCAATCAGCATTGACGTCAGACCCACTCGCCCTGTTTATTGAGCTTGTGTGACATTTTGTGATCTTCTCTAAGTCTTACACCATTTCTTGATGATTCAAATAAATATACAAAAAGTCTACTACGGTTGTTTTGATGCAGAGTAGGGAAGGCATGACATAATATATTTTCTCTAAAGATTTACATCATTAAATCAGCAGATTGTCCATCTGTTATTGCCAGGTGGCATGTATCTATTAGCCAATCAGATAACAGTATTATTTAAATCAGCCAATCAGAGAAACGAATGATTATTATCAAATTGAAATATATCTGCCTTATAAGCAATCAGATGACAGCAATTTCTAAATCAGAGCAATCAATGACTGTATAGTTCATTGAAATATTCCTATTAGCCAATAAGGTGACAGTATTATTTAAATCAGCCAATCAGAGAAACCAATATATTAAATTTAAATATTCCTGTCAGCCAATGAGGTGACGGTATTATTTAAATCAGCCAATCAGAGAAGCTAATGATTCAATGATGTAATTCTTTACTTTCTTATGACAGTTCGGTGTAGTCTGATTATCATTGCATGGCCGTAGATGATGTAATACTTTGCGAAATAAAAATAACTTTTTATACCAAATTTGCATAAAATTAAAAAAAGGAAGATCGAGACTTTAACATCATGACATCAGCATAAACATAGATTCTCTGTGCAAGTAGTTGTGATTGGTTGGTTAATGATTTGTATCTTTGAATCAGCCAATCAGCTGACAATATAGACATCTTCTGGTGACTGATGTTTATCTATTAGCCAATGGGGTGATAGTATTATTTAAATCGGCCAATCAGAGTTTGATCTGATTTTGTTTACTAGAAAAGTGTGTAAAAATACTGCAATGTCAATACTGGTCTTAAAGCTATTAAAAACCCTCAACAGAGCTGAGCTAACAATTGAAACAAAGTGCGCCCTCTGTGGTACAAAATGTCCATGCCATGGGAATGAAAGTTAACCCTGTGTGATGAAACATCTCAAATATGTTGTAGGACAGAAGTACACATCTACAAATTAGACAATTTTATTTGGGGTCACAAATTTGTTTTCGCAGTGAATTAAGTAATTCTGCATGTGATACCAAAATAGTTATTTATTTACAAAGTTGGGGAGATGGGATGGGGTTGGAGATCAGCATGTTTCAATAATTTTGATTTAATTAAACTCGCATCATGGTGCGAAAACTAAAAATGTCTGAATATAATCACTAGAGGGCGCACTTTTAAATCTCACTCCTTTTAATGTAACAGATACAAATTTTTTGATTAGGGATGATTATCATACAGTTGCAGGCTCACAGTTGCTATGACGATGGAGGAAAGTGACAACAAACATGTAAATAAAATGGCATCAAAGTCTGACTCCAAATTCAAACTTGGATCTATGGAAAACTTAACTGATATCTGAAACAGCCAATCAGCTGAGGAAGTCATTCAAACTGACCAATCAGAAGCTGATATACTCCATGAACCAATAGCTTGGAGAGATGTCTGATGCACTGCTGACTTTAAAGCTACACTGTGGTAAGTTACTGAATTTTGATTGGCTATTAAGCACTAGAGATTACATAATGTAACCCAGGTGTAAAAACACCACACCTGGCTGGCATGATCACTGATCATTGGTTGTGCAGAAATTCACACTTCTTTGTTAAGTACATAAAGTACTTATGAAAAACGGCAGCGTTGTATAAAACTGACCAATAAAAAAACCCATGGAAGTGACGCCACCATCTTGACGTTGCAACGACTTGCTTCTATCAGTATTCTGCAAAACACAGTTCTAGACTCCATGGTTACTAGGTAAATATGAGTTGTCATGGTGACGGTATGGACTCCCATGTGTTGTCATTGGTTGTCATAACGACGTCTCATTATGGGGTGGTCTTGCACATGTAGCGTTTTCCTCCTCCAGTAATACTATGCGTTGTCTCATCATTCGCATCTGTAAGAAAACAAGATATGATAAATTTGGGTTTTTGATTGGCGAGATAAAATTTCAAATATATACCCCATCCTTAATGTTAATCTGTCAAGTGCAGCCTGAGGCCTCACTAAATTAGCCAAAATTGAAAATGTTTAGTGTTATGAATACAAAGCCAGTATGTAGTTTTGTTGACAGTTCAATGCAAGATAAAAACACTAAATTCTTCTTGGGGTAGAGGGGATTTTTAGTCATTTTAGTTTTCATCCTACATTAATTTTACCTCTAATGGGAATCTGTTTGTATACTTAGATACAAATATTTCTTTAACATGTCAAATTCAGAAATAGAAGAATTTTCGATATAGTAAATGTAGGGCATTTAAATAAAGTATTTCACCCCTTAGTAAACCGAAGGCTGGATTACCAGTTTAACTTGCATTGAATGTACAATGAGTGTCTGATCAAAATTTCCAGACACCCCCCCCCCACCCCACTACTATTTCATAATCTACAAAAGAAAACTACTAAAATAATGAACTGTGATGTCATTGACAATTAATAATTTGCATATGTCAGTAAAAAGGTCAAAGGTCAAGACTAGGCTACATGATGATTATGGTAATCTTGTGTGAAATGCTCAAATCTCAAGAGCTGTTTAAACTAAACCAAGAGACTACTAAAACTACAAAACCAATTTTATATTTCTTCTGTTGGGTCATTTCAATTTACATGGATGTTGACAGACTATACATACTTAGAATCCAAAAGATTACAAGCTATTTGACATCAGTGGGCAGTAGTACATTGTTCCCTTTGATGCTTCAGACCTCATTCAGGTATGAGAGTGCGCATTATATAAGTGAAAGGAATAGCTGTATCTTTCAGGCTAGCCACTCCAGGAAATAGAGACATTTTCATGACTTTAGTACATTTTTCCTTTGATGCGTCAGGTTATCTTTAGGATAACTAATTTATTCTTCTATTTTCAGGGTGAGCTCACGACTGGCAATTTGATGTTTATTTTCTTGACATATTATGACCCTTCGGCCAGAAAAAATAGAAAAGCTGTTCAACTATCACTTTGGGGTAGGTAGGTCGATTTTTTTTTTACAATGTGGACAATGATGGCAAAACATTTCAGGTTGAGTTTATATTGTACTTATTCAGTCATTTTGATTTTATGTATGGCAATCGACTTCCATCAGTTCTACAGTCAGGAAAAGTACACAATTTCGAACAGTTAAACAAATTTTTTAGCTCTCCTGCTAAATGAAACTCCAGAATTATTTTAGAAAGAGATTTTGTGGATGTGCACTTGGTAAAAGACTATCGGAATTTTGATGGCCCAATGACTTCTCATCTCCCCTCCCATCGTCGTAAATTTTACTGACATGTGAAGGCCACATGAGGTTATATTGCCCCCCAAAATATAGGTAGGTTGAACAGCTTTTTTATTCTAAAAAATCTCCTGACTCACTGACATACATAATATTTTACCTGTGTTTCATGTCTCTCTACCATAGCCATCATCTGGGCTTCCAATTTTTTCAGTCTACTTTGATGTTTTTTCTTGGCCTTTTCATACGCCGTCACTAATGCACTGTCAACGAAAAAAACAAAAACGTTTTACAACTCAAACAAAAATATTTTACAACTCAAATTTTCATTTCACTTGCAGGTGCAAAGGCCATAATGGTTGAATATCGTAGTATGGAACTGACACTAAGTTTTACCATCATTTTGGGGTAGTTCTCACTCGAGTTCTTTTTCCACAAATTTATGCCACTGCCAAATCTGGAACTTTGCATAACCAGAACATGGTGTGCAGGTTCTCATTTTATGAAACCGAACTTGATTGAAATATTATGCTTGTTTTGATTGAACTTTGAAATATGACACATAAACAGCTGATTAATACTATTATGAGTTCATTGCTGGTAAATACTTTCCTCAAGTAATGCAACCCATAAAACACTAAAGTTATGGTTTACAGAGATTATGAGTTCCTTATTATTTTTCTGGAATGCCTTGCCCCTAAGTACAGAAGACCACTTCTAAGCCATATTTATAAAATTGTTTGTTTTCATTTGAGAGGTCAGCTGATCCAAAAATTGATGGAAAGGACTTTTCTTGGTCTTGAAGCAAAAATAAATGAAGCTAAGATGAAACCAGCCTCTTTGTTTTTTTTTTTTTTAAAGTTCCAATCATCCTATCAGCTGTGAGATACTGTATTTGGCAGGCCATAATGAACAATAAACACATACTGATTGGTTAATAACACTGTAACTAACAGATAAAGGCATGAATCGGCCAATTGGCATCCATGTTTCATATTGACATAGGAGGTGAGTTCAGGATAAAAATGGTTTGTGATTCGTTAACTAAAATGTCAATGTCACCTACTGCGAAAGCTGGTGCAGTACAGCGCCACCAACGTGAACATTCTAGCTAATGGATCGTAAATCGATTTTATCCTCGACTCACCCAGGATTTTGAATGAGAGACAACTCACCTATTTGCCCGTTTTAAATCTGACACAAACTCAGCTGACTGTTGATGCCTAAGCTCAGAATTCTTCTGTAACTTTTCCAACGTTGCGACCAACTCATGTATTCTCATTTTAAGTTTCTTCTCCCGTTTGTGAGCCTCGGTGAGATCCCGTGGCATGCTGGGATCAGACTCGACGTCACCTAGCTCATAGTTACTGAGTTCAGCTAACGTGATGGATGGAGTGGTTGTCATAGCACCTGGGCTTGAACCATCCTGGAAAAAATAACACCGACCTTTATTTAACCCATGCACTTTGACCTGTCACATCTGCACTACCATACCACAAGCAAACAATTTATCCTGATCTTAGACATTTTTTTTAATAAACCTAAAAGTTTTTTAACCAATATTCTGACATCAAAGGTTCATTTTTTTCTGAATTTTTTTTTTGTAAAAAAAGTCATGGCGGATAAACCGTATAGAATAATTATTGAAAATAATTCTACATTTTTGTACATGTTCTGTAGTATTGTACAAAAACATATCAAGATTTTATTTATTTATTTTTTTTTTTGCACTAGTAGTCAGTTTTGCTGTATGTTAGAAAAATTTCCTGTGAATGTGGCAACAAAAATGAATGTAAATAATAAATATTGCAGTGGTACTTGAAGTTTCAGTTTACTTAGAAAAGACACAAACTAAATCTATTGTTTTTCAATGTGGAAGATTACACAAATGAGTGATAGTGGGTCTTTTGTTGTACGGATAAAATCAAGGTAGTACAGAACTTCTTGAAAAATTTGTTATCACAAATGGTACTATACCAAGACTACAATTAAACCAATGGCTTATATAAACCTGTCGCAACAATATTTTTTGTTTGCATCTATCTTAGTAAGCCGAAACCTTGACTGCCACTGTCATATTGTCATATTGACATTCTCTACACTAAGTCTCAAATGTAGAGAGATCTACCCAAGGGTGACTTCACTGAGCAGCTTACAATTATATTACAGTGTGAGGGGAACACTACACTACTTCTGGAATGGTATCACCCTAAACACTACACTATGAATTGCCTTACTTGCCCTGGAATGGTATCACACTAAACTACGTATTGCCTTACCTGTCCTAAAATGGTATCACCCTAAACACTACACTATCAATTGCCTTACCTGTCCTAAAATGGTATCACCCTAAACACTACACTATGAATTGCCTTACTTGCCCTGGAATGGTATCACACTAAACTACTTATTGCGTTACCTGTCCTAAAATGGTATCACCCTAAACACTACACTACATATTGCCTTATCTGTCCTGAAATGGTATCACCCAAAACACTACATCAGAAAGTAAAAGTATTGTCTTACCTGTCCTGGAATGGTATCACCCTTTTTTCTTTGAAATAGTTCTTTTTCTTTAACTTCTGACTTTAAGTGTTCAATGTGTACTAGGTAGGCTTGTTCTTGAGCCTCCCTAGTACTCAGTTTAAGTTCAATAGCCTTCTTTTCTTTCTCTAAGAGGTAGTTCTGTGCTTTTAATTCAGCTTTCTCTTCCTGTTGTAAGAACATACACACAAAAAAATGAATTATTTTTTTAAGATTTAAAATTTATTTCAAATTTTGAGTAAAGATGTTGCTTTGGTAAAATGCATTACCATGACAACACTAAGTTCAGTACAAACATGCAGCATTGATACAAAATTGTTACCAAGACAACACTTGGTATAAAGCATGTAGCACTGAAAATGTTACCATGGCAACTAAAAGTATGTTATCATGGCAACACTTTAGTATAAACATGTAGCATTAAAAGTAATGTTACCATGACAACACTTTCAGTATACCCATGTACATAGGCTTCAACAAAATATGACAGCGGCAACACTTTCTGTATAAACATCTAATGAAAATATTGTTACCATGGCAACCTTACACCCTTGGGATTGTTACTGTTTCATTTCTATGGTGACATCTTTCACGAAAAATTTACCTTGACAGCGTTAAGTTCCTGCATGAGTACTGCGTTCTCAAGATCCAATCTCTGGCTGTCAATTCGTGTTGTGATGTCATGACTCAGTGGGTCTATATGTACACTTTCTAACTCCATCATTGTGAGACGAACCGCTGCTCTGTCGTTCTTCAATTGCTGAATGTAATCTCTCAATCTCTGTTCATCTTCTCGCGTGAACTCCGTGTCACAACTACTTGCTGTTGAACTTGTCGTACTGATTAAGAAAATCAGAAAAACATATGAATTTTGTAAGAAAATCAGAAAAAAATATATGAATTTTCTGACGAAATATGATTCATAATTGAAAACCAAGTCAGTGGATTGGTATACGGAGACTCCATATTGAATACATGATGTTGGAAGCTGATTGGCTACACTGAATCATGTTTTGTGCATATATTTGCATACATAATATGCTGGCACCTGATTGGACAATTGTTGCACACAAACTACATAATTCTGTAAACATAGTACTGATTGGTCAAGAAAAAAATTCATACTGTTTTCATGTTTTTTTAAGTTGAATGGAAGGAAAGTACATTTTCCCTTGGGGTGGGGGTGGGGGTGGGGGTGGGGGTGGGGAGAGAGGGAGGGTATGCTATGTTAAAATTATATTTACCTTGTATGACTATGTGATGACAAGTCTTCCCAAGGTTGTATTGTACACCCTGGTACATGACACACCATACTACCACAGCTACGGTCTAGACGTTGTAGTAACGACTTCGCCATATTTTCGGCAGCCTTCCGGTTGTCATGGACACGTTTTAGCATCGCCGTGGTTTCCTCTTGCTCATCCCCTAATGATTGGTCACCTGTTACATAGTGAGGTCAAAGGTTAATGGGTCAAAGATCATTCGTTACTATTTGTTTCATTTGTTGAGTTTCTCGGCATGTTCTGATTATTTCTAGGAGATGAACGATTTTCAATATTTGTCATTTCTAGGTTATTTAGTCTCAAATCACTTCAGAAGGAAGTATTTTTGAGAAATATGTTTGTAAAATTGTTGTTTTATTTGACTGAGTGTGCATTGAAGCAGAAAATTCTGTTCTGTTTGTAAAATGTAGGCATGGTTCAAGTTTGACATCTGTAACGTATATTCAAATTACCTGCCATGTTTGTGTTAATATGCTAATTATCTGCCATGTTTGTGTTAATATGCTAATTATCTGCCATTTTTATGTTAATATGCTAATACATTGCAAAAGATTAATAAAGTATGTAATATATTTGTTATTGTACGTACAACAACAAAAATTTTACATATTTTTTTTAGCTTTTTGAAATGAACTGAGTTTACAAACAAGGACTTGGCATATGTTGTTTCACATTGATTTTTCAAGTAGGAAGCTATGATAAAATTGTTTTATAAATTGAAAATCAAAAATAAATACCAAACCTCATCTATATGACCACTTTAGAATTAAATCAAAAAGTTTGTTTCTCTGATTCACAACAATTAAATAAGACTCGTACTTACCCATATTAGCAAGTCCGGCTGCCCGACAGTTGCCTAGCAACACCTGCTGTTCACTCTCCATAAGTGTCAACAAAACGTCGTAAGCTTCGATACACTGATCGCTATAATTAACGGCCATTTGTAACGCCGTATTATTACTTTCGTATTTTCCGACTAGAATCGTTAATCTGTCCGCATTTGCTTTGCTCTCTTCTAATGTTAATTGTAACAAGTCATTTTGTGATTTCAAATTTTCAATTTTGCTATTCAGTCTCTCCATTTCTACTTCAAATTCCCGGATTCTGCCTTCGGAGATAGCCGATCCATGGGAATACAGCGTCTGGAAGATTTCCTGTACATTGGAACAATCCTGTAAAGTATGCACCAAGTGTTCAGCCACTTTTGTGTTTGTAACCTGCAAAATGAAATGAAAATGTTATAAGAAAATATCGTCAAACTGTAACAAAAAGTAACTATAAAAAATTGTTTGGTTCCGGCTACCCAACCCTACCCTACCTAGTTTTTCACGCTGACCCGAAACTTTTTTTTACGTATTCCACAATAAAATAATAAATTTGCAAAAATTGTGAAGTCTCGCAAGAAATGGTTACTCAACACTTCATTCTGCCAGATCCAGTTAGACAGTCAAGAAGGACAAGTGATTTGTTTGGAACATGTCTGTTTCTTAATCAAAAGTGGAAAGAGAAAGAGAACTTGTGTATTAAAGTTTTCTGATTTCACACAGGTGAAAAGAAAAGAAGGTGAAAATGTGAAGTTGTTCATATGCCTTTGCGCTATCTCCACACTCGCCAATGTACAAAAAATTTAGTCTCTGGGAAAAAGTTGCAGATGAAATTTAAAATTTTTCTGGTGATGAAAATATTCAGGTTGAAGGGCACTTGATTGAGCAGACTATATCCTTAATTTATGCAAATAATATGCATGGGTTGTTCCATGTATTGTACTCACCCCCACATTCAGAAGATCTTGACCAAGTACTGGTCTTTCTCCTGTTGGCTTGTTACTTTCCGATCCTGTTGGTTTCAGTTTTCGTCTCTCGGCAACTTTTGCGATTGGTAAATCGCTTCGTGCGTCGCTACTTGATGCGCTGATTTCACCTGTACTTGGATTGATCGGGCCTTGTCGCGAGTTTGGTGGCATCGATCCTGATTTGACGCCCTGCATTAAGATCTGCGATGCTTGCGTTTGTTTACTGCTACTTGTACTTGTTTTTGTACTCGCGTTTATTGTTTCTAAACTTTGGATTTTTGATTGTAACTCACGTACCTGAAAAAGACACGAAAGTAGGAATAAATACATTGAATGCAATAATTATGGTTGCTATGGTAATATACAATTCATCCTTTTCCTGTTCCTTTAATTGTAAATGTAGGAGACCACATCTCTGCACAATACAAATGCAACATAAACAGCGCCCCCTATTGGCACATTACACATCGGATACGAATAGCGCCCTCTATGCCCACCTCACACTCAAGTGTAAATATGACTATTTATACCCCTTTGAAACTGATCTTTTTGTCTTCAACCTTTGTCTTTTGAAATTTTGTGGTTTATTTTATTCTCCATTTATTCACTTTTTGC
Source organism: Glandiceps talaboti (assembly GCF_964340395.1). Classification (NCBI taxonomy): domain Eukaryota; kingdom Metazoa; phylum Hemichordata; class Enteropneusta; family Spengelidae; genus Glandiceps; species Glandiceps talaboti. Next base: position 13,939,548 of record NC_135567.1, on the reverse strand, counting down.
CGTCTGCAAAAGATTAAAATTCTTTTTCTGTAATTTTACAAGTTCAGATAAAAACAGAGTTCTATAAATAAGTAAATTTTCATCAATGACATCACTATGTCAGAGGTTAAAGGTCAGGGGTAAAAGGTCAGATATTAGTTTTTCAGCAAACAAAAAATATCTCACATGGAAATGTACATCTGATGACTAATGGACAGAGTTCGATTTTCAAGTTTGTCGCTGAAAAAAAAAATTGGAAATCAAATTTTTTATCAACATACCTTTCTTCGAAGTCTTTCTCTTTCGTCTCGGACTCCAATAATACTATTTTTAAGTTTACTAATGTCTTCTTCTTGTTGGCAGACAGTTGAATTCAAATTTTCATTTTCTTCTCGGAGCAGACTATATTCATGTTGTAATGTGCCTTGTTGGTATTCACATCCACAACATGATATATCTACGGTTCCATTTGGAGGTGAGGGCGACATTTCAAATTGTAACGACTCCACTTCTTTCACAGCCTGTCGACAAAAAAGACAAAAATTCCCATTAAACCAAAAATGCCAAATTTTCCCTCCAAATTTCTATGCCAGAATAAATTTTCTATTATTGTTTCACTTAGGTAGAATTTCGCCCTGAAAAATTGAAGTTATTGAAATTTCTCCACACTTTGAAATATGCCTTTGTTTCCTAAATCAATATCAATTTCTCTTTGCCAAAAGGGATTTGTTTAAAATTCTTTAATGTCAAAATTTTTCATGCAGAAACACAATTTGTTATCTAAATCTTTGATACTAATTTTCCCACCAAAATTGTCTGAAATATCTAATGCCAAAGTTTTTGCCGCCAAAATTTATTTGAACCAGCAGCCTTTTATCATTTCAATCTAATGACTAGAACTGAACTAACATCTTTTCCAACTAAAATGGATTTTGTTGTCAAAATTATTTCATGTCAAAAATTTTCCCGCCAAAATAGATTTGAACAATCTAGTGAATAGAATGTTTTTCTTGGTATTAAACACTCCATGGCATGAAGGGCATGTAAAATTTCCTTTGCATTGTTCATTTGATGTCTGTATGGTGGCATATATAGTACATTTCACTTCGACAAAATGTAGCAAGAAACTGTACTCATTCAATCTTGCTATCTTAAAGTGTAGCATGTCCAGTTTCTTATTGGATTCTGTGTGGTTGTATCAAACAGAAAAGCTGAACAGTATTGTGAAATTCACTGTAAATCATGGCATGAACAAGTAAATTATACTGCCTGATGTTTTGTTACATTGTTTCAATGTTTACAAACAAAACACTTATTTTATGCATGACAAACAACGTAGCTATTTAAAAGATTAAAAAGATACAATGTAACAACTTCAAATCTAAATAAGGCAAATGTAAATACATGTAACACTTTAAAGTCCTCTAAAAGTGAAAGTAAATTTTAACTAAATAAACAGACCATTTACACTGTCTTGAAATGAACAGTTGACAAATTAGTGTTTGCAAGTTTGCAGTGTAACTGTTACTTCTGAACTAATATTGAAACAATGTTTTTGAACTGCCAGGTGGTACTTTAAAGTTGAACTGTGTAATAACTTTGGAACCCAAATATATTTATCTTTGGTTTGAAGGCACTTTGTGATTAAGCATTAGATCTTGTTTAACCATTACAAGAACCACAATCGGACGGACTGAACACCTGATGAACGTTTCAGAACAATACGCATTAATATGTCTATCGTGCATTAATTTGTCGCATTAATCCTAATTTATCGCATTACGTTGTTAATCACGCAATCACCTTCATTGGTTGAAATATGTAGAAAACGTCCCCGTGTTCCATCGTGGTACAATCTCACTGTCAGCTGTGACGAATTAATAGAGAGTCGGTTCTATGCTGAAATGTACAGCATCGACACTACTGTTGTTTTGATGCAAGGCAGATCAGACATCACAGAAAATGTACAGAGGAAATTTTTTGGCTGTCACAAATTAGAAACTTTGAAGTCACTGACGGTTGCAGATCTTAGACGATACCAGAAATTACGATCCAATAATTGCGAGAACTCCTGGGAATAATACAGCAATGACGGTTTCCTCATTGTTTCGTGTTTTGGTACAAGGCAGCGGTTCTCGCACAGCAGAAAAGAAACGACACTGAGTGTGTTTACGATATCATGCTGGTAGACTAAGGAGCAGAAGAAGAACTAGATGCTAGCATGCAGACGTTTTGTGTCCACAATGAAAAGTTGGCACGAAACTCGGTAAATATCAACGACAATATACGGACTATTATAGTTTAATCACGGAATGTAATCAAACGGAAATCGTTGTACAGTGTAACAGAATAGACGAGCACATAAACGGAGAGATTGAAGCCATACAGAAAAAAACTATTGTTTACCGTCAACTTAATCAGAAGAGATCATGATTTTGATGTGTTAATTACAGACAGAATAGTGCAGTCAGTTATGATTTTAAATGGTAATTCTTTTTAGCAGGGAGGGTATAAAGTGATAAATTGAAGCCATAAAAAAAGATAATTATTGTTTTATGGCAATTTTATCAAAATAAATAGACTTTTATTGCATTAATTACAGGATGGATAAATGTTGTCAAGTAATGGAGAAGTGCTCATAAACTAAATAATTGAGATAGCCATATTAAAGAAAAGTCTTGTTTAAGAACACCTTTCAACAATCAAAATTAATACGTCTAGATTGACTTTGATCAGGTTAATAACAGACGGTAAAGAACAAAATCTTATCTCTAGATTTGACGTCACTATAGAAACAGATCTAGATTTGACGTCGCTATAGAAACAGATCTAGATTTGACATTGCTATAGAAACAGTTCTAGATTTGACATCACTATAGAAACAGATCTAGTCCCTCTACAGTATCGTTACAATTTACAGCTCTACTTTAGGGACTAGCCATTTTCGTTTCTCATCTGATAATTGATTTTACTTTCACTGGAATGTTTTGTACCCCTGAATGCAAAATATCTCTAAACATTGTCATCAAATCGAGAAATTGACGAATTTTCCCTAAAAAATACACGGCATTAAAAATACATCAAAGTGTTAATAATATATTTTCTTCATTTGTTACTGGTTTTGTATTTCTACTACTATATACTGATTTACAATTGATTGTGTTGTCTGAATCTGTTATCAAATTTGGCCAATTTATTTACTATTTTTTATCTTCCATTTTTGTAATTATGTTCCAAATGTTAACTATTAAGGCAGTAACAGTGGTAGAATAATAAAGCAATTTGATTGAGAAACAAATGAACAGATTGAAATGGCCAAACCTCAACGTTTTTCCATATTTGTAATTTCACTGAAAATTTTGACGATGCAAAAAATAAATCTACTCGAGAAATAAATTTTTTGGTGGTAAAAAAAATCAGCTATTTGTTAGAGAAACAAATGTTTAGATTGAAACAGCCTAACTTTGATATAACTAAATTTTTCCACAATTGTAATTTCATGCTAAATTTTGGCAGTGGATTAAAATAAATTTTCAGTGGTACAAAAATACAGCTATTTGTTAAAGAAACAAATGCTTAGATTGGAATGGCCAAAGCTGAGATTTTCTTTTCTTAGGGTACAAAGGGCATTCAACATTGTACGTTCTTAAAGGTATTTATACTACATTCATGGGGGACTTCTGAAGTAAATTTGTCTGTTTTGTGAAGTACAATGTCTTTTCTAGTGACAGTGTGGTCAGATAAGTAGTCAGCACAATGAAGTAGAACCCTGACTGTTTCAATAAAAGCTAACTTGGTTAATTGACGGAGGTAGTGAAAACCAATCAACATCTGTTTCTTAATCTCTGTTTCTAAGTGACAATAGTTCAACTGTGGTCTGATACGATTGTTTTCATTGGTTGTTGTCTCAGAACTGGAGTTTGATATGGTTGTGTTCATTGGTGTATGTATGTATGTATGTATGTATGTATGTATGTATGTATGTATGTATGTATGTATGTATGTATGTATGTATGTATGTATGTGTACATGTATGTATGTATGTATGTATGTATGTATGTATGTATGTATGTATGTATGTAAGTGTATATGTGTGTATGTATGTGTATCTACAATGTGTATGCATGTCCATCTGTTTGTCTGTCTACAATCTGTGTCTGGTATACTAACGTCATCACTCTAATACTAGTACACACCTGTTCTGCCCTAGGTATCTCTATATAAAGTAGACTTAATCCAATTGTCATCTCTACAGACAGGGTATAGTATTCCATACTAACTATATTATCCTGTCAAAATGTGAAGTCTGAACACCTGTGACATCCCAAGCCTTGAAGGTAATATAACAATTCTAAGTAACAGTGTTCTGTTTGTCCTTGGAGACATTTTGTAACTCCTTAAGACGTTTAGTAACACAGTCCACAAGTCTGTTGCATTAACACCACTGTTCAACCCTGAGGTACTATCTAACAATTCATTCTCTGGTTGTCATAGTAACAAGTACTTCTTCCTTTCAAACGTTTTGATTGAAGTGAATCAACAAAGAAATCTATCCTAGTCTAGTTCCCATATGGAGTCGTTACAATTTACACTCCCTATACGGAATCGTTACGATTTACACCTCCACTCTTGAAGTTTACAGATCACATTGGTGGTTTAAAGACCACGTTGGCCTCTAGACTACTAGTAACCCCACAACCATCAAGTTCAAGGTCTGGATTACTGTATTTTGAACATCAATCACTGCATGTCAAACAACACAGTGAATTCTGTGACGGCCATTAATTTTGTAGTCCAGTTCAAGTTTGAGTTTGTTTTTAAATTTTTGTTATCAAAACTAAGTATGTAGTATTAGGACTTGACTGAGTGGTTACCATGGCACAAACTGAGTTTATAAACTCTTTACTCCAGTGAAAATACTTACATAAAACTTTGACTAAACTATTCTAGTATAATATGTTAATGTTGATGTATACCTTACTTCTGGCATTTTGAGAACAGTTGATTGCCTAGTATGGATTCTTCAACATTTTTTGATACATGATAAATGATGTCATCGGATTGTTTATATGTTATATCCTGATACCAATTAAAGTGGCCATATGGATGAGAATTTGATATTTATTCTGGAATTGTATTTGATAAAATAGCTTCACTATGTTTTTCTACTAGAAAAAATAATGTGAAATAACATATACAAAGTCCACGTTCGCAACTCAATAAAATGTAAAACATTAAACAATGTATAAAATGTTTGTTATTGTACGTACAATAACAAACTTTTTACACTGTTTGCATCTTTTTGCAATGTATTGAGTTATGAACATGGACTTGGTATATGCTCTTTCGCTTTATTTTTTCAAGTAGAAAAACATAGTGAAGCTGTTTTATCAAATAAAAATCCAAAATAAATACCAAATTCTCATCCATATGGCCACTTTAATTGTAAGTGATAGTTAAGTATGCGTCAGTAAGTAGAATACTATGAGTGTCTTTTAAATACATAGTGTAAAACTTGCTCAAAATGCATTCAAAATGTATCAATATGTTGGGGTTCTGTTTTTATAATTTTTGGAGGGAAATCTGTCGTTAAAAAGTTTTCCAATATGACATGTGATTATTAGTGAAGAAGTGATTGTTTGAATCCAAAATAAATTTGAAGAAATGTTAGAATTTTTGCAAAAAAAATTTTAGCGGGAAAACATATTATTAAATTTTGTATCTATTACTACAAGCTGTGCATATTCTTCAGGCTATTGATTGTTTGAATTCAAAATAAACTGGAACAATTATCAGACGTGGAAAAATGTTTTGAGTTTTGCAGACAGAAGAAAAATTTGTAATAAAATCTTGTACATATTATGCATACTCTTCGGAGTATTTATTGTTTGAATCCAAAATAAATTTTGTACATTTGTAAAATTTGAAAAAATGTTTGAATTTTTGGACATAAATTTTAGTGAAAACACAAAAATTGAATTTAGTATATATATCACCAGCTGTGTATACAATGTATTCTACCGAGTGGAATTCCTACAGATACACTTGACCTGACGATGTCTTGGTTGACTTCATGTTGCCTAGAGCTGTTTACTCAACAACTATTCCAAAACTTACACGCTGTTACACCTCAACAATCAGTTAATCTCAGCCACACTGTCACTATTTTCCAATCATGAAAACTATTCATCCAAGATACCACAAAAGTCCTTTTAGTTTGTGTAATGAAAGCAGCAACTTTTCATCATCTAAATCTAAGCATTCTTAAAGAGTACTCACTTTAAAAGCACCTGGACTCTAGATTCAGACATTCTTGTTCACATCTTCACTACAAAGCACTTTCCCGCTAAATAAGCTGACCTAATTTATTTGTTTTGCAACAAATTTTAACATCTTTTGATTTAATTTTAGACTAGTATAGTAGAAATGAATGTTATTTATAACTGTATGTCAAAATTTTTGTTGGAATTCTTCACTACTAAGTACTGTCCATTCCAAAATAATTTGACCAAAAATTTGAGTTTTGTTACAAATTTTTGACACATTTTAACTTAATTTTAGACTAGAATCATAGAAATGAATGATAATTATAAAAATATGCCAAAATTTTGGTTGAAATGGTATGAATGTTGATAGGTTTAACCCCACATTTTCCCAGCCAAATTTACTAGAAGAAAAGTCACATTTTAGTTGAATATTTTGCACAACTCAATTCAATTTTAGACTAGAATGATAAAACTGAATCTTACGTATACATTTATGTCAAAATCTGGGTTTTAAAGTGTCACAGTTGAAAAATTTCACCAAAAAAGTTTTGGAAAGTTTTTCTACAAATTCATCCCCTGTTTGTATGCTCTGAACCTCTTTTCTCATGAATTCCTTTATTTTTTAACATTGCCCTCTCTCTGAACTTTGTTTTTTCTCCGAATTCATTCCCTTTCCCATTCCGTTTTTCAGGTTTGTCCTTTCTCTGAACTTTGTTTTCCTCTCCATTATCTTAAAAAAAAGCGGGATTTTTTTGGTCACATTTACCGCTCCCTCTGAACATTCTTTCTCTCTTTTTACTATTTTATTGACCGTCTAAAACAGCCATATCTCATTTCAAAGTGTGCCCACTTAACATTTTTGGGTACCTGTTCTGTTGCCGACACTGTTGTTGTCTTTGTTGTTTTCTAAATCCGTGAACTCTTTGATGTCGAGGCCAAGGTTACGCTACAATAGTTACAAAGCTTCAAAGTGAGTTAATCGACACGAAAAATCCTGACACAAAACAACTTAATCCCTTGCATCTATAAACTCATCTTTTTTTCATATTGGCACAGTTTCTCTTCACTGAATGCGTCAACACAATTTTATTTGTCGTCTGCTGATATGTTTAGTTCTACGAAATATACTTCCTACATTTAGTCATTATGGTTATTAACTTTTCCTGAAATATGCCCATATTTGGGAACACCAAATATGGATATTAAACTATCAAACCATTTTTAGGAAATTATTCCAAATTTGGAAATATAAGACATACTGGATGACCATATTTGGAAGCAATACCAAATATGGATATGACAGTATAAAAACCATACTTCGACAATCATTCCATATTTGGAAATACAAGACATGCCAAATATGAGCATATTTGGAAACAATACCAAATATGGATATCACTTTCAAACCATATTTAGGTAGTTATTCCATATTTGGAAACATAAGGCATGCTGGATGACCACATTTGGAAGCAATACCAAATTTGGAAATTACAGTACCAAAACCATATTTAGAAAAATATGCCATATTTGGAAACATGTATTTGAAGACCAACTAATGAACACACCTTGATAACCAGAAAATTGTGAAAAAATGTAAAAAATTTGAAAAAATGTACCAAAACTTACTTGAAGTGCTTGTTCTTCTACATGATGGCTGGCTGTAGTGAGTTGCTGCACATGTTGGTCGGCCGACATAATATTATGTTGGTAGGAATCGTTGACCTTCCTGTGATCAACAACATGTTCCAACTCTCCAACAACCCTGGATAGTTCAGCATTCAAATCATTCACATGTTCTGAGAAGAAAAAGAAAAAAATCTCAACTTTCAAAGAAAGAATTCTGCCAAAATTCAGATTCATAGTATATTCACACATTCTGAGATAAAGAAAGAGAAAAGATATTTTCTGGCACTAATATACCTTGATGAAGCTGATGAGTGGCACAAATTTTTGATTCCCTTCCAAATATTTTTTTTTTACTCCAACTTGAAGTTTTTATTTGTAACTACATACGTATGAACATTAACATTCATTCTTGCAAGGAATCTTCCAAAGTTCAAACATTAAATTCAAAGTAAAATGCAAATTATAGATGAATATTCTTTAAATATTAATTCATATTTTGAAATTATGGTGCTTATTTCATACAATATTACAATTATTTTAAAGTTTTCAACAAATTTTTGAAAGTTTTTATTCATTTTCTATAATTTCTCAAAGTTTTAAAGAACTTTGATTTATTTTGAGACAAAATACTGTTATTTCCCACCTCCAAAACTGAGAATTGACGTTTAACCTATTTCATGAGAACTTTGGCCTTTGACCTACTTGATGACCTTTGACCTATTTGATGACCTTTCTAATTTACATACAATCCAGGCACAGCATTAATAATCATGTTGGTATTTATATACAATATAGCACTTTCCTACTCTGTGCTCAAAGCACTTTACAATTATTACCCCTGGCACGGATCTATAGTGGCACAACGGCCATTTACTTCCTCAACTCCCTGGGGAGCATACAATCCGTTGCAGCCTTTATAAGCGCATAGGATTAAAGCATTTACATAGCAACCTCTATCCAACCAGGTCCCCAATTACACAGCAGGATTGACTAAGGCACAGTCATGGTTCAAATCTTGCCCAAGGACTTTAGCCACTCAGTGAACAATTGGCAGCGATGGGACTCGAACCTGCAAAGCTGCAGCATTCAAAGTCACTTTCAATAGAATCTCAGGAATGGAATACAAGATTGCTTTTAGCAACTCGTTACGGAACCCATAACTTTTTTACTTTCAGTTTATGTTTTCAATTTGAACAAAAAACAGACATTTTTAGTACTTGATGTTGATGATTTTGGGCCATAAATGTCCACCTCAGTAGCCTACAGTTACAATTCAACAATACAGGTGGAACACGCTCATTAAGTCATAAAAAATTTTAATTTCCGTAAAACTTTGAAAACTGGCCGACCTCCAGACTTCTTGACTTCTGTCGTGTAGGTCATGATTCTATTATCCCAATTAAAGTGTGCAAAAAACCTGATGAATAACCCCACTAAAACGTCGAAATCCTAACTTAGGTACTCATAACTGTAGCGTACGACAGTTTGAGGTTACACATAGTATGGTAAATGCTAAGAAATTCCATGCAGATTGAGTTTAGAGCTATTTCAGAAGACCTATTTTGGAGTCCAGATTCTCAAGGGTTTTAGAAAGTATTCAATGTTGACGATTTTGGACCATTAATATCTATCTCTGCAGTTTACAGTTATAATTTAACAATAAAGACAGAACACGCTCATTAAGTCATCAAAATTTTAAGTTTCCATAAAAAACTTTGAAAACTGGCCGACCTCCAAATTTCTTGAATTCTGTAGGTCATGGTTTTATTACCCCTAAAGTTACAACATAAATACTGATGAATAAACCCACTAAAACGTAGAAATCCTAACTCAGGTGCTCCTACCCTCTACCCAGCGTACGACAGTTTGACGTTACACATAGTACGATAAAAGCTAAGAAATCTCATGCCGAATGAATTCAGAGCTATTTCAGGAGTCCTATTTTTGTTTCCAGATTCTGGAGGGTTTTAGAATGTATTCTGGTATTTTTAGTGCACAATGTGATTCTGGAGGGTTTTAAATCATACGATCTATTAACCTTAGGTGCTCCTACCCTCTACCTAGCGTACGACAGTTTGAGATTACACATAGTATGGTCAATGCTTTATGCAGAATGAGTTCAGAGCTAATTCAGGAGACCTATTTTGGAGTCCAGATTCTGCAGGGTTTTAGAAAGTATTCTGGTATTTTTAGTGCACAATGTTTATGATTTTGGACCATCAATACCCATCTCTGTAGCCTACAGTTGCAGTATAACAATAAAGAGAGAACACGCTCATTAAGTCATAAAATTTTAAGTTTCCATAAAATTTTTGAAACTGGCCGACCTCCAGATTTCTTGAATTCTGTAGGTCATGGTTTTATTATCCCTGATGTTACAAAATAAATGATGATGATAATAGTCCCATTAAAGAATACAACCCTAACTCAGGTGCTCCTAACCTCTACCTAGCGTACGACAGTTTGAAGTTGGGCCACATAAAAGAAATACTGTGTTTCCAATAACCCGACCGACTGTAATTTAAGTCCCCGACTTAACATTTTTTTTGCATGCAAGAAGGTAAAATGATAACAATTTACTTCTATTATTTCTGTGTACACCTTCATGTCTTTGCCTCATCTGTGGTCACTTTTTAAAAATATCATATTCCAGAGAGAAACCAGGTCTTTTTAGACTGTAGCCTGCCTAACTTGTTCGTCTACTTATCTTATAATTGTCTTCATTTACACCCCTTAAATTCTCTCATAATTATTGTGACCGACAAGTATCTTATCTTGTGGTCAAAGAAATTTAAAAATTTAAAAAAAAAATTAAAATAAAATAAAAATTCTGACCGACCTACCCTATTTTCTGAAATTGTCGGACACAAATATTTTTTTTTTTACATTTTGCCTTATACATAGTAGTACATGCAGAACAAGATCGGATCAATTTCAAGCAACCTTGAGATCTCAGGTGTCCGGAGTCATCACACATTTTATTTACAGTTTTCTTGTGCCTTAAATAAAGGTACTAGTATTTTAAAATAACGACTTACCTAAGGGGGCTGAATCACTTCCATTTTGACAACTGGCACTGCAGCTTCCTCCACTCTGACTAATATTGCTAGGAGGGGTTGACTCACTGTGAGAATACTCATCTTCCTCCCTGCAAATAAATGGAATCAACCAATCCTCACCAGATGTTCAAAAATATAACTTGGTGTTCTAATAAGTCACATGATATTTTCATCGAGATAATAATCTTATACCTGTTACTCAAATCTCTCTCTCTCTACTCTTGTCGTTGGGGGCACTCAATGAAATTAACATGTCAATTTGACATCATTACTAGACTGTCACTTGAGGGCGCTATTCATCCAAAAGGTCTATCCAGTCCTACTTGATGACATTTCTCTGTGACATAATTTTTTATTTAACTCAGCAATCCCAGTGAAGTTCAATAATCCTGTCTTCGTAACTCTGTGCCTGTGATTCACATAGAGGGCGCTATTACTGAAAAGGTCTATGTTATCTTACCTGATGACATTTCCCTGTGACCTGTCTAATTTTTTATTTAACTCGGCGATCACACTATGAAGTTCAATAATCCTGTCTTCATAACGCTGTGCCTGTGATTCAATCCGCTCGTCTTGTTCACGTATCAGACGCGCCCTCTCCGCCTGTCAAAACAAAAGTTGTAGTACAGTGTTACATTGTTAATTTACACTATATACAGCGCACTGCAGGTTAGTGTTCACTGGCTCTGTCTGATGCAAAAACAGAGATAGCAATAAGAACCTGTATATTCTACACTTTACGATACCAAGATTAAATGAATAGTTTTTTGCTACATTTTGTCTAGTGAACTAACTTACCACCATGCAGACATTAAAGATTGGCACACACATTAGCATGGATGGGTTATTCCATTATTTTGAAAGGGGATGTCGGTTCCAAATTTCCAATAGAGTACTTTCATCAATCACCAGTAAAGTTGATAAATGGAATCAGTGAGTGACTCAAAATTTTACATTTTTGAGAAAAAAAGTGTTTGATATACTTGACATTACAGTTCCATTGTGTTTTGACAAGTTGTTGCAGTTTTTGTGACAAGAAGTTGTTTTACAGGGTGGAGTTGTTAGCACCACACCCGACCCTTGACCCTTGACCTTGGAGGACCAGGTTATAAGTTGGTGGCAGCCTAATATCCCAACCGGGACCAAGATGATAACTAATAGTACTGTTTTTACAAAATGATTCAAATCTGAATATTTTGTTTACGAATAATAGTATTTTTTACAAAAAAAATGAATCTGAATATTTTGTTTCTCTGATCAAAGTTTATCAGTACCCCTAAAAACACCACTCAACAATAATAATCGATTTGTACTTTTCTTCTTCAAATTTTCACTTAGTACTGCAGCAATGTTAGTCTAGAGGCTATCGGTGACTTGAGTCCTTCTAATCTAGAGGCTATCCATGGAGTAAAGAGATCTTCATATTCAAACCCAACGAATGGCAGCTTTGGACTGAGCTTGTACATAGTAAGGACATGGACCACTGCAAATACAATTTAATTTTAATTTAAGTTTACCATTGCAAATTAGGGGTGAACATTGGCAGTGTATAGTCAAGGGCATATGGACTGCCAAACATTGCGACTAGACTACAAAATTTGTAAGGTTGTAGTCTGCTAGTCTAATGGTGTCAATGGAAAATTTTAGCTGAAAAAGTTCACGAACATAAATTTGACCTCCAAGCCCAAAAGTTACATTTGAGCCATGCTGAAATTGAATTTGGTGGTCCACAATGAAAATAGAGTGGTCATTGAACCCCAAGACCACGGCTAAATTCAAACCCTGTAGGAGTAATAGAGGGTTAAATGAGGAGGTGGTTTTTACCTGTGCTTTGACAAATTTTCTCTCCAAGGAGTCTCTCTCAGCTGTCACATGTTGAAGCCGATTCGTCAATTCGATTATTTCTCCTTTCAGAGAGGCCAGTGCAGCCAGATGTAACTGTAACAAAACAGAACAGGTGTGTGACATGATTAATATGTAAATTTATTGACTTCCAAAAATTCTAACATCTGATTGGCTGTAACAAATGACTAGTTAGCATAATGCTGACTGTGCAATTCACTTTTCAACAAAAATTTGATTCCGCTGAATGTTGGCTTTTGAGTAATCAAATATCAAACAAATAAACCTGCAGAAAAATACATTGGAGGAATGAAATGTTCTGATTATTTTGGGCCAAAAAGTTATTTTAATTCACTAAACAAATTTTCTCAGATTTTGAATTTTTTTTTTTCAAAGTCTACATTAATGTACAGAAAGAAGTTACTAAATGATAAAATAAATGCACTAATGTCAATGTTTACAACACGAAGAGCAAAAATAACAATATTCTGCCAAAATACATTTTTTAGAGAACACAATAATTCACACCTCAACATGCAGTACTAAGCAGAAATCTACAATGAGATGTATTTTTCAACTAATACATGTATATCTCATTCACACAGACACAGACAGACAAAGCCTTGTGTCGAACAACATTTACAAATCACAAAAATTCTCAAGCTTAAAAAAATTTTCTTTTTATTTAGAATTCATTTTAGGCAATAAAGCTATTAAATAGTTTATACAATGAAATGGTGGCAAAAAATACAGTTAAAAGTGGCTATAAATATTAAAATATTTCCCCCAAAATTGTAAATTTTTTGAAACTTTTTACTTAAATTAGAATTGATTTTAGACAATAAAGCTATAAAATGGTTTACAAAATAAAATGGTGGCAAGAAAATATAGTTAAAAGATGCCAAACATGGAAATATTTGCCCAAAATCTCCTCCTATAATATTCGACAAAACTTTTAGGAAGAGACACTATACCAGCTGACATCCTTTGATTGTGAAGGCCAGTGGTTTTCTGCTTCACTACCCTCAATATCACAAACAAGCAGTCTGATTTACAGGTTAACGTCCTCTAGTTGCCATGACAACAGTTTGTTATGTCGACTATTTCGACTAAGGTATGTAAATGATTATGGGTTCAGACGACAGTTTCTATTTGCAGACCTGCACAATAGTACAATAACATTCTAAAACGGTTAGCGGAATTTCGGCAATTAGATCGGCACTTTTTTAGACAACTAATTTACGAGATGATTGTGGGGACATGCGAGCAAACCACCCGCTCATAACTACAAATATTTCAATTAAGAATCACTTTCCGTAAGTCGGAGAAAAATTGAGAATTGAGAAGAAACATCTAGTGTGACCTTATAGTGAACTTGTGAAAGGAAACTCATGTTTCTTTTCTTCCGACTACAGAAAACCGCTTTTGACGGGGCAACAGTTGAATTTCAGTAAAATGCGCATGGCGTGACTCTTGTTTGTTTCTTCAAACACATACATTGACACTTTAAAAACTTTACAATAATATGTCAATTTCACTACAATGTATCGTCACGGTAACATGCACTAATGGTCAAGACTATTAGACTGCAATGAGATTGATATGCGAATGGAACGTGCTTCGAATGATGTCTTTTCACGCTTTATTGTCGCAGCCTTGGTAGTGCTGTCAGAAGTACTTTTAAAAGTTTGACATCACTGTCATGGCTGTCGACAGACTTTTGTGTTTATCCAGTCATGGCAATGGCAGTCATCCCAGTAATGTCTTTTTACCCTTTATGTCACAGCTTGTTGTCGTTAAAAATACTTTCAAAACTTGAACGTCACCACAGTCATGGTCGCCGTCAGCACTTTTGTGTTTATCAAATCACGGCCATTGCAATCATAATAGTAATTTCATGGTGTATCGTCGCAACCTTGATCATCGTCAGACGAAGACGTTTCAATTTTCAACATTTATCTTATGACCATGGTTGTCATCACACCTTTGTGTTTATCTACAACTGCGACATCAGACTGTGGGCTAACGGAACCTGTTACAAATAGGGAAAGTAAACAACTGGATTAGATTAATAACACTTGACACAGCATGTTGGAAGTAAAGACTTGTATTACATTCCATCATTTGATAAGAACAGTTTTATGACCACTTTACATAATAGTTCACAAACGAATGTCAAGTTCCCCTGGTATTTCATGTACACATAAAGAGACCATAAAACTGTTCTTATCAAACCATGGTGTTTAATACAAATCTCTGTTGTTCCAACATGCTGAGCCAAGTGTTATTTATTCAATCCAGGTGTTTACTTTCCCTGTTTGTAACTGGTTCCGTTTGTCCACGGTCTGATGTCTGAAGTTATATCTTGACCATGACAATCATGCATGATACATGTAATCTCATGGTTTATTGTCACAGCCTTCGTTGTTGACATATACATAAATTTTCAAGATTCATGGCGTATATAAGCATGGTTGACGTCACACAACATCACACATTTTTCTTTTTTTTGTCTGTTATCTATCTTGACCATGGCAATCATACTATATAATTTATTGTCGCAGCCTTGGTTATGACACATTCTATTTTTAAGATTCACGTTCTATGATCACGGTTGATGTCACACGTTTGTCTTTTTTATGTCTGTTTATCTGACTCCCCCATGGCAATCATATGATCTAATTTCATGGTTTACTGTTGCAACCTTGGCGATTGGTCACACTTGACAAAGAGTTAACTTGTAGCAACCAACAATTACAAAAGCAACAAAGTAACAGAACTTGTATCAAGTTTCCAACCTTGGTGCTATTTTCTCGCCAATTTAATTTGAATAAAAGACCTATTTCCTACTACTTTTTGTTGAATCTCAAATTAATTGGAATTTGGCAAAAAGCAACAAAGTAACATTTTGGGACTGATAACTGAACTTAAATAATATTAAAGTTTCAAACTTCAGTAAAATCTTCCCGCCAATTTCACTTGAACAAAATTTTTTCCATACACTTTTTGTCGAATCTCAAAATTATTTTACACTGAAGGCCAACATCAATTTTTTAGGTTCCAACTGCTAAAATTATAATTTCTATGAATTCAATAACTTTTAGACCAAATATTTAGTGTCATGTGACAAATCAAAATATTGCTGTCAAGCACACAGTCCAATAACTCGGCCTGTAATTCAATCCAACTTTCTCACATAATTAGTAAAATTTTGTTCCGTACCATCTCAATCCTTCGACATTACTTCTTTCAGATAATTCTTTTTTTTTGATGAATTTATTACAAAATCTAGAATCAATCCAACTATGGATAACAGGCAATAGAGGTATTTAAGTTCATTAATTTAACTTCGTATTGCACCAAAATTTTCAATTATCTCACCAAAGCTTTCACCAGATATCCACTATGGCTTCATCTGTTTTTTTTTACAACCATCTTTGAACCGTGATGGGGACATTACCAACTTTGGGACAATTGGCTGAAGTCACGCATGTGTTGTAACTTCAGAAAACACTGACGAAACCATGGTGGATACTTGGTGAATGCTTTGGTGAGCTAATTGTAAATTTTGGTGTACGAGGTTAAATTCATGAACCTAGACAGAACATTGCACATGTGTTGTTTATGCTCGAACAAAAACTTTCACAAATTTTCCAAAACTTTCAAAAATTTTTTTACAAAATTTTTCTCACCTAAATTTTACTTCTTATTCAACATGCTCCTTTAAACCTAAATACTTAGTAATATTATTCTATTAAACTTGAAGTCAACAAATTGTCTGATAATGCAAATATTTTACTGATTTACTGTTGCTAGGTAACCCACACACATTAGCTGGTTCAAAGCCTGAATGGTTTCAATGTATTGACCTTTGACCTAGTGTAAGCATGATGTCTGGGATTACACTACACTCCAAGAATGAATAGTATTGTCACAAATCAATTTGAAAATATTTTTTTACTTTCTGTCTT
>NC_135567.1:13690590-13922705 GCF_964340395.1 Glandiceps talaboti | reverse complement strand
GAGAGAGAGAGAGAGAGAGAGAGAGAGAGAGAGAGAGAGAGAGAGAGAGAGAGAGAGAGAGAGAGAGAGAGAGAGAGAGAGAGAGAGAGACTCAGTGGTTGACATTTCTCCATGAGAATGTGAAAACCTTGAGATCTTGTAGCAAATTACACCAACACAGAATGATTGTGAAAGTCATGAATAAAACCAAAACTGTTTGTCATGTAAACATCGTCATGGGATTGCAATGCCAATGTCAGATGTACTTGAGACAAGCCTTGGAATCAAATTGAACCTTATAGATTCCTAAATGTCAAAGTCACTACACAAATGTATTATCTGTACTTGAGACAGGCCTTGGATTCAAATTGCACCAGATGAATTCTGTAAAATGTCAAAGTCACTTTATTTGTACTTGAGACAAGCCTTGGATTCAAATTGCACCAGATGAATTCTGTAAAATGTCAAAGTCACTGTATTTGTACTTGAGACAAGCCTTGGATTCAAATTGCACTAGATGAATTCTGTAAAATGTCAAAGTCACTATATTTGTACTTGAGACAAGCCTCGAATCAAATTATGCCTTCCCTACAATGTCAAAGTAATTACAGTAAAATATTTACAGTAAAATGTACTCAAGACAGGCCTTGGAATCAATTTGTACCCATAATTTCATTACAGTGTCAAGTCGAATAAATTCTAACAGATTTAGTTATCTATCTTTAACAGGCTTGACACTGCCATTGGAACTTATAAACTACACTGAACAACAAAACCCAATTTTGGGTGGTTTTTAGTTGAAAGAAAATTACCTAAAATTCCAGCATATATTGAGATGAAATAGTCAAAAAATATTTACAGCTTTCTTTCAAAATTCTTACATTGATGCACTTGTAAGTTTCAAGAGAATGAAAACCTGTTCTCCGTGACTTTCTGGTTAAAACTGCGTGATATAAATTTTTATTTTTCAAAGAATTTTTTTCAAAATCTCATCTTTATTTTAGAGTGACATTATAGAAATGTTAATAATTAATAAATCTGTATTAAAATGTTGGACTTGATGTAAAAATAATTTCATAACTGAAATTTTTTTCAATTTTCTACCAAAATTGTTCGATATAAATTTGTGGGTTTTTAAATAACTTTTTGGTAAACCTCTATATTTTTGAGTAAAATCATACAAATTATCGGAAGTAATAAATTTGTACTAAAATCCTGGGATAAAAATTATCAAATCTGTTTAAATTTCATAAAAATATTGAGTTTCAATTTTCCATCTTCTTCTGTAGTCTGCATTATTTGCTACTTGAATGTGTGCGGTAGTGGTAGTGAGCTTTTGATTTATGTACAAAGTTCAAGAAGCTATCTGTGAGGTGATCTAAACACTACAACAACATCGGAAGTTGACATAAAGTCTTAAGCAGCTTAACCCCTTTACTGCAGGGCAAAGTTGGAGTATGCAAAGTTGATAGTCTTGTCAACTTTTCTTGATTTTCCAGTGAATTTTCTCACTTTTGGACTAAAATTTTGACACCATTTCTTATATAACAATAAGTTCTATTACTCTAGTCCAAAATAAAGAACAAACGTTACAAAAATTGTCAAAAAGCCAAAAATTTTTGTCAACATGACTTTTGGCAACAAAGAGCAAAGACAAACAACAAACAATTTCCTTCCTGAAACCTTGAGGGTTTAGACAATATCCTTGACAGGTGTGCAGTGGAACAATGTCTGACACCATGATGTCACTTTGTGGCTTCTCAAAACTCTTCAGGGCCACTTCATCGGTATTTTTTCTAGAATTCTTGATCAGTCGGAAATATGTGTTTGACTGAACTATACTGTAAACACGATGATTGACGAGTGAATTACTGTCTTCATAATTACAGTCGGCAAACATAAAATCACTTGATGACCTGCATAGCTATTTTTTTGTTGAGCCAATACCTCCCTCTGAAGCAAATTATTTTCTTTTTGTCCGGAGCTCAGCAAAATTTTGTGACAAATTTTTGGGGTGATTTTTTAGTGTGTGTTTATGTATGTATGTATGTATGTATGTATGTATGTATGTATGTATGTATGTATGTATGTATGTATGTATGTATGTATGTATGTATGTATGTGTGTGTGTGCATGTATGTATGTATGTATGTGTGTGTGTGTGCATGCGTGTGCATGTGCGTGTGTGTGTATGTGCGTGTGTATCTGTGTATGTGTATATGAAAATGTGTAATATGGTGTGTGTGCCAATCTTATTTCACAGGTTGGATAGGAA
Organism: Glandiceps talaboti; assembly: GCF_964340395.1. Classification (NCBI taxonomy): domain Eukaryota; kingdom Metazoa; phylum Hemichordata; class Enteropneusta; family Spengelidae; genus Glandiceps; species Glandiceps talaboti. The sequence continues at coordinate 13,920,451 of NC_135567.1, read as the reverse complement.
CTAGACTAGCAGTATCTAGGCTAAAGTCAAAACTAACCCAGTACATTGGTTTTGACAAGACATACATGTATGTTTTGTTAGACTCTAAGGTACATCATCTTGTCAGTCCTATCAGGCTTCTCAACCAGTGTTCATCTCCCGGTATTCAGAGTCCCCTTCGCATTATTACTTTGAGTGCTGGCTGAGTGTGGCACAACTATCTGTATCTTACAAACTAATGTTTCGTTAATTTGTGGTGATATCTAGAATGTAATCTTAGATCAAGTCTCAGGTTTAACACTACATATTGGTAAGATCAGATTGTTTGACAAATACCTTAATTCTATTTGATTCTATTGATAGATTTTTATCTTCTTTCTAGGACTATAAACATCCGGTTTATTTCCAGAACACAAGTGTTATCATTTGATCACTCTGAAGTTAAATGAACCACTAAGTTGATGTATGTCAATCATTGATGTCACACCTGACCAAGTCATCATTTTTAGACCTAGCCCAGAGACTTGTCTTGGTGTTAGAATCTTTAAGACGCTGTCAAACCCAGAGACTTGTCTTGGTGTTAGAATCTTTAAGACGCTGTCAAACCCAGAGACTTGTCTTGGTGTTAGAATCTTTAAGACGTTGTCAAGCCCAGTGACTCGTCTTGGTGTTATTATCTCAAGTAGACTGTACAATATGTCATGTTATTCAACCACTATCAGCATGATCAGGCTTCTCATGAGTGATAAGCTAGCTTATAGTGTGGCAAGTAATGTCATCGTGGCTAGTAATGTCATCGTGGCAAGTAATGTCATCGTGGCAAGTAATGTCATCATGGCAAGTAATGTCATCGTGGCAAGTAATGTCATCGTAGCAAGTAATGTCATCGTAGAAAGTAATGTCACCATGGCAAGTAATGTCATCGTGGCAAAGTAATGTCATTGTGGCAAATAATGTCATCGTGGCAAAGTAAAAAGTCATGGCAAAAAATGTCATCATGGCAAGTAATGTCATCGTGGCAAGTAATGTCATCGTGGCAAGTAATGTCATCGGGGCAAATAATGTCTGACAAAGTAAAAAGTCATGGCAAAAAATGTCGTCATGGCAAGTAATGTCATCGTGACAAGAAACATGTATCTTAAAGACTATATCTCCACACAAGATTTGTCTTATGTTACCATCTCAAGATGCTCTCTAGCCAAATGACTCGTCTTAGTGTTACGACCTCAAAAATGTTCTACACCCAGAGACTTGTGTTACATGTACTATGTCAAGAAGCTTTCCACTCCAAGCTTAGGTGTAGAGAGCTTCTTGACATATTTTTAGACACTTTTTTTCTACACTTCTCCATTGACAATATACTCTAACTTCTAATCCAAATTTTTGAAGTTTGATAATTAAGACACTTGTTTTACTTTTTATGATGTTGTAAGTACATGTAACTACTACATTGTATACCATTTTTGATTAATTTTCAATTTTTTTTTTTTACAAATTTTGTGTAATTTTTTAGCGACTAAAACCACTTGAAAGTTATTTTGTTGAAAACCTATGCATATAAGGTCCAAACTATTTTTTTGCTGAGAGTGACTGGACAATTGTTTTGAAAATAAATGAAAATCATTGACAAAAGCCATACGTCATGTGTCGTACGGATCCATATATCTCAAATGTCAAGGCTGTCGGACGCTCAAGAGGAGTATTCACATACCTGTCATCAATCACACCATTCCTGGACAGGCTACCCTTGAAACATAACAACACACTTCAAAGATCTGTTTGGTTGTTTTAACATGTGAAATCCACACTACCTATCCACTCTAATCCTTGCTGCCAGACAGTGAAAAAATGTTCGACTCTTTTCACAAATGTTTTTTTCCAAAAATTTGTTATTTTTTGAAAAGAATTTTGGTCACAATCTCTTTATCTTTATTATTTTTTCGATTGCAGTCTAAAATGCAGTTGAAATTTGCCAAAATTTCACAAAAAACAAAAATTTTTGTTTGAAAATTTATGCTGGGATACGGTTTGATTGTTGAGGAGCTCAAGTGTTTTGACTGACTATTGTAGTGAAAAACACACATTTAGACCCTAAAGGTGCTTATGTTTGACCTTGAGGACCCACTGACCTTACACCAAACAAAGTTTATATGCTGGCAACGAAAAAACTTGAATTTCAACCCCCTGTTTCTAATATATTGGTATCTCCCCATATGTTCCAATGGGAGGGCTACTCTATTTATCTAGAACATAGGGGTGTAACACCACACATCGTACTCTTTCTGGTTCATTAATTTCAAGGTTGTAGGAATATTTTAAATCAAATTTGTACTGTGTATTCTCGTGACAATGGAGAGTGAATACCGAGGAATTCCAGACAATTAGCTGTCCTCATAAAATATAAATGGGACATGTATGTAAAACAGATTTTGAAAAAGTTTCAACACATATTTCAAATAAATTCAACTTCAAAACATTTTTTTAATTCTTAGAATCCCGGATTCTTTCTCCCTTCCTAATTTCATTTCACTTGATGTCAAGAAACTTTCAGAAATATTCTCTCTCCTTTTTCTAATTTTTCACTTCGATAGTTCATTACACAACAATGGAAGGTATCGTACCGAAATTCACCTCCCCTCCTTTCATTTTGTCTACTTTCTCAAGACATTTTGGTTTCTGACAAATTTTGAACAAATTTGAGAAAATTAGAGAAAATTCTGAAAAGTATTTTAGGACCAAATTTTTTGATTTTTTTTTCAAAATTTGTGAAAATTTGAAAAATTCTGAAAAGACTCATTTACAGATGACAAATTTTTTTAAAATTTGTAATTTTTGGACCAAAATTTTGATCGTAATCCGCTGACTTGCATAGTTCTACATTAAACCAACTGTTTCACCTTACAGGTTTACGTATTCACTGTAAAAACGTCTGACCCCGTATCCACCTCTCAGTCCCCCACACTTTGTGTCTACAAATCTCAAGTGAACTTTTACTTTATTTCAAAATTCCTATCATTCCCATGAAATTCTTCTACTAAGGTAACACCTCCCCTTCAAATGTTTTTCCTACAGGTGTTACGACTTATAAATCTCTTTCTCTATTCTTATTTCTAAAACTTTCATGGCCTGGTCATCTCAAGAATTTCACATTTTAACCTACTGGCTTCAGAAATTCTTCCGACTTAATAAACATTTCTTCTGCCCAAAAAAGTGTTCGCCCCAACACCTGTAGTATATGCATAAATTTATAGTGGACTAAATATTCCCTCCCCCTGCCCTGTCAAGAATTTCATATTTTAACTGGTTGAAATTTTTCTGTCTTACATATTTCTTCTATGCTTTGAAAAAAAGTGTCAATAAAATAGTTCGTCCGACACCTGTAGAGTAGTAGAAGCATAGTGGGGCTCTCAATGTTAGAAGTATGAATTTTGCCTATGTTAGGGGGTCTAATCCTATCCCTATTCCTACATTCACACCCTAGCTCAATGATAATTAATACGCAGTTTGCTGATAAAATTAGTTTTGTCACAATTCTCTTTCCTTTTTTTTGCTCAAAATTTTTCGACAGAAAATTTAATGAAATGTGGGTAGGTGGTTAGAAATATCATTTTGGTCCATGTTCATATAAAATTGTAGTCTGCAGAATACAGTTCTTTTGATTTTCAGAGTAATTTACACAGGTAAACAATAATTCCTGAATTTTTTTACAAGGACATGAAATTAAGAAATTTGAGAATTATTCTAGTGTTTGCCCTTCACAACAAAACTGTAGCCTCAAACAATGAAACTAAAATAATATTTTGAGAACATGTTTCAAAATCTGCAGTCCACGACACAGACTTCTAAAATATTGTATCTAGATTATAGATGACCAAATTAGCTGTAGTCCAGGACACATAGACTACTAAACATTGTATCTAGACTACCAAATTAGCAGTAGTCCAGGACACATAGACTACTAAACATTGTATCTAGACTACCAAATTAGCAGTAGTCCAGGACACATAGACTACTAAACATTGTATCTCGACTACCAAATTAGCTGTAGTCCAGGACACATAGACTACTAAACATTGTATCTCGACTACCAAATGAAGGTGTGTAGTCTGTTCGACGAATGGAAATCAATAGGAACTAGTTGTAGCTGAAACAGTTCACTTGGCAAAATATGACTGCCAGGCATATACAAGTTAAATTTGAGCATTGAACTATAATGTCCCTCTTTGGGGGACAACAAGAAGGGAGGGGAGAGAGTGTATTACTCAACCTAGCAAATTTTAGAGAGGGGATTTTTAAAATCGATTTTTACCCTCATTGTACCGACCTGTTACTCAAGGTTCAAGCCCTTGACATTGAACTTATGGTGACTGCATAGTTTTAAAACCGTAACACATGAAAGCTAAGTTTCAGTAATACACAGTACACTATATATACCGACACATGTTAGCATACACTACCTGTTACAGACTTGCTGTGTTCACTATAAACCGTACGAAAGCAGTAATTTGAACAATGCACAGTACACTATATTACCCAATACCTACACATGTGGACACACTGCTCTGTGTTCACTCTTGGACCCCCTATGGTTCACTATAAACCATAACACACCAAAGCAATACTTTGAGCAATACACAGTACACTAAATCATATATCTACACGTTAGCATACTATTCCCGTTACAAACTTGCTGTTTGTACTATAAACAATAACACACGAAAGCATTACTTTGAGCAATACACAGTACACTAAATTATCCAATACCTACACATGTGAACACACTATACCAGTTACATACAGACTTGCTCTGTGTACAATGTATACAAACACAAACACATGTACCTATTGTGTAGAAAGACCACAATGTAGCAGTTCACACTGACTACCATAAAATAGATCTAAAATTCTTGTGAAAATCTGTACTTACTTGTAAATTCGACATCATTTTTTTGACCATTGCTATCGGCAAACACACACCATCACAGATATAATGTCCCTGACTTTATAAACTTTACAGCAGACTATGTAGAAGAATGTATTGCACTGATTCTATACACCTGTAACCAGCTGACTGCTGAATTAGCATACATGAATATTCACGACAAACAGTCTTTGGATGAGTCATGAATATTCATGAGATTACCTTATTTGTTTAGCTGCTTATTAATATTCATAGATGGTACTTCCTTATTTGTACAACAGTCTCAAGCTGACCAAAACAACATTGTGTATGGCTTCCTGAAGTAGGGAGGTTGTTTATTGGATAAAAACCACAAGAAACATTATCTAAGCCTCAAAATATTCAACTTTGGAAGGAATTTGACACCCTCTTACGGTTTTTTAATCCCAAGAAATATTTTAATGACTACATAACAAGTTGTTTCTTGCAAACTGCAATAAACTACAAAATTACTGTTTGGTGAGATTTTTTTTTGCAGATTTGCAAATTTTCAAATAATTTTTGAAGTTTAATGTAATTTCCAAATACTGAAAACTTTTGTGATGAAGTGAAAATGTGTTGGCCTTTTTTTTTTTGCTTTTTCCTTTTTTCTGTCAACATTTTTTGGTGGAGCACAGAAACCTGAGGTGAACGACCTACAAGTCACATGACCAAATTAGGCTTTCTTATTTCTTATTGGTCAAAATTTTGCAGTTGTGCCACGACAAAATGAGAATTTTTTGTCAAATTAAGTGATTTTCTAGACTGAAATATAGTCTGGTAACTGACCTGGTTTAAAAACAGGTTCTATATCGATAAATGGATCTAAGTTCACGCTGGGTCTTCAACGCTCATTTTTCTCTGTCCTAAATTCTATGCAGGGGTGTCCCTGGTATGTAGGTCTGTTACTCGAAATTTGAAGGTGCAAAAATTTCTGACATTCCCCTCCGACAGGTACCTTTAATGATTAATATTCAAGGACATATTTTGTATTTCTTTAAGGTTGTCCCCCACAGTCAGGAATTTAGGTTTATAGCTGTAATGTTGGTGAACAACAAAATTACTAAAATTTTTGTCCCAAGTAAAATAATTAATTGAATGCAACTGTCAAGTTATGCTCGTACGACAGATGAAAAAATGTCCCCCATGTAATTCATTGAACTTTTTTTGTACTGTTGGAATTTCCTCTAAAATAAACATTTTTATTGTTTGCATTCCAAAGCAACTCCAACCTGAGGTAATTATGAGGCAGACATAGAATCCACACATAATACGTGCAAAAACTTCAGCATTATTGTCGAACTACATACATAATTTTCCTTATATTTTCTAAAGATTTTCAGTCACTTTTCATCTGAAATTATAGGGTATGTCCTATTTTTATTCTTGGCCAGAATTTAGAACTAAATCCAGACAACAGGTCATAAACTCAAGAATTTTCACCTTTTGTCATTCTTTGAAGATTTTTTTCTTTGTTTGTGACTGTAATGATAGGTTATACCTTAAATCATTATTCTTGATCAGCATTTCAGAACTAAATCGATACGACAGTTTAGAGTCTCACATTTTTCACATCTTTTGTTATTTTTTTTCCAATTTTCCAGTTCATTTTGGCAAGAAATGATATGCTGCACCATATTCTAATACTTTGGACCAATATTCCATACTATTTCTGACAGACACTTAAGAAATTCTGACTTTTCTCCCTTTTTGTTATTTTCTGCCAATTTTCCAGTTCATTTTGGTTAGTAATGATAGGGTGTATTGTATGCTACTACCTTTGATCAAAATTCCAAACTATTTCCGACCGACGCTGAAGAAATTCACATTTTTCTCATCTTTTGTTATTTTTGTTGTATTTTCCACTTCATTTTGGACAGTAATGATAGGTTACACCCTACACTATTTTTCTTGCTCAAAATCTAAGTAAACAACCGTGAGAAAAGTGGTCAATTTTTACTTTCTAAAGGGCCGATTTGGAAAGAAAAGTGACTGGTAGAGCGACGACTTGGCATTTATTCAAAATGATGCAATTTGGTCATCATGTTATTACAGGGGATTATTGTCGGCTCATTTTCTTGAAATTAGACATTACTAAGTTCAGTAAGACGACAATTGTTAGAGAGAACAACAAAAGACTAAAACCAGACACAAACATCCTGGAGGTATAGTCCACAGTACACACTATGCTACGGTGAAACTTTGTCAAAAAAATGTCTGCAAAAGTTACTACATATACTTGCAACACTTCTTGGATTGACATGAAAAGCAAACACAACATTTTACATTTTCAACAAAAATTTTAACACTTCCCTCACCTTCAATTTATGTTATATTTTTTTTTACATTCATTGAATATTTGTTTTTCTTTTTTGAATTTTTATGCAAAATTTTAAATTTCACCTGAAATTTGTTCTGTATTTTCAAATTTCTCATGACTACACGGCATACAACAATACGACCAACCTAAAACATAGAAAGAATAGGGGTGTAAGCATTCAATATTAGGAACATCAACAAGAACAGAGGTTAGTTCCCCTCAACTGACATGCTGTCTCCCCTACGTCTCAAAAGTGGCAACATCCACCTGAAGATACTGAGCACAGCTCATCTAAAATAAACACATGTCTAGGGGTATTACAACTATTATGAGAAACTGACAGGCTGCCTCCCCCACATCTCTACAATGGTAGCTTCCAGCTGAACAAGTAAAGTAAGACTAATTTAAAATATACACATGTTTAGGGGTGTTTAGCACCATTACCTGAGGGACTTTATATAGAAATCAACCAACTAAAACAGGTGAACTTCTATTGACTGTTACACCTGATGTTTTTTTTAGTACAATTAAATTGTTTGATTTGGAGCTTGGGTAACCCTTAGCAACGAAAACAATGCCACAGTCAATTGATTTACGATTTGTTACGCCCAAGATGTGTCCAGGGGTCGTAAGGAATGCGGTCATCTCTTGATAGAGGCATCTCGGAAGACTGGAATGTAGAAGGATGACTTGACTTGTGTTCTAAAAAGAGGGGAGGGGAGTAAGGTACAAAGATGAGAGGAAACAATAAGATGGCAAGTTTGGTACAATAAAGGTTGGAATTTTAGTAGGTATAACAGTCAACAGAACTCTGTATAAAGTCATTGTTTTTACATAGATACAGTAAAGAAATGGAGTGTGTCGTTGAGATGTGAATAGACTTGTAGACAATACTATACAACTTGGCAGTTATACAAAATAGTACAGTACCTTTAATAGGATGGGGATGTTGTATGGAATCTTAGTAGGTGTAACAGTCAACGGTACTCTGTATAAAGTCATTGTTTTTACACAGATACAGTAAAGAAATGGAGTGTGTCGTTGAGATGTGAATAGACATGCAGACAAAACTGTACAACTTGCAGATGACAGTTATACAGAATAAAAAGACAGAATGGTACCTTAGGATAATGTTGGTTGCAATTTTAGTACATTATAACAGACAACTGTACACGTTATTAATTCTTTGTTTTTGCACAGATACAGCAAAGAAATGGAATGTGTCACTAAGATGTGAAGGATGTAGTAAGTACTGCACAACTTGCAGAATATATATAGCAATGTTTTTGCTAAAGTTTGAGAACCCTGGTAACAGGAAAGGGGAAAATTTGATAAAACTGGCAGTTTCCCATATATTAACCATTATTTTGGTACGGAACCCTGGTAAAATGACAGGGGAACTCAGGTAGATTTTACCTACTTACCACCCTTAACAAAAACACTGGTAAGGAACCCTGGTAAAATGACAAGGGAACTCAGGTAGATTTTACCTACTTACTACCCTTAACAAAAACACTGGTAGGTAACCCTGGTAAAATGACAGGGGAACTCAGGTAGATTTTACCTACTTACCACCCTTAGCAAAAACACTAGTAGGGAACCCTGGTAAAATGACAGGGGAACTCAGGTAGATTTTACCTGCTTACCACCCTTAACAAAACACTGGTAAGGAACCCTGGTAAAATGACAGGGGAACGCAGGTAGATTTTACCTACTTACCAACCATGACTAGAGACAAGTTTTAAATAATATGGGGACCCAATTTATATGAATATTTTCATAATTACAATAATATTACTTTATTAGGAAGTAACATTTCTTTAATTCCAATCTAAAATCAAGTTGATATATGCCAAAAACTTACATAAAACAAGAATTTTGTCCAAACAATTTTGGCGGGAATGTTTTCAGTATTGAAGGGGTTTTAACAATAGTTAAACACAATAAAAGTTGTACCAGGTTCAGAACAATGTTGGATGCCATGGAATTTTACTAGCCCTGACAGTCAACTGCATGCATTTATGTGACTGTTTTTTACACTTAGATGTCACTAGCATAGTAGACAATACTTACTTCTCACACAAATTAAAGATGGTACGCTCAGAACAATGCAATTGATGGAAAGGAATGCTAGTAGCTATGACAGTGAACACTGCACAGTCAGTTGATTGTTTTCACAAGTGTGTGTTTATATGTAAATGGAATAGCAGACAGTACTGTGCAACTTGCAGACTGTAGTTGTTCGAAAGCTGCTGACTTCAAGCATAGAATCCAGGTGATTGGGGATTTTGAATTTTGTAGGCGAAATAACGATTTCAAAACCCCATTCGCATGGATTCAAGGCTAGATGACATCTCTGGATAAATGGCCTCCAGTATACAGTACAGAATTTGTGTTTCTAAACATTTACATTTTGCAGTGATGCAGTTTTTGTTTGAAATTAAAAGTTTTTTTTGTTTCAAATGTAAAGTTTTGTGATCTACAAAAATACATACCCATGGAAAAAATCTAGAAAAATTACTGACAATAAGATAGAAGATGTTATAATGTACACTTTCTTGTATATTTATTCTTAAGAAAAACCATGGAAGAATTTATTGAGTTTTAGAAGTTACTTTCACCTTTACAAGGTCACTTTTCAAACTTTTTTTTTACATCTTGTTGCCACCCAAGTTGATTATTTGATAAGTGGAAAATAATCTTTCCTCCTGAATTTGTTACAATGTTGAAAATATTGCTACAATGTTGCAATGTTGGTTCAAACACTTTATTGCTTTTTTTATTTTGCATAAAAAGTTTCAATTTTATGAGCTTTCTTGCTACATTGTTGCCAGCTATGATATTCTTTATTGCCAAGTATTATCACAGTGTAACAGACTTGTAAACGACCATCACAGAAGTGTAACACAGTTACAGATTACGGATACAATGTAGCCATTTTTATCAAATATTTGTTATTATTCTTATCTTTGCATTAAATGTTCAAATTTTCATGAACTTTACTGCAACTTTTTTGCCACCCAAGTAGATTTGTTATTTTGCGACACACAGTAAAAGAAAAACGCTGAACAATATGACTTGCTTGCAAACATTGTTGTAATTGTGACATCATTGTTAAAAAGTTCAACAACTCAGCGGGGATTTTATGCATTGTGTGTTTGTCGGCTTCTACCTGTATATAAATGCAAGGTTAGAGCACTGTCTTTCGTTTTAGAAATAACTATTGTAAAGTCTTAGTGACAATTACATGTCCGGTCATTCTATGTCAGCTCATATCGATCGCACAGTATGTTTGTTGGTACTTTCCAATCACTTTGTTTGACAATAACTAATCGCAAGGTGACAATTAAGTTGTCCGGTCACCGTACGTTAATTCATATCGATCACACAATATGTTTGTTAGCATTTTTCGTTCACGTTATTTGAAAATAACTAATCGCAACGTGACAATTAAGTGTCCGGTCATTCTACGTTAATTGTTCACAATGTGTGTTGGTGTTTTTCAATTTTATAAATCCTTAGATTTAATTCCTACACATGCTCGGAAGGCATATAATTATTTTATTTATTGAGGCTGTTGTGGGTTTATTAGTAGCTATTGTTAATTGCCTGGTTTCGTCCGTGAACTATCTAGTCATCAAAACTAATTGGTGGTTTTCATTCTATGGGTATCTTGAGTTCATTAATATCATTGACTATGATAGACTCTCTCACCAGTCCTGGGGAGCATCGCTAGTAAAAGGGCTCTTTTGTATGTACTGATATATCTACCGCACAAGTGTACTCGAACATCCTTATACTGTCCTTGTATCGACCACCATTAATGGTAACAATACTGTATAGGAACTAGACTGTGAGTGGAGGTGTAAATGGTAGCAATACTGTATAGGAACTAGACTATGTGAGTGGAGGTGTAAATGGTAATGATACCGTATAGGAACTAGACTATGTGAGTGGAGGTGTAAATGGTAACGATACTGTATAGGAACTAGACTAGCTGGCTGATAAAATGGCAGGAACATTGCATCTTATAGACTCCCAGCCGCTATGTCTTCTGATCTCACAGCTCGACACAAACGTTTGGCTTGTGTAGCGGTACATGTCTTTTATTTGGGGACATCTATTGTATTTCTGTGGGTACTTTGGGTCACTCACTTCCACCACATTGCTTGTTCAGTACATTCTATTGTCGATACAACTTGTTGATCTCTCTACAAGCTCAATACATCATTAGATGTGGAGTGTTTTTCCAAAGCCCTTCAAAAACCAGACTTTAGCAAAATGCAAACACCCAGAAAATGGATTGTCTAGAATTAATCTTTCAATACTCCATTGTTAGAAATGAGGGATATTTATTCCGTTTTTCGGTCACAGCGACCTTTTTGAAAAGTGCTCATGGTTGCAATGAGTTAGGGACGAAGTGCGTTCCCCACCCTGTTGAGAGCAGAATAATCACTCTGGCTCAAGAATGTAAGTTAAAGTCTTCAAGACTCCATTCTCTGTTCATAGCTTGCCACGCAATTTATCAAGACAACACTGAAATAATTTGCCCTGATTTGCATTTGCAAGAATGTAAGTTTATATGTCCCCACACACCAGATGAGATGACAAGAACGTTTGAATGAAAGATTCGACATGCTCCCTACCATATCAAAATCAGAATAATACTATGATAGCTGTGACTTGCAAGAATTTAAGTTTAGGCCTGCTACACTCTATCCTCAACCAGGGCTCGAAATTGGCAGGAGTCAAGGACATATAGATTACTAAACATTGTATCTTGACTACCAACTTGGTAGTCTATAAGACGAATGGAAATCAATGGAGAAGTGTAGCTGAAACAGTTCACTTGGATAAATTTGACTACCAAGTCCAAAAGTTAAATTCAAGCCCTGTCAACACATTGCATTAAGTCTTGCATTAGTTTAGGCCAAAAAAAAAAATATGTCTGGTTCTGGTCAGCGCGCGCGTGCCCTGAATACCCCCGCGTCGATCCTTTTTTTTTTCCGATAATTTTTGCTTTCCCGTTCCTTATTTACAATTCCCCGTCGATCAACACTGTATGCAAGGCTAGCGGAAAAAATTTAACTCGTGTGATGGCGCACTTCTATTTGGTAACGGGTACCCTTTTCTTCTAGTACTGTTGCATACCCATAATCCCCCGTACGATATGTGTACGTAATATGTACGATGAGCGTGGTTGATGGGAATCACGGGAAATAGTGTGTTCACTGTGCTAGGTGGTAAACCGCTCACATGTTTCGAAAATGTCAGAAGTTTGAGTACGTCGTGAGCAATCGAAATGTTGATATCAATTCAGCTGACTTTCGAGGTGTTCTTAGTTCTGGTGATCGTTTCGTTCTGCCTTCTGAATACAAAGATTTTCCTGTAGCGTAAGCAGTTAGCTCTGGATGTATGCGCTACGATGTTCGACACGTCTTTCCATCTGCGATGAGTTGGAAAGACGTGTCAAACATCGTACCGTATACAGACTGCGTATCAGACTGATGATGGACGGTGCTCGAAAGAAAACACTGCCTCCTCTACGTCCGTTGGACAGACCTATTTCTCGTTATTTAACGTTGCAAGTTGCACAATGACATTATACAGTGGTTGCAAGGCAAGACTCATTATCTTGGATGGGATTATAACTGCAAATCGGGATTATAACTGCAAATCACTGGGCGATAAGATAAATTTGTAAATGTGACTAGTGATGCCCTGATGGATGATTGATCCGCATCGTATAAAACTTGCCATACAACAGTGTCAACTTCCAGAGTTGTATGACATCTTCCGAGAGCATGTAAAGTGTCAAAAATGTGTATTTACTAATTTGCCAAAAAAAAAAAAATTAGGAAAAAAAAAAAAAACGCGCGTCGTCGCACCACTTTAGAAAGTTTACCCTGACCAGAACCAGATTTTTATTTTTTTTTGGCCTTACATTCTTAGGAGTCAGAGCAGTTATTCTGTCTTGCTGCAAGTGGGAAGCAAGCTGAGCCTTTAACTGAAACGTTGTTGCATGCCGAGCCTTTAACTGAAACATTGTTGCAAGCCAAGCCTTTAACTGAAACATTGTTGCAAGCCGAGCCTTTAACTGAAACATTGTTGCATGCTGACCTTTAACTGAAACATTGTTGTAAGTCAGCATTTGCTGTCTTCTCATCTGGCATGTGGGGACATTAAACTTACATTCTTGCAAATCAGGGCAAATTTTTTCACTCTCACCTTGGTTCATAGGATGGCTTACAATCTTCAACATGTCAGCAAAATCACGTTGGTCTTGTGTTGGTGGGAGGTATAAAACTTAAAACAATATTTACGAGTTGGCATAAATGATTCAAGTCTTGTCTTGTGTTGGTGCGAGTTTTAAACTAAACAATATTATGAGTCGGCGGAAATGATTTCGGTCTTGTCTTGTTTGGGAGCATTTTTGACTTACAATTTACGAGCTGGCGTAATGATTCCATTCTTGTCTTGGTGGGGAGCCTTTTTTAGCTTACATTCTTACGAGTCGGCATAATACTTCTGTTCTCATCATGGTGGGCCCGAGAGCCTTTAACATTCATTCTTATGAGTTAGCATAATTATTCCAGTCACGTCTTAGTCTATTCTTACATTGTTAGATGAATCAACGCAATTATTGGTATCTAGTCTTAGTAGGGAATAGGGTGAACCTTCCCAATACAAGTCAGCAATCATTTCTCTCTTTTCTTGGTAGGTAACGAGGTCAGAATTGAACTCATATTCTTCCGATCGAGTCACAACAATTACTCTGGTCTCGTCTTAACTGACAGTGTAGTGTAAACCATTGCCTCAAAGAAGCCAGGTGGCTTTTATGACAATTTAACTTATTTTTAATTGAAAGCATCTATAGTCTTCATGTATATGCATACTGCTAACACTTGCGTTCATAAACTTAACGGGTGTAATACATACAAGCAGTCTTTGTATTTTTTATAACAGCAATACATGTAGCTTTTTATATTTTGTATTACTTTCAAAGAATGTGTATTTTCTTTTCATTTTCTGGTGGAATAAATTTCAATTTAAAGATACAAACCCCTTAGCAACAGTAAAATGATAAGTAAAATGCATATTTTTGAAGTCAAATTTAAAGTAAATATGGTGAAATAAAACTTTTAAACGATTTTTAATAGTTTTTTTATGGTAACCCTTGAAGTAGAATGTTAAAGGGGCACAAGCTGAGTTTATACTTTTTGGGGTGAGATTTATTCTGCGTATTTAAAAGTCACTCAGAGTATTCTACTTACTGAAGTACACTTAACCATTACTTGTAATTGACTGAACTCAAACCTGGTATTATGAGATATAACATATAAACAATCCGATGACGTAATATTTCATACACATCAAAAAATGTTGAGGAATCCATACTAGGCAAGCAACTGTTCTAACAATGGCACAAGACAAATTGTAATGTTATAGAAGGTATGCAGCAACATTAATAATGTGAAGAGGATTGAATTAACCCCTTCAATACTGAAAACATTCCCGCCAAAATTGTTTGGACAAAATTCTTGTTTTATGTAAGTTTTTGGCATATATCAACTTCATTTTAGACTGGAATTAAAGAAATGTTACTTCCTAATAAAGTAATATTATTGTAATTATGAAAATATTCACATAAATTGGGTCTCCATATTATTTGAAACTCGCCGTTGGTCATGAAAGGGTTAAACCTATAAAAATGAAGAAATTACATTTTTTGTGATTAAACGACAATTGTTAATTGTTCCGTCAGTCAGTGATTATCACAACGTCCCTGTCTTATGTTCACACCCCTTACGCTACTTGGCGACAAAGACACCATGGTCATAAGAATTGACCTTTGACCTTTTTTATCACTCTACACCCCCCAAGGTAATTACAGCATAGAGTTGGAAAGAGTACGCTTTTTTTAGTCGTATTTCAGTGAATGCATAAAAGTTTGAATGGACGAAGAACTCCACACAAAAGCAAAAC
Organism: Glandiceps talaboti; assembly: GCF_964340395.1. Lineage (NCBI taxonomy): Eukaryota > Metazoa > Hemichordata > Enteropneusta > Spengelidae > Glandiceps > Glandiceps talaboti. The sequence goes on along the minus strand of NC_135567.1, from coordinate 13,905,227 downwards.
TGAAATATGGATGAATGAACTGCCCTACTTCGTGACATAAAGTTAACTAACTAGATTATTAGACGTCGATGTCAAAATACGAGAAAAGAAAGAAAACATGTGAGGAACAAACAAGTACGTTTGAAAACACAGAAACCAGCGTTGATTCTTAAAGTGGTCATATGGATTAGGATTCGACAAGCAGGACTACTCTAAATTTAGAAACTTACTAAATACATGGGTCAGCATTTCTGTGCTAGAGTTTATAAACTCTCTGAGATGTTCTTCCCTGACAGACTCAACAATACAACATTGGGGGAAGACAGAAAACTTGAGACATTGAACAAAGACCACTATACTAGATTTTAAATTACCCTATCAACCATTATTTCCCAATGGAGTAATAATCCTTGGGAACTCTGAGTCATGCCATTTTTGTATCAAACTTTTTTCTTTCAGAAATTTCTTAGTTACGAGATATTTCCCATGAGGGGTTCCAACTCTACCTTTTTTATAGTTGCGTCCCACCTCCCTATAACAACAGAGTTCCTATGTCTGTATTCACTAGCACTCTCAATGACACTAACGTCCCACAGGAAGTTAGTTTAAGATTCTATGGTATGGAATCAGAGATACTGAACTCTGATGCCATGGATAGCGCTAGACCATGTCCTGTATTGATCCAGAAATTTGTCAACTTTTTTTTTTTATAACACCCTACCTCCTTGTCACAACAGAGTTCCTATGTGTGCATTCACCAACACTTTCAATGACACTAACATCCCACAGGAAGGTAGTTTATTCTAATGGTATCGAATCAGAGATATTGAGATTTGATGTCATGGATAGCACTAGACTATGTCATGTACATTTTATTTATCCAGAACTCTGTCAACTTTTTTTTATAACACCCTACCTCCCTATGACAACAGAGTTCCTATGTGTGTATTTATTTATTCACTAACACTTTCAATGACACTAAGTCCCACAGGAAGTTATCGCATACACAACACTTTTTCTTCATAATAGTCAGTGGAAAAACTGTAACAAAAGATAGCGGTAGTAGTACTGTTATCATCGACCGACACACAGCGTTGAAAAATTGAACGCTACAAAGACGATTCAGCACTTTTTGTCAACCAAGCGCAATCACTGAAAAACTTAAGAAGCAGACTACAGAAACTATGTACGGAAACTAGAATTTAAAAAAAAAAAAATTCAGATTTCCTGTTTTTTATGTATTTGTTGTCTGTTTTTAATTTATTTACTGTAACAAAAGACAGAACTGGCATGTCATCGTCGACCGACACATTATCTGAAAAATTGAATACTTTGTTACAAAGGAATGTTCGTAGCTCATTGTCTGCCAATCACGAAGTCGTCAACACCAAAAATAAGAAACTATGTAGCAAAATAAAATGAGTTTCTAAAGAAGTAATTGATAGATTTCCTGTTTATGTATTTGTTACGTTATCAACAATTATTTTACAGTGGCCGTCCTTGAGGCGTGCCTAACTACGTGAAGTCGGGCGTTACAAGTTATTGTACTTTTCGTACATAATCAGTGGCGGTTTCAACGAAATTCGACATGATCCCACAGGAAGTCACAAGTAAGCTGGTTTCATCTTTGTATTACTGTCCCTGGATCTTAAATAACCCCAAAACTTTTTGCATACTCTCCAGGAAACATAACATCACTACACACCTGACATAACAAAACTCAAAATCTTGTTTTTTGTTCATAAATTTGTTCCCATCATGATTGTTATTTGAAAGGATACTTTCAAAAATTATCTTCAAAAGATTTGACATTTTTAAGAAAATGGGTACATTTGAGTAAAAAATTTTCAACAAAGCTTTTTTCATTTAAAAAAAAAAACAATCAAATTTTAAGTGAGTGAGAAGCGGTTGATGATGAAAAATTAATTTCATTTGTAAAACAATAACTTATTTAAGTATTAATTTATGAACAAAATAATATTTGGTTTAGGGGTTTAAATTTTTTTTTTTAAATTCGATATTTTTGAAAATCAGCACCTCAGGGTAAATTCTTGCTATTATCCCACCTGTCTAACACCTGTAGATGATAAGAATCGTCCCCCATAAAGTCCAGAATAGCATGACTGATCTTTCCTCTAAAGTTACGCCTTCCATTATTTAGCTTACTGCACAGGCCACGACTTGTTTTCTCATGAATCAATTAGAAAAGATAAGAAAAACGCTGAAAAGAATAGTTTAGAACGTACGATGAAAGGAATAGTTTAAACGTCACCTCTTACCTGTAACTGACTGGTTCTAATGTTCCTACTGTAATAATATTCATCACTCATCACAACGGCATTTAGTTACAGTTCGCTTACGATGAGCACCGTAAAACTGACAACGTACTCCAGATGTCAGACAAGCAGACTTTTTCCTTGCTCAAAACTGTATTTTCTCTTCCACGAAGTAGCATAAATTGAGAACTAAGTTTTTACCAGCTCCTAATGCTCTGTTTTCACTTGAGTGTAAAATGGAACCGTATTTAGAAAATAAACATGGAAGCTACCGGGTACACACCATGTTATGATGTTAATCCATAACGAACTGTCAACATGTTGATATCAAGCGATATTTGACGTTCCCTTGTTGAAAATCTTTGAGGAACTGTGGCACTGTGACAAGTAAACTTTCTGCAAGCTCTGTGTCAAGAGAACTTTCTTCAAGCTCTGTGTCAAGTGAACTTTCTGCAGGCTCAAAACACAGTTTTCACTTAAGATACAAGTGGACCCTTATTTACAAATAAACACTTTCGAACACTTGTCAAGATGTTATCCCCAATATGTCAACATCGAGCGATCTTTGAAGAAACCGTTGTTGCACCACGTCTGTTTTGATACAAATACAGCAGAGTGTCGACCTCACTATCAGCAAATCTTTCAGTTACTCCCCACCCTGCGTACCGGTACTGACAGAGCAAGTTTCCTTTCACATGCAAAGGTTTACACAGAATATATCTACAGCTGACTCAAGCTAAATGAATGCCAAGACTTTTTATCCAATCAAGAACAAAGACTCAACGGCAAGTTCAAAGCCAAGTCAAGTTTTCACAACTTATTAGAGGAACAATAGTCAAAACAATACTGCTTAATTGTAAACATTGTCTTTACAATCTCTAATGGAAACAAAACAGTTACAGTGTAACAAATACTTGCTACATATTAAACAAAGATTAACCATGTAACAACTAGCTGTATATAAATCACCTAAAATGTTGCAACTTACAAGAATTGCAACTTTTGTGATGTTTTAGGAGCAGAAGAGTTCGTGGTCGTGTCAGATTTTATCAATCATAGTTGAACACTGGTGCGGATGACTTCTTAGCAGACAGCTTAAATATTATTTTAGTAGTCTGAACCTGATTTAGACCCCTAAAGCAAGTTTTTATAAACGATACATTACTTACTTTCAAATGAGATGAGATTCCTCGCCGTGAAATCATACGATTGTTAGAATCGTCTTGATCGTTTAGATGCATGGGACGAGTGTTTCGGTCGCGAGTAGCGGCAACAGTTGATTGAACGTACGGGTCAAGAGAAAGCAGAGGAGTGGAATCGGCCTACTCTGGGTGAGTCTGTTTTGAAGGCCAGTCTGCTATTGTAGTTGTTATACTAATGAGATCGCTTTGATGTTCCCGGCCCACCCCTTTTACTTGTCATCCGCCAACACTTCAGTGACTTGACTAGACAATGCTATGGTTCACTCCACAATCAACAGCTCTAAATACAGCTATTCAAACCAAATGCATATATCTACATATGTGTTAACGAGCCCTCTAAAGATTTAGTGCTTTCACAGTTTCAGTAATGTCATGACTTGGGCACTTTTCAGTTACTTCTAAAACAACGCTGAAACCATTTTCAAATTTTTTGGACTCCGGAAATTTTATGGGTCCTTTGAATGGTTAGTTCTGAACCAACAATGTGAAGCTATTTAAACTTTTTTTGACTCAGGAAATTTTGAAAGTGTTCTTAAAGTCGCCATATAGATGAGAATGGGGTATACATTGTATATTTTGGATTTTTAATTTATAAAACAAAATGTGAGTAAAAAGTTTCTCATTGTATGTACAATTATATCAATCTTTCAAATGAGTTAACAAGGGCTTGTCGTACGCTTTTTTGGACTGACAACTCAGACGTCGCAATATTGCTCAAGACAATTTTGTGTTGAAACACTGAATATAACTTATCTCTACATTACATACAATAAGAGGTACATACTTTCTAAGACAGGAACTTGTAAGTGTTTTCGCTGGATCATGCCCCACATGCTTCTGCATGCACTTTTGCAAATGCAATCGATCACAACAGCGAAACAGAAGTGGTTGTGGCCTACTTAAAATGAGCGTGCACCGCTGGCAGTAAAACATTTCGAAACAGCACTATTGCGTTGACAGTTAACATATGCCCTTCTGGTGACATTTCAATCGTAAGCCCTCCAATTTTATGTACGTCTCTTCATTTGATGGCAGGATAAATACAAATAATAACTCAGTTCTTACAATGACAGACGACACACACAGACAAAGACTTTTACAATTTTTTTCAGCATTTATGAGAAAATATAACTGAATAATATTACCATTTTCAAGGTCCATCCACAAAAGAAATTTCAACAAATTCTGAGACAAGCTCATCATTATTTCCTTCAGACGTCATTTATCATTTTAACCTTATCTCAAAGGTTCTCAAAATTTGAATGTTTTTAATTGTTTTAAAGAAATTTCTAAGAAATAAAAAGACCGATAAAACTGTTTTCACAGAAATTTCTACATTTCCATCAGACGACAATTTCCTTTGTAATTTTGAATCAAAAGTTTTCAAAAAAACAGACTTTCAAAGAATATTTATTGTCAGGGACTTTTTTGAGAATAGTTATTGACCAAAATTTTCAAAATTTTAATGGTGATGACTATTCATTTTGGTTCCAATCTGTAGGAAATTTCAAACTTACTATAAATTTACCTAAAATTTTCAAAAATAAATGTCAAAAAATTTAAAACGTTGCTTTTTAAAATTGACGTAAGTTGTTCAGCAAGCAGGTAATTTTTAAATTTTAAGTGCAAAAACAATTTATTTTGGTTTCTATCTGATAAAAATCTTACATTCATGCCAAGTTTACCACAAATTTTCAAAAAAAATTGTCAAAATCTTTAAAAATGTGGCTTTTATTTGAAATTGAAAAATAGCTGTTCGACAAGCATGGTGGCCATGTCAAAGCAATGAGCTCATCTTTAAAATTCAAAGGGGTTGTTATTTCACCTTCGATTGACAACGATTACAAAACAACCCTTCTTTATTTTTTAAACAATAAACAAAAAGTCACAATTTTCCAGTAAAGTGAACCCTATCTGTCCCCAAACAAGTCTTTTATTTTTAAACAAAAGTCCTGTATTTTCCAGAGAAGTGAACTCTATCTACCCCTAAACAATTCTTTCTTTCCTCAAACAGTAAACAAAAGTCGCAAATTTTCCAGTGATTTCAACTCTGTCTGCCTCGCAACACAAGGACAAAAACATCCCTTTTTTACATTGCTGTCCCAATTCACCAAATATAGACATTACGTAACTCACTGTCTGTACACTGTCACTACATTTCTAGACAAAGGTTTGGAAATTTTTGGCTAAGATAAACTACTGAGTTTATGTAAATACACATTTGATTTTGATGTGTGCTCATTGATGTGACATGGCCACCATGCTTGTCGAACAACTATTTTTCAATTTCAAATAAAGTCACATTTTTTAAAGATTTTGACAATTTTGTTTTGAAAATTTGTAGTAAACTTGGCATGAATGTAAGATTTTTAACTGATTGAAACCAAAATAAATTTTTTTTTTGCTTAAAATATTGAAAATTACCTGCTTGCTGAACGACAAAGTAGTAATTTAGTGGCCAAGTACTACTTTGACATCATGTAACATTTAAATATGTTAATGAAGTTGCCATGACGATAAACGCTATGGCTCAGCTTTCTATAACTTTACTGAGCTATGTCAACTATTTCTTAAAAAAACATCAAACAACAAACTCCATGAGGGACTTAAAAATAACAAAAGTTGACAATTAACATTTTCTGAGTCTTACATTATTTTGGGTTAAAAAAAATATCGAACGCCACAAATATTTCACGCTTTTAATTTTTCTGCAATCACATGACAGTAGTAACTCCCATGATGCATCACCAAGTATAAGTGAAATAATATTTAGGTGTTCAGATAAACAACTTTTGATGACATAGTTAACGAACACAATGCGGGCAGACTGTCATTGTTCCAATTGTTGTCATGGTTACCAGAAGAACTCGGACAACATGAGCTGAGGACAAGTACTGGGGTCATAATTTATAGAGAGGAATTTAAGAAAACAATCTTTGGAGTCACAGGAGTTATTTCAGGTCAACAAATATTTGAAATGTTTTCATCAGGGTTTTCAGACAAATTTATTTTGCCAATGTTTGTGACTAAAGATACTTTGTCGGTGAATGACTTTATGGAAGTTTAAACTGAGCTTTAGTTCTGTTCTGAGGAGTGCCTTGAAAAAACAATGTTGGAATTTCTACCAAAGTTTCAACAACTGTGTTATAAATACAGAATATTTTACTAATTTTTAGGACCTTGATAACAGAGAGGGGAAAATCAGATAAAATTTAGTTTTCTATACCTTAGTAAAAACACTGAATATATTGGAAACTGTAAATTTTACCAAATTTCACCATCTCTCTGTTACCAGGGTTCTAAAACATTTGTAAAAACACTGTGTATATGTATAACTGTAAATTTTACCAGATTTCACCCCTCTCTGTTACCAGGGTTCTAAAACCTTAGTAAAAACACTGAATGTATAGGAAACTGTAAATTTTACCAGATTTCACCCTCTCTGTTACCAGGATTCTAAAACTTTTGTAAAAACACTGAATGTATAGGAAACTGTAAATTTTACCAGATTTCACCCTCTCTGTTACCAGGGTTCTAAAACTTTTGCAAAAACACTGCTTGAGTATGACAGGGACATTCCTGAGTTTTCGCTTCAACAATGTTGTTATGGACTACAGCAGAACTATTTCCCACCAAAAAAAAAAAACATTCAAATTTTGAAATTTTTTGTAATTTCCTCACTCAATTTAGGGCAATGAGAAAATGTATCACATAACTATCACAAAATTTGGTAAAAATCTCTGATTTTTTCATCATTTTTGGTGAAAAATGAAAATATTTGGTGAACAATACCATTGAAACAAACACATTGTCGTACACACATTGTTGTGCATGTATACAACTTGTCTGACATGCATGGGTGGACATTTCCGTCCAAATGTTATTGTTGGTTTGAAATAACATACATACATGTAGACATTCTAAAAAAGATCTAAACACCAACATTGTTGTTACAAAAAGTTCACTTAACCCTTCCAACCCACACTTTTGTCAAGTTATGGTACGACCCCCATTGTTCTTTTTATTTTTAGACCAACTTTATTATGAAAAGAGGGAGGTACAAATGAAATGCCACTCTTAACAGTTAGTAGGTAAAAATAATGTGTTTTGGCAAAATCTGGCAACCCTTCCAAGCTGGTTAGATTGCATATAGATTTCTACAATTTTAGTGAGGAACCACAGGGAAAAAAACTTAGTTTCTCCTTTCTATAAATTACATGTACCGGTACTACCAAAATTACATGTACTACAAAATTAAGGAATCTTGTGAAAACTGACAATATATTTTGAAAATAAGATTGTATTTTTTGGATTTTTGACAAATAGCTATTATTGTTTAATTAAAGCTCAAAATCTGAAAAAAAATCTGACAATTTTGAGTACACCAGAAGAATTACAACTATTTACAAAGTATCATTTGTACACTTTTACATCAATCATGTCTAGCGCCCTCTATTGACCAAATCATGCAAATTAACTACATGTTCTCTCTATACAAGTTTTCAAATTTCTGAATTTTTCTCAAAATTTTGAAATATTTTGGTCTAATTCTGCAGATTAGTCACTATGAAAAATTATAAATGTAAAAAATCTGAAAATAATTAATTTTGTATTACGTATATTTGTATCATATGTTTCTTTGAAAGTGTAGCTCATTTTTGTCATCTGCTGAAATAAATTTAATTCCTTCATGTAAAAAAAAATTACAAATAAATACAGTCTGGACTAAAATTATTGAACTTGACAAAATATATTAAAGGCCAGGGTTTCAATCCCAGGTTCTTACTTTACTGTTATCATATCAGCGGACATAAGCATAACATAGAATTATTCATTTGATCCACACCATATTTTACCAGACAACTTTTTTCACATTTTAACTTTCACCCTAATCTGATCCGTATCTCTAAAATCTAGTCAGAGGTCATAGGTGAAAAAGCTTTCTAATTTTCCTTTAACCCCTTCAATACTGAAAACATTCCCGCCAAAATTGTTGGGACAAAATTCTTGTTTTATGTAAGTTTTTGGCATATATCAACTTCATTTTAGACTGGAATTAATGAAATGTTACTTCCTAATAAAGTAATATTATTGTAATTATGAAAATATTCATATAAATTGGGTCCCCATATTATTTAAAACTCGTCTCTAGTCATGAAAGGGTTAAACTAAAATTCTTGCTCACAAATTTTGACGTCAAAATAGTGACCTTCAATCATTTTAGCTGGTATCTTGATAAAACTTTAACTACCAAAATATTTCACTGTCGGAGGTAAAATAACTTCCAATTTTTAAACTAAATTTATCACAAGAATTTTATGTCAAAATAGCAACTTATAATCTTTTCATCTAGTTTCTATTTTTGTAATTTTTTCAAGTAGGTTTCTCAACTACTGAGGTCAGAGGTCAAACCAGAACCCCTAATCTTGGTGTATTCATTCAACACTTTTCAATTGACCCTAGAGGGGGGTAAATGGAATCAAGTCTATCATAACATTATTTAGGCACGTACTTCAAGAAGAAAGGAAATTATATTTCCTATGCAAGGAAATTCCCCTCTGTCAAAAATGTTGAAGATCTTGAGATAATTCACGTCAGGTTTTTGCAGATTCTGTTTTCTCATGACCTGACTTGACCCTAAATTTCTTCAGTACCAACTTACAAGGTCTCTAAAAAATTTAGTTTTCTTCTATTGTAGGCTGTCGAAACTGAACTTTCCACAGTAGTAAAATGCCGAGTTTGACACAAACATGTACTTAACATCAAATACAGATAAAATCTATTGACAATCTTGTCAAAAGTGCCAGTAGTAAATGCTTCAAGTTCAACATCAACTTGTAATAAACATCAAATGTACTTTAGAAAGTAGACAAAATCTATTGATAGTTTGCCAGCTTGTCGAAACCGATCATTCCACAGTAGTAAATGCTGAGTTTGACACAAACATGTACTACACATCAAATGTACTCAGAAAGTAGATAAAATCTGGTGACATTTTGAGTAAAATATCTGATTTAGAATCATTGCTTCATTTAATTGGATTATAGCATACAAATGCTAATTTCAAGGAAAAGAACTAACACAAAAAACCCACCACAGAATTATACCAGATTACGCAGATAATCCGTAATACAACATTCCAATTCAATAGAAACATTTGAAATCTTCATTTCATATCAGCAGAAAAAGTTAGACCACCCAAAAACATGAAGAGATTTTGTCTACTGAGCAAAATGGCCTCCACCATTGACAATACAAGGTTGAAACTTCAGAAGTATAGTCCGATCTGAAAGCAGCGCCCTCATGAGGCATAATAGGAAAGGAGAAATTAGAAATGCAAGTACCAGAATGTGGTTCGATCATTCTCTTTTCAGTTTTCAGACTCTCATAACCGACTGACAGTTTTCGAAAGAGTCAGTTCCCAAAAGTTTTCTCAAACGTTTTCATTTTTTCGCCAAAATGTAGCAGAAAGTACCGGAAAAAACCCTACATTTATGATATTGAAATGATGTGTTGTTTTTCATTTAACAAAATTACAAAAATTTGAATTTGTTCAAAATTTTTGGCATGAAAATTTTTTGGTTTTGTTCATAGTAAAAGTACTCAAGCAGGACTTCATACCCAAAGCTTCAAACAACAACACAAATCTGGGCTTAAAAATTATTTAAAATGCAAATGATGTGCAATTATGTGATATGTAGATTAGTGATATGTAAATTAGTGATATGCAAATCAGTAATATGTAAATTAGTATGAAAAGTTGCTTAAATTGATGACTGGTATTTCCTTGTCCTTCACAGGTGTTAGCATCGTTCCATCACCTGGGATGTTGTGGAGACACTTCATTGATACAGTAGACAAGTCGTCTCCCAGCAACCACATCCAGACTCCTGGATACAGCCTGTGTGGCATGGATGGATGGTTTCTAGTCGAGTATTTAGTAATGTCTGTATTAAGCAGAGATGTGATATTTGAAGTCAGTTCACTAGTGCATGTAATATATACTGCAGTGCTGATTCGTTATTATTTCCGGTAACTTCTTACCGACATCTGTGACCTGTCTCTTTGATCCCCTCATTTTTAATTTCCGATCAAGTGCTTCCTCAGTTTCTTCACTAGTGAGGATGAGACAGTCTTTGCGGAAGAGCTCAGATGTTCGCGAGATTGATTCACGCTCTTAAGAAGTCACAGGTGTGGTAAATCGGTGACACTAAGAAGACTTCATTTCGGGTTCTAAGTAAATTTCAAGTGGCGAGATTGATTCTAGGATGAGATCTTAGAGGCTGTAAGATGTGTCGTGCTATGACAACTTCAGTTCGGATTCTGAAGTGGTGAGATTGATTCTAGGATATATGACACGGTGACGTGTTGCGCTGACATCGTCGTGCTCCTAACATGATTTGTTTTCGAGGTCTGAATAAGTCTGTAGGGTCGAGTTCGATTCTACACACGATATATTGTAGTCAATAAAATAATTTGACACTATAAAGATGACTTCATATTGGGTTCTAAATTAAACTGTCGCAGTTGGTTCTAGGCATGACATCTCGGAGACTGTAACGACAATGTGTCGTGCTCTTACGATGACTTTATTTTGGGATTTAAATAAATTTGCGATTGATTCTAGGCAGGAGATCTCATACGCTGTAAGATACATTGGTGTGTTGTGATGCTAAGGTGATGTCATGTTGGGTTCTAAGTAAATTTGAGATTGTTCTAGGCACAAGATCTTGTAGTTTGTACGATATGTGTCGTGTTGCCCCATCAGACATCACTCACATCTGCAGAACAACACATATCATATCTTACAGATTAAAGACTTCACACACTAAAAGGATGTCTGAAGCAGAGATGAAAAAATTCAACTTCACTTCTTTAGTGTTCTAATTTTTTCCTGTTAATCTTACATCAAGATTACGAGTTTTTCGTTTTTACACATTTCAACTTTTAGACTTAAATGATACAAATATACTTTCTAGATAATTCTATGTCAAGTTTTTTGTTCACTATTCCATAAAAAATACTTTCCCATTAAAATTATTGAACAAATTTTATGTTTTTTGAAAAACTTTTTGACACATTTCCACTTGCTTTTAGACAGAAATCATACAAATAAACCTTCTTAAACAATCAATTTCAAATTTTGTTGACTAATTTCATAGTTTGTCGTTTCCTGTCAAAATTAAATAACAATAAATTTGATGTTTTTTGTAACATTTTGGCACATCTACCTTAATTTTAGATTAAAATCATACAAATAACCTTTCTAAAACAATCTGTCTCAAAATTTTGTTGACCATTTTAATAGTTTTGTAATTTCTTGTCAAAATTAAACATCAAATCATAGAATTAACCTTTCTAAGACAACTTGTCACAAAAATTTTGTCGCCCATTTAATAGTTTATCATTTTCTGTCAAAATTAAACATCAATAAATTTGATGTTTTTTGTAACTTTTTGGAACATCTCAACTTAATTTTAGATTAAAATCATACAATTAACCTTTCTGAAACAATCTGTCTCAAAATTTTGTTGACCATTTTAATAGTTTGTCATTTTCTGTCAAAATTAAACATCAAATAACATTTTTTTTGTTACTGTCTGACACACCTCAACATAATTTTAGATAGAACTAACCCCTTATGAATCTGTTTTATTGAAAGGAATTTTTAATTATTGAGGCCAAAATTTTGGTCTAAAAGTGACAATATTATATAATTTATAAATATAAAATATATATATAATTTATAAATATAAAATATACAACAATATACAACTTTATTTGAGACAGATATCATGTAAAATGATACTTTTATAAGAATTGGCATCAAAATTTGGATTTTAAAGTGACAATTTGAAATAAAATTGTTAAAAACTTTTACGTCTCCATTTTGGCTGTACACAAGTACCTGTTAGTGAAAGGTTGCAGATAAGCTGTATTGGATCTAGATTGATTCGACAGCTCAAGATATTAACCACTTGATGGAGATCTGAAGTTGCGAGCAACAATTAATTCAGTGCTCCAAAAACCTTATAAGTATCTGAGTTGATTCTTTAGTTCAAGATATTAAATGCTTGACGAAAATCTGAAGTTAAGGGGAAAAATTTAATTTAGGGCCGCAAATACCTTTTGAGAATTTGAATAGATTCGACGGCTCAACGTCTCAGACATTGAATCCAAAATGTCAATTTGACAAATTCATTACAACTCAAATAAGTCTGTCGACGACAGCTACGGTACGATAATCACGATCATCATCACTGTTGTTGACGACTACCCAAGTTCGAATTGTGTAAATTTCACAGACAACACGACACCAACCAAGTTTGTCCTCATCTGACCTGGTACATTTATATTGATAGAAGTCATCTGTCATGTTTGTGGAAAAGTTTTATGCATATTTATGAGGTCAAAGTTCAACTCATCCCATTACAGAACCAGCGAGATGATCATGGCATTGGCTTTGCAGACATACTGTAGACAACGTGCAAAACTGTTGATGAAAGTCGTCTGTGAAAATTGATATCTCTTTTGGCTTGTCTGGTCATGGTATCAGCAAGCTACCAGCACTGGCGAGCTCACAATAAAACATTTTAATGTGCTGTATATCTAGTCAGACTTTGTTTATCACAAGGAAAACATAATTACTTCGATAAGTGTTAATTGTAAGATTTTTTTCTAGCCAGACAATAAAATGTAGCAAAGGTAGTCAGCTTTTTGTTGAGGTGAGTGACATTTCAGTTTTAATAACTGGCCTCTATTTTACACGCACATACGATGAAAGTCATTTTGGGTTTAAAAGAACACTCAGCTTGATAACTAAACAGAGTTTAATCCACACAACTGACTCACTACATAAAAATCAATAAATTACTCTATTTTATGGCTATGACAATACAGAAATTATTACTGAATAGCTATGAATGATAATGACACCACTATATTAATATTTTCATTTTATTCATATTTCAATAACATGATGAGCTACATAAGTAATCCACTACACAAACAATGGCCACCTGCCAAGCTTTACATGACGAGAACATCTCAATGTGAAGTAAAATAGACACTTTATTTGTGAAAATTTCTCATAAATTTGATGAATTTAAACCTAAATTTTGGTATGTGTTATTTAGTGAAGGGTTTTCCTTTAATTTCACTCTAAAATGAAGTCAAGACGTGACAAAATTTTTGGAAAGTACGACAATTTTGTTTTTCAAGCTGGAAAATTTCAACCTAAATTTTGTTGCAGATCTATAAATGGGGATGTTTTCTATGATTTGTGTGTAAAATGAAGGGCAGCTGCACCAAAATTTTCAAAAATACGACAATTTTTATGAACAAATTTTGGCGTTAACTTTCTAGTTTATCATAAAAGAGGTTAATAACACATTGTGCTCTCAACTTTTGATAAATTTCTTGTAGCATTTCAACATTCATATACCACTTCTAGATATGACACTGTATTCTTTTTTGAACAATTTCATCAAAAATATTTTGACACAAATTGAAGCATTTGACAAAAAGTAATTAATACTGTTATCGTACGATTTTCTGTATCAGTTTCAAAAAATAGTAGTACAAATTAGCCGACAAAAATCAATGGCAAACACAATTATAGACTGAAAGAGTTTTCTTCAATAAATATCACTTAATTTGTCTACGCACCAAACAATATCATTAGCATTGATTGGGATAATATTGTTACTACTAATTGATTTAGAAATTTATGTACTTGACGCCATTTTGTATTTCTGACATTTCAGTCAACGTTATATAGTACGTCTCAAAAAAGACAATGCTAGAAGTTCCACTTTATGATCTGATGAACAGCTTTCGAGATATCAGCACAGAATTTGGGTTCAAGAAAGAACTTATGTAATAATTGAGAACAGATTAAATGATTGCAAGCCTCTGACACAGATACCGGTATATAACTGGAGGGGATGTTGAGTTCAATCTGTCACCCTCCCCTCCACCCTCCCTTTTCCTTCGTACCCTCCCCTCTTCCCTTGGATGTTTATAGAAAGGAATGCCAGTGTAAAACAAACCAATTTGTTCAATATTAGATGAGGCAACCAGACTGATTTTATATAAAGAATTATGGCTGTGAAGTAGAGTTTCACTTGTTCTCCTCACGTTCCCTCCCCTCTATACTCCCTTCTTCACCCTCCCTTCTTCACCCTCCCCTCTTCGATTCCTTATCCTTAGCTGTTAGAAGACCATAGCCAGTGTAAACTACATTCATTCTGTGTCAAATATAAGTGATTGTTTCTTTTATGCAAGTACGTATTCTGTAGGGTACGCCATGATGGGGCGCCCTCACACATCGGTCACAAGAGAGAGAGGAGGCCAGCGAGGGCGGTACAACATGACATATCTTACAGTCTAGCGATTACGGAGAAATATGAAATTGAAACTTTGTATTATTGACAGAGTACACAATAGTGTGTAGTACAGCAAATGTAGAATGTTTAACGCCAACTTAAATCCACTCTCTAATGCCTGTAGTGTGACAAATATAAAACATATTGTGTCAACTTAGATTTAAATTGACATTTATTACTGAATATTAAGTCATGCGAAAACTAAAAATAACTACACTCTACTACTAATTGACACATCTATTATTTAATCTGACTCATACAGTTTATTAAATAACCCTCCTGCATGAATATCTGTCAAAATTTTGTTGACATATTTTGTACAAGTCGTTTGCTGTCAAACACGCGAATTTGATATTTTTTCTGTAAGTTTTTGGTTCATCGCCACTTAATTTTAGATTCAAATCAGTGAAATAACAATTTTAAACGAATTTGTGTCAAAATTTTGTTGAAATATTCTATACTTGTCGTATGCTGTCAGATAAACAAATCTATTTTTTTTTCTGAATTTTTTTGGCTTATTTCAACTTAATTTTAGATTCAAATCATTGAAATAACAATTTTGAACAAATTCGTATCAAAAATTTTGTTGACATATAACTGTTTGCTGTCAAATAAACAAATTTGCTATTTTTTCTTAAATTTTTTGGTTCATTTGATTTAAGGCTCAAATCGCTCTTAAGTGTTCTGCCAAAAGTATTCAAACAAATTCAATATTAAAAAAAAACTTGACATGTCATACGTTTATTTTATATTCAAATCATAAAAATAACCCTTCTCAAGAAATTTACGTCAATTTTTAATTTTTCTTTTATAAATGCAACTGGGTATTAATAAATGGATTTGTTTCAAAATGTTGACATATTCTATATAAAGCTATTATTTATGTTTACCGTAACCAAACATAGAAATACTGGTACAAGCAAAAATCAAATATTATTCTGTTATATTGCTTATTTATATTCAGCCATCAGGGGTGAACAAATCATTTTGTGCCCCGGACCAGTGCCTTAAAAAATCCAGAGGTCCTGTTGAAAGAATTAGTGGTCCCAGGTCCCGCTGTTTATACCGTTGCTGTATTTCAGTTCCTATTTTCTTTTATTTTACTGATACCCAACAGCCATTTTATTCTTATTTTAGATTCCAAAAGAATGCTCCTGAAAGATGCCCGAGTTTTGTCAATGTATCGGTATCAAACTCAAGTACTTTGTTGCCATAGAAACACATTTCTTTTGTTTCTGAAAAGTGGTGAACACATTCTTATAACTGCCTCGGGTGAAGACCGACAATCCGTCCAAATCTGTCGGCATGCGTTGATCAGTTTAAAAGTGATGTCATCTTTTCTGTCAGATCTTGTCAAACAGTATCTTTTTGAGAAGTACAAAGTTACATTTCCGAGACTCAAGTAGCCTCTAAGTGAAAAATTATCACTCCTTTGCCATTCGATGACTAATACCTGTCACGCAAAATATGCCGACTGATTCACAATACAATGTTTACTAGACTAGAAGAATGTAAGCTGATTGGTTCCCTGAGGACATTGATATGTAAATATATGCAAATATATTCAATATGCAAATTATTTCACTGGACTACTACTTTCTGTTCGATGACTAACACCTGTCATGAAAAATATACGAAGATTAATTCGGAAGATAAGTGGAGTTTCACTATGAGGCATCATAAAGTAGTAAAACTAATAAGCTGGATTTGGGACTCCATTAACACTGAATTTTTGTACCTGACACAGATCACATGCCAAAGTCATCCAATATAAGCATAGCATTCATTTGTTCCAATCATTTAGCAACCCTGAACTTTAACCCTGGAACCCTCTTTATCTTCCTTAGGAAACTAAACACATTTACGTAATCAAATGGAATTTTGTGTCAGACACTAATGATAAGTCGTGTCTAAACCCCCCATTGTACCTGTCATAAATTTAACTCAGAGTTGACATTAACTACACACATTCATATTTGCTTTTTTTTTTTTTTTTTCCTTTTTCTTTTAAATTTTTGTGCTGGGAAATCGTCCCAGCGATTTTCTGTTATGCAGACAGACAAATACACACAAACAAACAAACACAAATGCTACAGAGATCCATTCAGGGTTGGGACTACGTGACAGGGCTATGTAGCACGCTCTATATCACGTTGCTGTGGAACTGTCAAGGCTTTGCTTTTTTTAATGTTAGATATTAAGACTACCGTTGACTCAACTGGCTAAGTGAAAACCACTAAAAGTGTACTCGGCTGGAAGAAGGAACGCTGACTGTTCCTATAGGAGTTAAATATGGAAATGTATGCAAATTGTATGCAAATTGTATGTAACTTGTATGCAAATTTATGTATACATAATAACTAAATAAGTGTTCAAGTAGTTAGGGTAGGCATTCTGTCTGAACACTTTCAGACATAAATGTACAGTATTTCTAACGTACTTCAACTTGTGTTTTCTTTGGGTGCCTGTAGAATTTAATTCTGTTTCCAAATTTATGAAAAACAGATGAATTTATCATTTTATCATCTCTCGACTTACAAATTCTAAAATTATTGATAACGCAGTGACTACAGAATGTAAAATTACTTGCAGTCATAACACATTGATTAGTTTCAGTTCTTCTGGTCTTAAATTATGTTTCAAAAATTATGATTAAACGTATAAATTTACCATTTTATCGTCTCGTGACTTACAAATTCCAAAATTATATTGACGGCAAAGTGACTAGTGAATGCAAAATTACTTGGAGTCTTAATATATCGATTAGCTTTAGTAAGCTTCTGCTTTCTTAAAAATTATGTTTCCGAAAATTCTGATTAATGTATCTAAATATATCTAAAACCAGATACATTTAACATTTTATCGCCTTTTGACTAAATATTACAGATTCCAAAATTATTAATAACGCAGAGACAAGAGAGTACAGAATTACTTGCAGTCTCAACATATTGACTAGTTTCAGTTCTCTGCTCTTAAATTATGTTTCAAAAATTATGACTAAACGTATCTAAAAACAAGTACATTTTGAATTATTTTGTCTAGTGATTACAAATTCTAAAATCACTGACACAACTTTTACTGCGGAATACCGAATCACCTCATGACTTCTACCGTAGTATCGATTCATGTTATTTCCTGTTCTTGTCAACTATGTGATCAATATCTGGTGAGGGTTTACATATCAGTTGGTAAATGTTTATCGTATCAATTCATGTACGTACAACAATGAATTCAAAGTCCCGACAACGTTTTCTGATTACATGGTGTTGATATTTTTTTTTATTTTTTTAAATTTTTTGGTTCCTTAACAGATAATTTTAGACCAAAATCATTGAAAGAACATCTAAGTCCGAAAGGCAGTTTTTCGATTATTTGATGTTTGCCTTGATTAGTTGATATGTGAAGAAATAACACTTCTGGTTTGCAAGAAAGATTTCACATCACATCTTGTAGTCTGCGTTAAGATTTAATGATGTATTGATGACGTAACGTATTCAGGTTCCATTACGATGTTGACATGACATTGATTATGACGGAACACTGATCCCGGAATTTCAATACCGACACACTGATCCTCTAAAGGCATGTTGTAGCCTATAGGCTAAATTACAATTTTGACAAAATGGCCCAACCCATGGACCAACTTTCTTGACATTCGTAAAATCCTTCAAAATTTTGCCATAAGAAAGCTATTTCCTGATCCTTTTGAAATAAGAAATAAGAAATTTTAGAATACACCATTTTGTTTTCAAGGAAACCAGTAAAATAAAAATATGATGTGCAAGAATTTCATAAAAAAAACAGACTATTTTGTTAAAAATAAAATTGTGCATAAACTAGTTAGGTGGGAAGGTTATACACAAAAGGCATATTTACATCAAAATATTTCAATACCACCACAGGTGGAAATTCACACAAAAAATTGTTCTTCGCACACCATACTGTGCAGCAACTTTTTGTAATTTTCTAGCAAAACGTTTCAATACCTACCAATAACGAGTAATAAAAGAAACCTTATTTTTACAGAAAATGACATTTTTCAACAGGTTTATTAATATTGTGCTAAAAGCAACCACTTTCATGTGGTTTTCAATGTATTTGAATTCAATTCATATTTCATTAATTATTCTCTGTGAAGTATACAGTAGCTTTCAGAACTCGACAACTTAATAGTACATGGTATTTCCTTTCCATCAATACATGAAATTTCCTGTTTATATATTTTTGTCATATTCTATTGATACTGGTAACTAGCTGATGCCACTAACCTACCTAGCAATTATTTTATAGTTTAAGAGAAATTATGACATTTTTTCATTGTAAAATTTTCTTCATTTTGACGACCTTCCGCTCACTTGGCGTTCAGTGTGAACACCACTACCTCTGATCCATTCCCCCTCCCCTTCCCCACTCAGAAAATGTTTATCTGGAAATCATTTTAATATATTTTTCTGGCTGGCAGTCACTTGCATCCCAAATTCTGTTTTTGCCCAACTTGTTTGGGTTGACAAATGACGTACGAACTCATGACATCTAATTCTCCAACTTGGAAAAATTTGTTTGGAATATTTAGCAATTATTCTCTATATTAGGCCCAATTAATAAAAACAATTGTGTGGTTCCGATTATGCTCAATTTTAAAATAGGCGGGGATGGTAGATTTTTTATTTTATTTTACTATATATTTTTTTCATATATGAGTGTCTAGTTCAGGTAGTTATGTTTTCCATTGTTTACCATATGGTCTCTGTGTTATTGGTTTCTTCTCATCAGATGTACAGCCATTACAGATTGGAAGAACAGTTTTATATTGTCTATTTAAGTTGAAGTCATTTTCCGTATCCACTATTTCTTGCGAGACTTCACAATTTTTGCAATTTTCTTATTTTTTCTCTTGAATATGTAAAAAAAGGTTGAGGGTCGGCAGTGAAAAACTAAGTGGGGTCAGGTAACTGGAACACCACACAATTATTTATATTAGGCCTTACTTCGTTGCTACCGCGTTCCTTACTTCCATGTGTTAGTTATCGATCAATATGTATAAATATTTATTTATTTATTTTCAATTATGTGGATGATATACAAAGGGTCTTTGGATCAAGCAACATAATTGAAAATAAATAAATAAATATTTACGTATTTATTTACAATAGGGTGTACATTTATTATTGTGTGACTCGTACCCCAAATTTTTGTCCTACATGGTTATCTGACGTACACGTAAACATATATTTTCACACAAGATTACATTTTTCAACAGGTTTATTAATTTTCATCCGCTTTCACAACATTCAATATTTTTTCATTATTTATTTCAGCTGTTTTTTTAATTTTCATTAAAAAGCAGCCGCTTTCATAATTTTCAATGTGTGTATTTAATTATTTATTTTTTTGATCAAAAGCAGCTTTGAGAACCGGACAATATTGTATTATCTTTTCATATTTCATCAACAGTCCAAATTTTTTATGATAGCGGCTTTTCTTTGACTTCAATAATTCCATAAAATGAAGTACTGCAAACCTAGATATTTTCACTACTACAAAATTTTGCAATTTTACAGTCTTCAGCAAGTTCTCAAAGACTAATTTTCTCTAATTACCAGACAGGTACATTTTGTTTATGTACACTGTATGGATAGTGGCATTTCCGGTTTCGTATACATGCAGGGTGTTCAAAAATGTTTTAAATAGGTGGGAAATTGACCAAAACAGACGGCCAGCTTGCTTTGAAATAATCAAAGTACAAAACCAATTTTGCATGTAATTTCTAAATTTTTAGCAGCTGAATAGCCGGGCAAACTGGTTGGTGGCCGGCTTAAAATGAACACGCTGTACATGGCAGTCGTACAACAGAAATGCGGCATTTCCGGATTCTCAGCAATTCCGTTATGTGACCATCATGTATACGGAACCAGAAACACCAACCTTTCATGCAGTGGTACAAAAAGGCATTTTAGTCAGAACTTATTTTTACTAATCACCAGACTGGTACATTGTGTTCATGTACAAAAAGGCATTTTAGTCAGAACTTATTTTTACTAATCACCAGACTGGTACATTGTGTTCATGTACAAAAAGGCATTTTAGTCAGAACTTATTTTTACTAATCACCAGACTGGTACATTGTGTTCATGTACAAAAAGGCATTTTAGTCAGAACTTATTTTTACTAATCACCAGACTGGTACATTGTGTTCATGTACAAAAAGGCATTTTAGTCAGAACTTATTTTTACTAATCACCAGACTGGTACATTGTGTTCATGTACAAAAAGGCATTTTAGTCAGAACTTATTTTTACTAATCACCAGACTGGTACATTGTGTTCATGTACAAAAAGGCATTTTAGTCAGAACTTATTTTTACTAATTACCAGACTGGTACACTGTGTTCATGTACAAAAAGGCATTTTAGTCAGTACTTATTTTTACTAATCACCAGACTGGTACACTGTGTTCATGTACAAAAAGGCATTTTAGTCAGAACTTATTTTTACTAATCACCAGACTGGTACATTGTGTTCATGTACAAAAAGGCATTTTAGTCAGAACTTATTTTTACTAATCACCAGACTGGTACACTGTGTTCATGTACAAAAAGGCATTTTAGTCAGAACTTATTTTTACTAATCACCAGACTGGTACACTGTGTTCATGTACAAGAAGGTATTTTAGTCAGAACTTATTTTTACTAATCACCAGACTGGTACACTGTGTTCATGTACAAGAAGGTATTTTAGTCACTACTTATTTTTACTAATCACTAGACTGGTACACTGTGTTCATGTACAAGAAGGTATTTTAGTCAGAACTTATTTTTACTAATCACTAGACTGGTACACTGTGTTCATGTACAAGAAGGTATTTTAGTCACTACTTATTTTTACTAATCACTAGACTGGTACACTGTGTTCATGTACAAGAAGGTATTTTAGTCACTACTTATTTTTACTAATTACCAGACTGGTACATTGTGTTCATGTACAAGAAGGTATTTTAGTCACTACTTATTTTTACTAATTACCAGACTGGTACATTGTGTTCATGTACAAGAAGGCATTTTAGTCACTACTTATTTTTACTAATTACTAAACTGGTACATTGTGTTCATGTACAAGAAGGTATTTTAGTCACTACTTATTTTTACTAATTACCAGATTGGTACATTGTGTTCATGTACAAGAAGGTATTTTAGTCACTACTTATTTTTACTAATTACCAGACTGGTACATTGTGTTCATGTACAAGAAGGTATTTTAGTCACTACTCATTTTTACTAATTACCAGACTGGTACATTGTGTTCATGTACAAGAAGGCATTTTAGTCAGAACTTATTTTTACTAAACACTAGACTGGTACATTGTGTTCATGTACAAGAAGGTATTTTAGTCACTACTTATTTTTACTAATTACCAGACTAATACACTGTGTTCATGTACAAGAAGGTATTTTAGTCACTACTTATTTTTACTTGTTACCAGACTGGTACATTGTGTTCATGTACAAGAAGGTATTTTAGTCACTACTTATTTTTACTTGTTACCAGACTGGTACATTGTGTTCATGTACAAGAAGGTATTTTAGTCACTACTTATTTTTACCAATTACCAGACTGGTACATTGTGTTCATGTACAAGAAGGCATTTTAGTCACTACTTATTTTTACTTGTTACCAGACTGGTACATTGTGTTCATGTACAAGAAGGCATTTTAGTCACTACTTATTTTTACTAATTACCAGACTGGTACATTGTGTTCATGTACAAGAAGGTATTTTAGTCAGAACTTATTTTTACTAATCACCAGACTGGTACACTGTGTTCATGTACAAGAAGGTATTTTAGTCACTACTTATTTTTACTAATCACTAGACTGGTACACTGTGTTCATGTACAAGAAGGTATTTTAGTCAGAACTTATTTTTACTAATCACCAGACTGGTACACTGTGTTCATGTACAAGAAGGCATTTTAGTCACTACTTATTTTTACTAATTACCAGACTGGTACATTGTGTTCATGTACAAGAAGGCATTTTAGTCAGAACTTATTTTTACTAAACACTAGACTGGTACATTGTGTTCATGTACAAGAAGGTATTTTAGTCACTACTTATTTTAACAATTTTGTTTCTAGCGAAATAAGCAAACATAAGTCTTCAGCGAAAATTTCCAGTTTTACAGTATTTTCCTGCAATGAATGAATATAATATCACAGATGACTTGAAAAACTGTCGTACATGAATTATTTGTCTACAACATACAAATATATTTTATCAGACTGGCCATTTGTGCATTTTCCCCTCGCTTCTCTCTCGTATATGCAACTTTGATTCTCGACGGACCACTTGAAGACATTGTTGCCAATTTCATCACCCTCATAAATTTATGTTGAATCAGAAGAATTAGTCTCGCGGGAATGTCAAACCCTGGATAGCTTTCATTCACCTGTAATCTGACCGAATAAAATCACACAAGCATGTATTTGATAAAAGTTATTTTTTATGACACTCTATTTAATTTCACAGACGGTTTCAAAGTCTTACATCCGAGAGGAAAAATTCAACATTTGTGGATACAACTTGTTTTACATCGTACGACATGAATTTAATAAACGTTTCAAAGTTGTAAATATTTAGATGAAAACTTGACAGAATAATACATATAACTAATCGTTTTACAACACAAATTTTACAACCAGTTTAAAAGTCCTGTTGATGCAGACAAGATGTCAGCAAAAATTTGGGAGTCATTGCCAAGAATTTGTTAAACTTTGCGTACTTTTAACTTGAGAGAATTGATTAAACAATTTAAGACCATAAATTTAGCATTTGGTTTTTAAATCTTCTGAACTTTTTGTCAAAATTTGACAGCTGTAGACTTAACCGATGTTTTATGACATTAATTTCATAAATGGAATCAAAATTTGATGAACTTCTTCTGAAATGTGGCCTGTGAGAATTGGTAAGAGATAGTACGTATGTTTTACGACACAAATCTCACAAATACTTTTATGGAAATTTGACCGAAGAGAATTGATTGGCTGATAAAAGTGACGTTTTTTGGTACATAAATTTTACAAATGGTTTTTTGGAACTGATTGGCAGATAAAAATTGAACATTTATGGGATGTGAATGTAGAAAATGGTTTTAAATTTTTGTGAACTTTTGTCAAAATCTGACAGCTGTAGGTTTATCTTATGTTTTATGACATAAATTTCACAGAATTGATTGGCAGATAAAAATTGAACATTTATAGGAGATAAATGTTGAAAGTAGTTTTAAATTCTTGCGAACTTTTGTCAAAATCTGACAGCTGTAGGTTTATCTTGTGTTTTACGACACACATCTCATAAATGGTTTCAAAATCTTATGAACTTCTGTGAAAATTTGACCTGGGAAAATCAACTGGAGATAACACTCACATTTTTATGACAAAAAACTTTACAAATGTCTTACAAAATGTTTTTTGAAATTTCTAATTGTATATATATATAGATACCTTAATTTTGATATGTAACTGTAACAAATATGATTTCAAAAGATTATTTATTTATGGAAATTTCACCTGTGGGAATCGATGAAATAAAATTTATATGTTATCACACATTTCACAAATGTTTTCAAGATTTTATGAATTTCTAAGGAAATTTGACCTGTGACTATACAGTTTGATAACAAATTATGTTTTTATGATTTCAAAAGATTACTTATTTATGGAAATTTCACCTGTGGGAATTGATAAAATAAAATGTACGTGTTATGACACATTTCATAAATGTTTTCAAGATTTTATGAATTTCTAAAGACTGTGACTATACAGCTTGATAACAAATAATCTTTTTACGATGTAAATTTTGCGTACGACTTTTACTTTATTTAAATCTTACATGAGAAAATATGTACACTAAATTTTTTTTACCTTTTTTGTAACAAAAATGTTGTACATGGTTTTATAACGTTTTTGTCCAATGGAAAGTTCACCTGAAAGAACTGAGATTTAGATGAAATTCATGTTTTATTCTGAAAATTTTGCATACAGTTTCAAAATCATACGCCGTAAGGCAATCTCACCTGAGAGAAGACAAGTAGATAAAACTGACATTTCAAAATCTTACATTTTATGAAAAGTTCACCTGAAAGAACTGAGTGTTAGATAAAATTCATATTTTACGATGAAAATTTGCATACACTTTCCAAATCTTCCGCCGTATTGAAATCTCACTTGAGAGAACGACATTTTTACAACACCATGTGGCAGACAGTTTCAAAATCTTACATTCTTTAAGAAAAGTTCACATGAGAACCACAGTTAGATAAAATTCATATTTTACGATGAAAATTTGCATACTCTTTCCAAATCTTACGTCGTATGGAAATCTCACTTGAGAGAACGACATTTTTACAACACCATGTGGCAGACAGTTTCAAAATCTTACAGTCTGACCATAAAGAATTGACAGGTAAGTAAAAGCAATGTTTTACGACACAATTTCTAGACGACAAATTCTAAATTTTATGTCTAGTATAAATCTGACCCTTGAGAATCGACAGGTAGACACCATGACGACATTTGAACTTTGATAAATAAAACGTCACAAAACATAATCTCTTAATCATGGCTGATGACTGAATGACTAGGTTTCCATGCCAACGACCTCGTACATTTGTCGTCTAGCCAGTCATGTTTGTCCCATGGGTTACGACAAAATGCATGACTGGAACATTTTATGAACTTTAATGAAGTTAGATAAAAGTTACAAACAGACAAATGATGTAATACGACAATGCTTTGAATAACAATTTTTTTGAAATTAGTACTATTAATAGACATTCGTAGAATTGCGCCCTCTAGTGGTAAAGCAGTTGGATTAACACTAAAATGGCTATCGATAGTAAGTGGGAATTTTGTAAGTCTGAGAAATTAGTACTCATTTTAGAATTACGCCCTCTAGTGTTTTAGAGTAGCTCATGTTCTATAGTACACTTTGCGCTAAAGCTATCGTAGTTGCGGATCGGTAACGGAGAATTACGCCCTCTAATAATTTAGAGTAGTTACATCTTCTATATTATACTTTGCGCTAGAGATATCGTAGTCATGGATCAATGATGGAGAATTACGCCCTCTAGTGTTTTAGAGTAGTTACATCTTCTATAGTATACTTTGCGCTAGAGCTTTCGTAGTTATGGATCAGTGACGGAGAATAGGGAACTTGCAAACCCGCCATGTTGAATGTTGCATCATGGGAAATGTGATATACTAGTACTACCCAATTAGCATTGTAAACAATAATGTTACATTGTTTGTAAATAAATGATCAATTCATA
This sequence comes from Glandiceps talaboti, assembly GCF_964340395.1. Taxonomy (NCBI): domain Eukaryota; kingdom Metazoa; phylum Hemichordata; class Enteropneusta; family Spengelidae; genus Glandiceps; species Glandiceps talaboti. The sequence continues at coordinate 13,879,059 of NC_135567.1, read as the reverse complement.
GTCACCTTGACCATTACGGGAGGTTTATTTTATCAGTAGCTCCAGATTAGGTATTACAATAACCACAGATAATCCCATAGTCCTTTGCATCTGAGTATGCTCAGTCTGGATTGCAAGTTCCCTATTACACCCTCTAGTGTTTAGAGTAGTTCAACTTCTCTAGTATACTTTGCACTAGAGATATCGTAGTTATGGATCAGTGACATAGACAGACAAACTGTTCTTGGGGTTTGTTTGGTATCATTAGCTTTACATTCACCTACCAGTAACATTAACTTCTACTTTATGACAGAAATAACAAGAATGTTGTCGGTAAAACATAAAGTGTTTGACAAGGTGGTGGCAGTGGTGTGGTACAAACTTGCAGGTAGGTTTTGTTGTAAAGTTTGCAGTATATCTGTCGGACACATTACAAGGTGACACGCTGACCATAGAAATAAATCATATCATTGAATATGCATATGTAATGAGACAACAAATTGGTGGCTATGGCGGGATAAAAACTTGCAGGTAGAGGTTTTCTACCATTTGGAGTATATTCATATCTATCTATCTATCTATCTATCTATCTATCTATCTATCTATCTATCTATCTATCTAACACAATACACGGTACAGGGCTTGAAATTAACTTTTTTCTTTGCTAGTCCTAGTGGGCTACCAGTTTCAGAAAATGGGGCTCACGGATTGTGACCAGTAGTCCGATATTCCTGAACTGAAAACAGATTTCCTCTATTGGAAATATTTGTATTATTAAAATACTTTTATGTCCATAAATCTTCCATCTTCATCACATAATCAGTGGTAGCCTGAGTGGGCTATCAGCTGCAAATTATGGTAGTCCCATGGCAAGAATTGGTAGTCTGTGGACATGGGACTATGGTAGCCCCATGACAAGAATTGGTAGTCTGTGGGCAAGGGACTATGGTAGCCCCATGACAAGAATTGGTAGTATGTGGACATGGGACTATGGTAGCCCCATGACAAGAATTGGTAGTCTGTGGACATGGGACTATGGTAGCCCCATGACAAGAATTGGTAGTCTGTGGGCATGGGACTATGGTAGCCCCATGACAAGAATTGGTAGTCTGTGGGCATGGGACTATGGTAGCCCCATATCAAGAATTGGTAGTCTGTGGACATGGGACTACTGTTAATTTTGAGCCCTTAGGTGGTATGCCGACTAAATCATACTTGTCCAATCTGCAATCCTTCACTACCAGTATATGTATACAAGTGTCATTGAATCTGCATAACGTGTACTTTGCGAAGCTAAAATATTCAATACATGGCAAAGTTCAGCAAGAAGGAATAAGTTTCGTAAATTCTGGAACCAAAAAATCCTGATAACTACATGTATAAGATTCTCCCCACAATTGAACAGTTTGGTTTGGTTTGTTGATATTTTGTATTTTCTGTAACATTGGTGGCAGCTGTGGGACCCAGCTCTCCCTACATTACTGGAAACCTAAATTCTTATGGAACAGTTTGGTTTGATTTGTTGATATTTCGCATACTCCTTAATATTGGTGGCAGCTATGGATCCCAGCAGTCCCTACTTTACTGGAAACCTAAATTCTTACGGAACAGTTTGGTTTGCTTTGTTGATATTTTGCATTTTCCTTAACATTAGTGGCAGCTGTGGATCCCAGCAGTCCCTACACTACTGAAAACCTTCTTACGTAACATTTTTCAACAACTTCTATGGATTTGTCAGTATGTTGTGTTTTCCTTGGTATCAACGGCAGGACAAAATCATCCTTCAACACGATGGACCTGACAAATCCTGATGACTACATTACAAAAACGGCTTACTTTTTACTGGTTTATTGGCATATTGTAATCTATATTCCCGGATTATCCGATCTCCTTTATAACTAAATTATTCCCCAAGGTGGTGAAAAATTCGGCAAAATATTCACGTCCTGAAAAACTGCAACAAATTTGCCACATAATGATACAATTTTGACCAATATATCATGACTACAATCAGTGACTTCCTAACTCCGAGACAATTAAGACCGGTAAATCTTATTTCCGAGGTAATTACGATCGGTAAATTTTACGTCCGAGACAATTTTGGATGGTAATGTAGTCAGGAGTGTCACATTTAGAAACATATTGTTCCAGAGAGACAAAGACATAACGAGTTTTAGTGATTTACGTTAAATCTAAGTCAATAGAAAGTGGATGACATAGCCGTAAATTTTTATTGTTTTGTAATTATTTTAATGAGATGTCATTTGTGGAATAATGATGACACTTTTATCTTTAAACTCTTCTTGCTTGGTTGTAACTGAAAGAAATAAAGCCAGCTTATGGGGCCTTAAAACTTGGTCAGGCCCCTTAGGTTGAGTATATTTTCATATTTTCTCCCAGACATACAACCTGTCATGGAAGTACAAAGTATCTACATGTAAAATTAAAAATATTTCACCTTCTTAACAATAACAATTAACATGTATAAACTCAGCTTGTGTCCCTTTATAGTGGCCATATGGAAGAGGATTTGGTATTTATTTAGATTTTTTAATTTATATAACAACTTTATCATGGTTTCCTAATTGAAAAATCAATATGAAACAACATTGACCGAGTCTGTGTTTGTAACTCAATACATTACAAAAAGTCAAACTTTGTGTAAAACGATTTATTATACGTATAATAACAAACATTCACACTTTTATTAATAATTTGCAATGTATTGAGTAACAAACACAGACTTGGTCTATGTTGTTTCACATTGATTTTCAAGTAGGAAACCATGATAAAATTGTTTTATAAATTAAAAATCCAAAATAGATACCCAATCTTCATCAATATGACCACTTTAAGAACACCAGATGACAAAAAGCTGATAAACTCGACACAGATGTACCTTACAATATACAATGTACTTCAAATTTGGATCGATGTAAAGTGTTCGCCATACGACAATCTAAAACTTAAATCTTTACATTTTTCAAAGCAAACTGATTTTGGCATATCTGCATTATCAGAAAGGCCATCAGTAGTAAAATCATAATTATTTAGATCCAAATTTTTTTTTTACATTTTTCGAAAATTTGATTACAAAAAATCTTCCAAAATTATTGCAGACATTGACCAAAATTGTTAACAAAAGTTTATTCTTAATTCTTTTGATCCAAAATATTGTTTACGCTATTCAAAAATTTAAGTCTGACATTATCTTCCGATTTTATCGTACACACTGATCAGGAATGTCACCAGAAATCAGATCGTAATTATTTTGAGCCAAAATAATTCTTATCTTAGATGAAAAGTGAAAGAATATGTAAATTTTTGATAACATTCAGGCAAACTAATTACCAGTCATGTGATTTATCTTCATCTGTGTTGAGTCATGTCAAAGGTCAAATTTTATAGGGTCAAAGGTTAGCCATATCACTGAACTGTGTTAACACTGCACCAAACACGTAATAATATGAACAATGTAATTCAGCATTGGTTTTAACATATTACAAAATAATTTTTAAACGATAAATTCATCATTGCGTTTTTTTAATGAGATATGGCTTTATGAGTGAAATGTTTTGAAATGTCAAAAGAATTTATTACCGACTTGAGAGAGAAACCATCCGTACTTGATCAGATAATGAAAGTTAATAACCTCTAATCTCTACCATCAGATATGTGCATGCATAAATTTTGGAACAAAAAAATCATAAAAATTTGTAAAATGTAGGTTATTTTTGACATAATTTAGGTATTATTCCAAAACTTAAGATTATTTCTCGACAGTCATCTACACAAGTTACAAGCAGAGTTTACTGGGACATTCTGGGTGGTAATTTTGAAGTGTGACAAAAAAAAAAAAAAAAAAAAAAAAAAAAATTTGGCAGAAAATCTCATAAAAGAAAGATAGGTCATCCAAACTTAAAAGTTAAAGTGAGGACAAAATTTGTTGGCACTACAAAATGTGGTTAAAATTTGGAGGTTAGAAAATTATACAATTCATAGAAATTTGATAACATTTTAAAACAAATTTAAATATTTCAATAAAATTACAACAAAAATTTTCTATCTGATTGAAAGTGAATTTGAAATGTGACTTTATTTTACAAAAATTTGCAAAACTTTTTGGAGGGATAGTATCTTGCAATGATGAGCAGTTATTGATATACACATCATAGTCCTGATATTTGACAATCTATTAAAATTCATGAAATCCTACCGACTTCAAAAACTGTCAGAAGCGAAATATTTATGATTAAAATGTCAAACTCAATTTATAATTTGATATTATTAATAACTTTCTATTTTCTATTTCCCATCAAATCATCTTTGCATCATTTCGCACCGACATCTTTCTCAAAATATTTCTATCTGATGGCAATAATTTTCCCTTTCCGAAAATATTTCCGTTTGATACCATATCCCCCCCCCCCATTTTATTTTTCAGAATTCTTATTTCTTGAGTCATATGTCCCTTCAAATTGGTACTTTTTTATCTTTCTCAAAAAATTTTGTATGATGGCAATATCTCAAATAAAAGTAAAAATTCCACGATAATTTTTAAGATTCAGACCTGCGTTTTCAACTTCATATAAAGACATATTTACATAATTTTAATATTAATTAATAAATCAAGGGAAACATTCTTGTCCTAGTCCAAAATAAACTTGAAATATAATTTTTTTTTTACAGAAATATATAAATTTGGTTAAAGAAATTTGGATGTGAAAGTTTCGATGACTGCAGGTGCTCATTAGCATATCTAGATATTTTCCCGCCTTGAAAATTCTGCAAATTTTATACATGTAGTCTGCCACTTGTTCCTGACAATAAACATTTCTGCATTTTAATCAAAACACACTGCATTTTTACTTTGTAGACACAAAATATTTGTTTATGACTGCAATTTGTGCAAATATTTCATCTTTCCTCTGTCAAATAGGCAAAAGAATTGTCAGCAGACAAATGTTTAAAAAATAGACTATGCTTCACAATTTGAGTCTTGTACAATTGCATACAATGTGGTCACAAAAAGTTGGTTTTAAAAAAGTGAAAATTTGTCAAAAATTGAAATATAGAAAATATCACATTTACATTTGTATATTCTATTAGTACACTGCAGTTATAGTATGTTATCACAGGTGATAATTTGTTTTTTGAAAATTTTTGCAAAAAAATTTGTGAAAAAATTTGCAAACAACAAATTTTATAATAACATTGTTCACAATATTTCAATATTTTCAAACCCTGAAATTGCATAACGATTTCTTGACACCTGTGTAAACATTTAGAAAATACCCTTTTTTTCTCCTAAATTCCCGGGGTATTTCAACGCTTGAAAGGGTTATAACGATTTCTTCAAAACTATAAGTGGAAGTCAAACAGGTGACGTTAAAAAAATTCCCATGATATTAAAAAAATTCCCATGATATTTCCAACGTTTGAAAACTCTGGAATGATTTTGTTACACTTGTGTACAGACTGCAAACAAATCTTTTTAAAAAATATTCCCACCGGATTCTATCCGTACGTTTGAAAATTCTGGAATGATTTCGTTTTGTGTACAGAGAGAAAACAAATCTTTTTCGAAAATTCCCACTGGGGTTCAGTGAACTATCTGTATCGAAATTTCTAACTTCACGTTCCATCTTATGATTGATTGTTTTGAAAGTAGCGTTTGATTGATAATGTTACTTTGTATCGTTTGATTGATTTGGATACAGTGTATTGTTTGATTGATCACTGCCAGTAGCAGTACTCATAATGTGTAACAGTATTGCTTCCTCCACTAAGAACTAACAAATGTATCACATTGTAACACTTTTGTATTACAATTGAACACTTTGTATCACAATGTAACACACCAAGTGTTACAATGTATCACATTGTAGCATTTTGAAGAATGCTCTCAATGGAGAAGAATCTTTCTTTCTAAATTTGTCCAATTAGTTTCACTTGACTCACGGGAATATCAACGCTATTCACACCAACCGCACAGTACAACTTAATCAGGGGATTACTTTATCGAATCTTTACAAATAAACGTATTCGTAAATGACATCTACAAGTACTCCTCAAAACAAGGGTTGCAGACATTACAGAGAAGCGTGATCTTTGCACGCAATAATATTGAAAGATAACCACCATATTGATACTTTCGTTCACTAGCTACAGTAATCTTTTAGCTCCTACAAAAACGTTACTGTTTGAAACGTGACTAAGTATTGAAGTCAAGAGAATGAAGGGTTTCTGATAAGGGTCAAGTCTTGCCAAAACGTGAAAATGTGACACATTTTTCTGAAGAAAAACACTTTCAAAGGCACAACTACATCAAAATGTCAAAATACTCCACCCTCTATTCAATTTTTGTAAACATTTTTTAAAAATGTGTTGAAGTGCTGAAGTTAAGAGTGTGAAGGGTTTTTTGAAAATCTCTCATTTCAAAAATCTGTAAACGTTTGGGACATTTTTTGAGTTACACTATCAAGAAAGAGAATACTTTCTCCCACAATGGTTAATTCTGTCCATGGAATCAGGTTTGACGTACGACACATTTTTTGAAGAAGAAACATTTTCAAAAGCACTACTCCAAAATGTCAAAAAAAACCTGTCAACATTCAGTTCAACTTTCACACATTGCACTGTCTGTAACTGAAATTTCTCAAATATAAAAAATCATTTTCAATTTTCTGAAGTATTTGGATATTGCTAAATACCAGTATCCTGCAGTAATGTTGAGCAGAAGAATTCCATAATATTGCACAGAAGAATTGTGTTTTATTGATTCAATTTTATTCTGCCAAATTTTAATCTAAAAATTTTGTTTTCTAAGTGATATTCACTGAGTTTTGTTTCAATTTTGGATTCAAATTGGTAACAACCTATATTTAGTTACTAAAGATGTGTCAAATATCACAACTCAGGCAGGTGTTATTAAATTTAAGAATCCGATAAACTTTCTATGAATACTATTTTCAAGGGTCAAAGATTATAGGTGAATACATTACTCCTCTATCAATGTCACTTTCATCACAAAGATAACCCTGGGAATCAAACCTTTCAGAGACCTTTCCCTGCCAAAATTCTTTCATCAAAATTTGTTTTTCTGTAAAATTTTCTTGCATTTATTTTAGACAGAAATCATTAATATAATGGTCACTGATAAATTGATATTAAAATTTTGGTATTAAAGTCAAAAAATTTCCAATTTCTTCAAATTTTTGTTCCATTTTGTCCTTATTTTGGATAGAAATCATAAATGTAATCCTCATTGTTAGATTGATGTCAAAATTTCTGGATAAAAGTAAAAAATTTACAAAATTTCAAAAATTTGATCGTTTTTCCGAGAGATTTACAAATATAATAGCCAATTACGTATTTGACAGTGAGCCGGATAACAGCTGCCAACATATTACATTACGTACTGAAGCTAACTTTTCAAGAATTTCCAGTCATTTTTATTTTGGACTGTTACCATAGAAACAATCATATCAATTGGCAACAATTATGTACTACATCACAAAAATATTTTGTCTTTCATCAAATCTGATGATGAAAGTGCTAACAGCTGCAAACAGATTTCACTGCCATTAATTAAACCACACACCAGTTCATGAAAAGTTTCGTTTTCTGTTAATTTTTCGTAAAAGTTAAATGTTTATTTTAGATTGGAAAGACAGAAATAATTTGCACCATAAATTTCTGACAAAATTTAAATAAAGACTTAAAAATTTATTACATTTGACAACAGTGGCATTGTCAGCTGCTTTTCATAAATTTTTGATCAATTTCAAGTTTATTTTTAGATTCAAACCATGACAACATTCCTTCTATCAGTTAACATAAAATTTGACATCAAATTTACACTAAACTTTTATTTTGTAGCCCCATATTCATCAAATATGAACAGCTGCAGACAGAATTAACTGCCATTGCAGAAGACAGTGACCAAGAGTGTCTATGTACAGTTTCCAGCTGTTATTAAATCTTCTCTATAGTAGATTTTTCAATTTCAGGTTCATTTTTGATTAGTAACATGAAAACTTTCATTCTACATGAATTACACAAAAAATCTGCACCAAATTTTAAAAAATTTGTCAAAATTTGTACCACTTTTTATCTCATTTCTAAACAGTTACCGAAATATTTCACTACCTACAGCCACACATAATTTGTAGATTGATTTTCTTCGTTTTGAACTTTGTTGTTGTTGCAAATTTTGAGTTCATTTTAGCTTAGAGGCATGAAAATTTGCATTCTTAATGAATTCATCTAAAAAAATGGCACAAAATTACAATTTTTTGAAGACGTTTTAATTTTTATCCCATTTTTTGAGAGCTGCCGACAAATTTCACACCCTACACCTAAACAAACATGACTCAGACAGTGTTACTAACATGTAATGACCTTCACCTTCAAGTGAATTACAGTCAGCTTTTATGGTTCAATGATTCTAAAAATATTCTTCATTTAGACGAATTCAAAGCTGCTCGATGTAACAACTTGATATATCATGCACAACCAAGTTGAACACAAAAATATGGAATTTATACCCTGATTGTTCCACATCATGACAACGATGTCTAGATCACTGGTTCTGCTATGTTCAAAATATGAGTCAAAACATTCAAATATTTTTTCCCTCGATTTGTCTGAGATATTACTGTCACTGGTATAATAATATTATTCCCAATATTGTTCTTCATTCAGTCAGAATATACTCATGAGCTAAGGGTTCTCACTACTCATCTAGCAGCTCATAGTAACAAGGCCCCTTATGTCACTCATATTTTCTTCATTCAGTCAGAATATACTCATGACCTACGGTTGTCACTACTCGTCTAGCAACTCATAGTAACAAGGCCCCTTATGTCACTCATATTTTTCTTCATTCAGTCAGAATATACTCATGACCTAAGGTTGTAACTACTCATCTAGCAACTCGTAGTGACAAGGCCCCCTTATTTCACTCGTATTTTCCTTGACTGAACGAAGAAAAATATTGGGGAATAACATCTAAGTATAATTGACTACTATTTCAGTGATGGTTTTAATATAAACCCTAGCCTGTTTACACCGTGATCAGTGTTTTGCTTCGCTGACAAAAATATTTCAAACTATTTTATGATTTATGTGTTGCAAAATAGCCCCACTGAGTAAAATGAAATATATCCTGAATATACCCCAGTAGCTTATATTATGTGTTTTGATTGTACTCGATTATATTCAAAACTATTTATGATTTATGAGTTGTAAAATAGCCCCACTGAGTAAAATGAAATATATCTTGAAAAGTGTGTCTTCCAAGCCAAATTGATGCGCCACTGACACACACAATTTCTAGCGACGCACAAAAATTTGGTGTTCCCCTATCTCTTACTATGTGGTGAGTGTGTCCTCTAAGCCAATTTGATGTGCCACTGACACGCACGCACGCACGCACGCACGCACGCACACACACACAATTTCTAGTGACACACCAAAATATCATGTTCCCGTTCCCCTATCTCTTACTATGTGGTGACTCACAAGAAATGCCAGTTTTTCTCATTTTGACTCACAACAACAAAATATGGCTATCATTAGAGGGCACACTGAATACAACATTTGTGTCACATTGTAGCTATCACTGGTTGAGAAGTCTGATATGGCTGAACAACACGACGTATCTAAGTTATCGTCTAATTTTGGCATATAAGTATACATTTTACGCACTATGACATTTGAAACGATGTGTAAATGCATCCATCTATCTGATCATGGGTGTGAGTAACTAACTGATGGCAATTCCTGTCGACTGTGTGTAGCTTGAGGATAGCAATTTCGTGAAAGTGTTTGCAATGATTCAGTGAATGTCATCCGGATTTTACAGAAAAAACATTACCATGACAACTAGGATGGTTAGAGGGACTTCACTGATTTTGTTTAGAAAATCATACTAAAACATTTTTTTGTGTGTAAAGCAACAAATATTTGAATTCTATGCGTGTACAATATCTACTATTTTTTTTTTACTTTGTCGACATTGTCAGATAAAAGAGTTACGACGTGCCACAATCGTTTAAATTTTCTTACATTTTGTGACAATATTTTCTGTTGTGGAACCCAATACCTTATTGTCATACATTACTACAATTCAGTGTTCAGAAATTGAAGCTACGTACAACACCTATATCTGATTCTACAAATGAACGTTTTCAACATCGTTTTTGTTGCGGAAACCCAATACCCTGTTGTCGTACATTACCACAGTTCAGTGTGTTTAGCAATCAAGGCTACCTACAACATCCCTATTTGATCAAAAAGATGAACTTTTCAACATTGCTTTCGTCATGGAAACTGTGATACCAATTGACACTACATCTCTATCTCATACTATAGATGAACTTTTGCAATATTGTTTTCGTCGTCGTGGAAACCCAATACCTCGTTGTCGTACATTATCACAACTTTACAATCGACCTTACAGACAAAAAGACCTTGATCTGATCCCACTGCCTGGATCGTTAACGACATCTGTTGAATATAAAATTAAATCGCCTGTTGTCAATATTATCACATCCTAATTACTATCTAGTTTATTCTCCTTCTCTCAACTCATGGAATTTTAATGTATATTTAACAGTGATGGTGTGTTACAGAACACTGGCACTCTGAACTCTGAACCAGCTGTAACCAAGGCACTCTGAACTCTGAACCAGCTGTAACCAAGGCATTCTGAACTCTGTACTAGCTGTAACCAAGGCACTCTGAACTCTGTACTAGCTGTAACCAAGGCACTCTGAACTCTGAACCAGCTGTAACCAAGGCACTCTGAACTCTGTACTAGCTGTAACCAAGGCACTCTGAACTCTGTACTAGCTGTAACCTAGGCACTCTGAACTAGCTGTAACCGAGGCAAAATTATTTTCGATCAACCACCAAACAATATTTTCACTGAAAATTGTTGAAATACCAATAATAAGTATAATAAAATAAGTTGAAATTATGATTCACTGAGGTGCTGATTTTAGGGTGTAGACCAGTGTGCCCTCTAGTGATAGCCAAATTTTGTTGTTTGGGGTCAAAATGGCATTTCTTGTGAGTCACCACAGAGTAGGAGATGGGGAACACCAAATTTTGGTGCGTCACTAGAAATTGTGTGAGTCAGTGGTGCATCAAATTGGCTTAGTGCAGACACAGTGGTGCAGGTCAACTCAAAAGTCAATTTCACTATACGAAAAGTCAAATTTACCCACCCTTACCCAACCTTTACCCTACCTGTGACCCACCTAACTACCATCTCTGTCCAGGGGTAGTATGAGACGAAGTGACACACTTGACTGCCTACAACCCCAGGGGGAGAGATCACCATGGGTAATGACTAGTAAGTCAAAGGTGTAACTTCGTCTCATACTCACCTCATTTATCCCCCAGGTGGAAAGACACGGTCAAATATGACTTTCCATATAGTGAATTTGATTGGCTATATTGCACCATACATAATCAAAGTACGTTGGTTGGAACTTGAGGTGCTTAGTTGTTACTCCGAGTTTCACACTCAATGCGATCATCAGACCTTACATATGTACTGTTGCAGAAATATGTCTACGTCTACGCACAGGTGATTCAGTATTATTCAGAGTTTATGATATTTAAAAGAAAATTTCTCCTGTTCATTTCCTGTTTCACAGCTTTCCCTAATTCGTTTTTATGCAGTTTTAGTTATAATTCTATTCATTTGTAAATTGAGTTAACACCTATACCCAACACTACTTACAGAGCTTGAAATTAACTTTTTGTTTGGTAGTCCTAGTGGGCTACCAATTTCAGAATTTGGTAGCTCATGGATTTTGACCTGTAGTCCCATATTCCTGAACTGAAAACAGATTTCCTCTATTGGAAATATGTGTGTTATTAAAATACTTTATGTCTGTATATCTTTCATAATCAGTGGTAGCCTGAGTGGGCTGCCAGTTGCAAATTATGGTAGCCCATGACAAGAATTGGTAGTCTGTGGACATGGGACTACCAGCTGCAAATTATGGTAGCCCAATGACAAGAATTGGTAGTCTGTGGGCATGGGACTACCAGCTGCAAATTATGGTAGCCCCATTATAAGAATTGGTAGTCTGTGGACATGGGACTACCAGCTGCAAATTATGGTAGCCCCATGACAAGAATTGGTAGTCTGTGGACATGGGACTACCAGCTGTAAATTATGGTAGCCCCCATGACAAGAATTGTTAGTCTGTGGACACAGGACTACTGTTAATTTCGAGTCCTGACTTCTCAACTCCGGAATAGATGTTAACTCAACTTACAATTAATAAATTATAACTAACACCCTATTCCCAACACGAGCTCTGAACTCCTTCCTGGAAACGCCTGTGAAATTATAGGTTTTGCCAAAATCACCACCCGGAACAAAAACTAATAATTAAATTATTACAATCAAACAATGACTATGTCTATTGTAAATCAAGTTAATTAATTATTCATATTCATATTTTAATCATATATAATTTGTGTTGCTATGGTGACATTTGACAGAAAGAACTTATGATGTTACTACCCACTAGATGCACGTGAAAACAAAATTAAAACATTAGAAAATATTTTTTTTTTATTTCAAACAAATTTTGATAAAGATTTTTGTACAAACATATTTGCTACAATTACAGTACAAAATAAAGTTGAGACGTGCCTAAAATTATGGGAAAAACACGAAATTTTGTTCAGAAAACTATTTGTTTTGATGTCAACACACACTGAAGCAAATTTCTATAATTTGACCTATAATAAAATTGAAATTTTCTAAAAAGTAGGAAGAAAACATCAAAAATTGCTTCAAATTATTTTGCAGGGAATTATGGTGGGAAAGTGATAGGTTGTGAAGAGTTCAATAGGTCAGAAAATCAATAATGGCGGTCGACATCAAAGTGAAAAAAAAAAATTAAAGAATTTGTGAATTGATCACTTTAAATGTAAACAGTGACAACAATTCCCTCACTACTACTGTCATTAGAATATTTTTCATATGTCCTGTCTAAAATAAATTCAACAGTTGGAAAAAATTATGAAAAAAATCAAAATTTTGTTCAAATATTTTGCGGTTTACAACATGTAACTATTCCTAATAGGTCATTTCAGATTTTTAGTCTAAAATTAAACTTGAAAGTTGAAAAAATTATGAAAAAATGTCAAATTTTGTTCAAATGTTTTGGTGGATTACTACTTTTAAAATGTAGGTCAGACAGCCTGTCATGGCGGTCTTTACTATTATATTGTAGAGTCTTGATTGGGGAATTGGTATGCAACTACTGCAATTTGATCTCAAAGCAAGCTTATCCGCAAACAATAACAACATGTTCTGGGTATCACTGGCCACCCAACATTTTGGTGGTAATTGTTGAAACTGATCCATGCCTGTAACAAATACCAGAGTGCCAAAGTTCGTCATGCTTGCTTGACCCATTCATCTTGGAAACACGATCATCTGTCAATACTTGACATAAACTAATGACTCCAAAAAAAATGTTGTTACTGCAACCTGTCTGCAGTCTGGAAAATATTCGACCTTCCTGAAAAGTGTCTTTTTTATTACTCAAATCTATCCAAATTTTTTAGTTAAGAATCATTTAACATCTTTTGTTGAATTATATAATGTTGAAAATTTTGACAAATACAAAAATTATTTTGATAACTGACAAAATGTTTTAACCGAAAATTTTGTAAAATTGCTTGAACGACATACTCACTTAGTCTCAAGTACACTCTATGCCATACATAACCTTATCTTTGTATTTAGAAATCTCAATGTTAACGTTAAGTAACAGTTTTTGTACAGTGTGCCTTCCTGAATATTAATGATGTGATTCTCTCTAAACTGTAGAGCGGTAATTTTACTACATTTAATTTGTGTAGACGTGGTGCGACAATAAAATGGAATTATTACTCAATGAAACAGCTACATGTGGTTTTCAATTTGGTTTACAGATTATCATATAAAAGATCGAGATTCCAAAGTAAAATGAGCGGTCGCTGACATAATTACGTTACCGTTTTACGTGTTTTTGAAGACTAGAATATGATATGATCTAATGACTAATTCATCAGCTGTAAGGTCGACAGGTGGTGACAAATGGAAAAAAATTGTTAAAATAGCTAGAGTTTCATTTTATGAAAAGTACATTCACATATGGGATTAGATTGTGTCAACATACATGCATTAAACTCTTCAGCAGCAGGCACTTTGCCGCCAAAATTATTTCTACAAAAATTTGTGTTTCTTCAAAACTTTTCATTGCAAATAAAATTAATTTTAGACTGATATCATATGTATTTGCATTCTGTTTGCAATGTTGCCAAAATTTTGATTTCAAAGTGACTTAACTGAAAATTTGTCCCCCCCCCCCCCCCCCCCCAAAAAAAAAAAAAAAATTTTTTTTTTGGCATAAATTGAAGTTATTTTAGACGGGAAACATAACAATTTACTTTCTGTTTAGTTTATTGAAAAATTTCTGTTATAAAGTGATACAATTTCTGATTTAGCCAAATTTCTTTTTCTGTACACATAATATTTCAGTTTCAAATGAAAACGAATCCAAAATGTTGTCTTCTCAGCATTTTCAGGTGTGCACCACTTTAAAGTTACGACTTATTGACACAATTTTTTTCAAATTCAAGAAATTTTTTTGAACAAAAAGAATAAGTTTTTTTAGAACTAGAGTTGCGGTTATAGATAAAACTTAAAACTGCATTTGATTATGTGTATATCTCATTTTAAACTGCGACATTTTATTCTAGAAATTAAATTTTGTGAATTACTACTACTGGTGTACATTGTTCAATGAGACATTTTATGACAAAAGTTTATTTCATAAATTATTGCCGGCGTGAAAGTGATATTTCATCACAAACTGCGAATTATTATGTGCACTGAAATCTATGAGTGCTAAATAAAGCCTAATAAAAAAATTGTGTGGTTCCAATTATGCTCAATTTTAGAACAGGTAGGTAGATTTTTTATTTTATTTTTTTATATTTTTTTTTTCATGTGTTAGTGTCTAGTTCAGGTTTTCCATTGTTTTCAAAATGGTCTCTGTGTTATTTATTTCGTCCTATCAGATGTACAGCCATTACAGATTGGAAGAATAGTTTTATTTAATCTTTTTAAGTTGATATCAGTTTCCGCATCCACTATTTCTCGTAAGACTTCACACAATTTTTGCGATTTTATTAATTTTTTCTTGAATACGTCAAAAAAACTTAAGGGTTGGCAGACAAAAAACTAGGTGTAAAAATTTATTAATTTCAGCTCAAAATTATTTTGCAAATTTACATTTCCCAAGAAATATAGATTCTGTAACAAACATTTTTTTTAATGAAAATGCAAATATCAGCAATAACAAATATTGCAAAAATTTGTTAAATTTCAAAATAATTTCGCAATATTTTATAGATATTTTGTACCACATAACACACATTTTTTTTCAAATGGCAAACATCAGCAATAACAAGTAAATATATGTGCGTTGACTTATCAAAAAACGAAAAAATTAAAATGCTAAGAAAAAAGAAATTCTGAGGATATGATATTCTAATGGGAGGCTATCTTAGACACCTGAGTGTTAAAAGGCTCTCATAAATTTAACCTTTGACCTTTACTACATAAGTGAAGCGGAAACGTTTCACAATGGAATAATGTATATTCGTAAAAGATGGAGTGTGGGCTAACTGTACACTACACTGCTCTACATATCAATGCCTATATACTTCTACTGTGTTGTACGTGTGTTTTTTTTATAGACACCATATAAAATCAATGCGTAGATACTGCGTTTTACGTTTGGTTCTTTCACGGACATCAAGCTAAAATCATTGCCTATATACTGCGTTGTACATGTGGTTGTTTCATAAACACTATACTAAAATCAATGCCTACCAGTATATACTATGCCGTACATGTAGTTCTTTCACGGACATCAGGCTAAAATCAATGCGTATATACTGTGTCGTATGTGTAGTTCTTTCACCGACACTATACTAAAATCAATGCGTATATACTGTGTCGTATGTGTAGTTCTTTCACCGACACTATACTAAAATCAATGCGTATATACTGTGTCGTACGTGTGGTTCTTTCACGGACACTATACTAACATCAATGCGTATATACTGTGTCGTACATGTGGTTCTTTCACCGACACTATACTAAAATCAATGCATATATACTGTGTCGTACGCGTGGTTGTTTAACGGACACTATACTAAAATCAATGCCTACCGGTATATACTATGCTGTACCGTACATGTGATTCTTTCACGGACATCAAGCTAAAATCAATGCGTACATATACTGTGTCGTACATGTAGTTCTTTCACGGACATCAAGCTAAAATCAATGCGTATATACTGTGTCGTACATGTGGTTCTTTCACCGACACTATACTAAAATCAATGCGTATATACTGAGTCGTACGCGTGGTTGTTTAACGGACACTATACTAAAATCAATGCCTACCGGTATATACTATGCTGTACCGTACGTGTGGTTCTTTCACGGACATCAAGCTAAAATCAATGCGTATATACTGAGTCGTACATGTGGTTCTTTCACCGACACTATACTAAAATCAATGCGTATATACTGTGTCGTACGCGTGGTTGTTTAACGGACACTATACTAAAATCAATGCCTACCGGTATATACTATGCTGTACCGTACGTGTGGTTCTTTCACGGACATCAAGCTAAAATAAATGCGTATATACTGTGTCGTACGTGTGGTTCTTTCACGGACACTATACTAAAATCAATGCGTATATACTGTGTCGTACGTGTGGTTCTTTCACGGACACTATACTAAAATCAATGCGTATATACTGTGTCATACGTGTGGTTCTTTCACTGACACTATACTCAAATCAATGCTTGTTTGTTGTGCCATACATGTGTATAATGAAATCAAAGAGTTAAAAGAATGAAATGAATACAGCAGGAGGTATTGATAATTATTGATTGTACATTGTGAATGAAAAACACGGATGTTTATAAACTAATTTATCCTGTCTAGTCTTTCACACACACAGATGTACAAGTACAGACACACACACAGACACAAGACACTGCAGAGACAGACACAGAGACAGACACAGACAGACAGAGACACACACAGATGTATACGTAGACATACACAATCACATACAATAACATACATACATACATACCAGTAGTACATACATACATACATACATACATATATACATACATACATATACCTGTATACATACATACATACATACATACATACCTACGTACGTACGTACGTACGTACGTACGTACGTACATACATACGTACATACGTACATACATACATACATAAATACATACATACATACATACATACATACATACATACATATATACATACATACAGACACATATATACACATACATACACACACACACATACACACACACACTTAATAACAAGTAAATGTAATAAATGGTGATCACATACAACAGTGTATCATAATACATAATATTATTAAATAAATAAAATTATGACCGATATATCTGCCCTATGTCATATATGCCACTTAATACAAACATATTACCCTGGTATGTATCACTCATAACTCAACAATAAGTGTTCAGGGTCTGTGCCAATGTCAAGGTCATTATATTTTTGGTGTGTGAAATGTATTAAGCTCAAAACTACAACTTCAATACAAGCAGGCATGCAGGCATCTTTGCCAAGAAAGTTGCCAGTAATATGAAAGAAAATTTATTAATATTATAACGTACAGTAATAATTATTAAGAAATATTATTTTTTGCGTTATGAAATTCAATATGTATCTAATTGTCATCAAGGTGTTATTTTTAATATTTTAAATTAAAATATGTACTGAATTAATTAAATGTTATAATATTAATAGTTATAGAAATAATTATTTGTGAAATACTATTTTTGGCAACTACTGGAATTGCTATGTTATAAAAATATCATTTTTTTGGATAATGAATTTGTACTTAAGGCCTAAATTAAAAAAAAAAATTGTTTGGTTCCATATACCTGACCCCCCCTAGTTTTTCACGCCGACCCTAAACTTTTTTTTATGTATTCAAGAAAAAAATAATAAAATCACAAAAATTGTGAAGTCTCACAAGAAATAGTGGATGTGGAAACTGACATCAACTTAAAAAGACAATATAAAACTATTCTTCCAATCTGTAACGGCTGTACATCTGATAGGAAGAAATAAACAACACAGAGACCATTTGGGAAAGAATGGAAACCCTGAACTTGACACTCACACATGAAAAAAAATATATAATAAAATAAAATAAAGAAATCTACCTACCCCAACTATTCTAAATTTGAGCGTAATCAGAACCATACAATTTTTTATTTATTTGGCCTTATTGTGATCAAGGTGGTTTTTTTTAATATTTCAATTTAATATATAGTATTGAATTCATTAAATTTATAATATTAATATCTATATCAAATTATTTAAGAAATTGGAATTGATTTGTAATAAATATTATTTTTCTTATAAAATTTACTGTAAATTTGATTGTATTTAAAATAATGTTTTAAATTCTATAATTGTTCACTTTAAAATATCATGAATTAGTGATATTAAAAGTTAGAATTATCATGGGGAATTGAGAATTGAGAACTGAGAATTAAGAATTAAGAATTTGGGAACTTAGAACTGAGCACTGAGAATTGAGATTTGAGATTAAGAATTGAGAGAAAATTTGTTTCCAAATTTGAAATCTGTGTTTAAGCTTTTTAACAACAAGAATTCAGGAAAAAAGCAAAACTGTACTGAATGTCAAGAAAAACATCTCTAAATTATTTCAAGAAAATGCCCTTTCCATATATGTAACCACAGTCCCTGTATGTAATACTGCATGTAGGCTCTTTGTAATGGGGTTGGGGGTGGGGGATGGTGGTGGCATTGGGGGTGGGGTGTGAGCATTATTGAAAACCAAAAGTGAAAACACAGCTGTTTTAACAACAAGCTTAGAATTCTGGAGATGTATGGGGTGGGGTGGGGATGGGGGTGGGATGTGAGCATTACATTGAAAACCAAAAGTGAAAACACAGCTGTTTTAACAACAAGCTTAGAATTCTGGAGATGTATGGGGTGGGGTTGGGGGTGGGGTTGGGGGTGGGGTGTGAGCATTACATTGAAAACCAAAAGTGAAAACACAGCTGTTCTAACAACAAGCTTAGAATTCTAGAGATGTATGGTGGTCTATAATATTGATTCTTTTAACTACTAAAGTACATATGATATGCAACTAACGATTTACAATACCATGATAATGTACAGAGCTGAGAGTGCGTAGGCACAGTATTGCTTGCTGTGTTCCACTTCACTGGAGCTGCTAAGCCCATGTATACAAACATGGGACTAATTAAGCTTACACTATTGACATGTAGACCATACAACATCGGATAATGAAGCCGGGTTGACAATACCGATAGTTGCAGTGTCACAATTTCAACGTACGTCCTTCGTATCACAATTGCAAATTCTTGAACGCATCTTTATACTGTAATGTTATCGTTCTACACCACACTCTACACTTCAACATCACAGTACCTACCTGACACTGTCGAGTTGGACTTAGATTCATTATACTTTGCACCATCCCCTGGGGCAGTTACACACCCCAGAACAAACACCCTGACACACTCTTCAAATCACAAGCGATGATCCGACTGACGAACTCTCTGCTCATGACATCAAAATGTCGGAAAGAACCAAGACGGTGAAAATATTTTATCAAGACATCCGTAGTACATACAACACATACAGTGGCAAATCTCATTAATATTCGTACTGACTCTAGACTGGGGTTGATACCATTAATGAATAGGGACGCAGGTTCATTTACATGCCAATGTTTAAACAATGGATTACCAGAACAATTAGTGTCATGGGGCACTATTAGATAACACCCCTTGCGTAAACAATCAAGTGGTCAGTTATATTGTCAAGGTGATGTCTGCGAAATATATCAGGGTCACTCCCAGTGCATGATTTAACGCCATAACATTCAGCTGTTCAATTTTATCACATTTTTACCCCTTTTTAGAAGTACCTTATAAACATCAGACATATAGGAAACTGGGTGAATATCCTTTGATTCACCCTCCTGTGTTGCTATGGTTACCTGTCAATCTTAAAACTGTGGTAAATTTTATAAGATTTCCTCTACTGTTTATAATGTGGTTGAGAGCAATTGTACTGATAATGTGTATGATTATATAGGACATTGGTTTGTTTTGAAATTTGATTTCTTCCTCTCCGTTTCATAGGATTCTAAAAACCTTAGTAAAAACACCGAATACATATAGGAAACTGTAAATTTTACCAGATTTTACCCTCTCTGTTACCAGGGTTCTAAAACCTTTTAGTAAAAACACTGAATACGGGAAACTGTAAATTTTACCAGATTTCACCTTCTCTCTTACCAGGGTTCTAAAACCTTAGTAAAAACACTGAATGTATAGAAAAGTGTAAAATTTACCAGCTTTCACCCTCTGTTACCAGGGTTCTAAAACCTTAGTAAAAACACTGAATACGGGAAACTGTAAATTTTACCAGATTTCACCCTCTCTGTTACCAGGGTTCTAAAACCTTAGTAAAAACACTGAATGTATAGGAAACTGTAAATTTTACCAGATTTCACCCTCTCTGTTACCAGGGTTCTAAAACCTTAGTAAAAACACTGAAAGTATAGGAAACTGTAAATTTTACCAGATTTCACCCTCTCTGTTACCAGGGTTCTAAAATCTAAGTAAAAACACGGAATGTATAGGAAACTGTAAATTTTACCAGATTTCACCTTCTTTCTTACCAGGGTTATAGAACCTTAGTAAAATCACGGAATGTATAGGAAACTGTAAATTTTAATTAGATTTCCCTCCCTTACAAAAAATGACGGATTGTTCAGTAATTCTGCCATTAGATAACTGACATTCACTATTTAACAAACTCAGCACGAGACGACTCATCACTGAATGCTAAAACATTCCAATTAACACCGGCTTTGTTTTATTCTCTTTCAATAAAAGTGGTCCATCAATCACTTGTGACAGCACAACCTAATTTAATTAATGTAAAACAAAGGATTTGAATTTTAATTAAGACAAATCTTCTTAATGAAGATCTTTAATTTCCACTAATTAAGGAGATTACTAGAGTGAGTTAAATGGAGTGTGAAGGTAATCAACTCTCCTGTGGGTCTGTTAAATTTTAAGTGCCTCTTTCAACCAAAATCCGACCCCCACCCTACTTATTGTGTTCATCGCCCACTCACATTGTACTCTGAACATAAGTTTTCCAGATCTCCTCCTCCCCTTACAAGTTGTAATCTGACCATAATATTTTTCCAGATTTCGACCTCCCCCACTTAATACTAAGGTTCTTAAATATTATCTTAAACATCAAATATAGAACAATTCATGTTACCATATTTCCCCTCTCTATTAATAGTATTACCTAAAGATTCTAAAATACTATACATATCAATACCATACTCAAGCCAAGTTATTGTCTTTGAACAGAAAATATGGATTAATAATAAAAAACTTTATTTGTCCTAATAAAGTCGAAAATTTGTTGAATAGTCACCACATGAGCAGCGCCCCAGTGCAACTAAGATACAGCCCTAGTAATGTAAAATTATTGCACAGGTAATATTATAATAGGGATGGATAGTTATGTGGATAAACATTTAATTTTTTTTACACAAACTACAGTTGTGCTACAATACCATTGGCACTATCTTCAAGTTTCACCTTTTTTATTCACAGTAACCAGGGTCTTACAAACATTGTAAACATACTATTCTCAATGTCATTAAACGGTAATCCTAACTAAATATTCGTAGACAGCCTGTACACGTTTTAAAGACACCGAATATGTCTCTATTTGTTTTCTCTATTTAATTTACGTGTTAACTGTCATGATATTCAATGAATGAACAGACACGATCACTAAATACGATTTGTGTCAACCACTTGGCCACCAAAAATTACTGTTTTTTTGTAACTTTTTTGATAATCTGAACTTTATTTTAGATAAAATTTGTAGAAATGATTTATATTTATGGATCCACGACAATTTTTTTTACAAAATAACGTCAAAAACTATAGTTTTTCTCTAATTTTTTTTGTAAATTTTGGGATAATCTGAGCTTTATTTTAGATGAAATTAGTAGAAATTAATGACATTTATTGATCCACAACATTTTTTTTACAAAATAACGTAAAAAAATCGTCAAAAACTATAGTTTTTCTAACTACAGTTTTTCTTTAACTTTTTGGTAAATTTGAGCCATTTTGTGAATGGTATGAACGTACTGACAATCACTGAATATGATTTATGAAGATTCTCTTAGCTCTGTTTGTCTTCAGTCAATGACTGAAAAGTCGTACGTTGAATGGCATCATAGCGGTGTTACGAATTGTTGCAACTCTTAGGTACGTCACACAGGCAACGTGTGTTCCGCGACACCCACAGGTGGACAAAATCAACATATATCAACACCATGTTTTGTTTGTAGCTGCCAAAGTGTGACTGACCATATACTCAAGTGTGTTAAATTTATTTCATTTCTTGACCTTTGACCTTCAGTAGCCAACACTTTCCCGCCAATATAGGTTGTCAGAAATTACTGTTTTTATGTAAACTTTTAGGAAATTAGAAATTTACAGTTGTCAAAATTGATAGAAATATTTGTTACTTATGAATTGTGCAAAGTTGACGATGTCAAAAACTGGTTTTTTTGTAACTTTTTGGTACATTTGAACCATATTAAGAAGGCAACTAATATCAAAATTTTGTCGTTATATATATAAAAGCACTATTACCATAATATTAATATAGTGATTGACTCATATTTCAAATTGAAAATTTTGATAGGGAAAAATTTGACAGCCTCCCCCTTCCCCCTCCACTTTTTTTAGCTAACTCGGCTAGTTTTAGAGAGAGAGTCACACATTATCATACAGTGCCTCTACAGTAGATTCCAAAACAGTAACACACTGTACTGAGTAATACTAGATTTTCATTTGGGGTTAGAGACATCCATAATGTTAGACTGTGTTACAAATGAAAAATATTGATTGATATTTAGTCCCCCCAGTTCCTGCTAACTAACACCCTCAGTTCCTGCTAACTAACACCCTCCAGTTCCTGCTAACTAACACCCTCCAGTTCCTGCTAACTAACACCCTCAGTTCCTGCTAACTAACACCCTCCAGTTCCTGCTAACTAACACCCTCCAGTTCCTGCTAACTAACCCCCTCCAGTTCCTGCTAACTAACACCCTCCAGTTCCTGCTAACTAACACCCTCCAGTTCCTGCTAACTAACATCCCTTCGCTCCCTATTGACTTACATCCCTCCAGTTCCTGCTAACCCCTTCCCCCTCCCGTTCCTGCTAACTCAGCAAATCTTAAGCATGTAGAGAGTTTCATATACACAATAGTAGTACAGTAGATTCCAAAATAGCAACACGCTCGGCTCAATAACAGTGTGTCACTGACCTTTGATTTAAAGCTAAAGAAAACAGTAACACATTCACTCAGTAACAGTAGCCGTATTAAAGGCAGAGACGTCCATGAATGGTAGACTGTGTCACAAATAAACTCGAAGTGTTTATATTGTACCATATGATTGATTACTGGTACTCGCCTACAGCCCCACTATGACCTATGACCTATGACCTGCTCCTACTTTCTACGAGGTCAATATCCTACTTAACGACCTACTCAGGGATGTACCGTTTATAAAAATGTAAACAACGGCATAATGCCCACTTTTTCTTTCCGTGCTCTATGTTATTCAGGTGATATACTCCACAATGGTTTTCTCTATGTCTAGAGTGTATGTATTGTATTGTAGTAACTGACAACAAAAATGGCTAGGATGGCTGGATGATTTGTTTCGTTAAACGTGCTTCATGAATGAATACCGGTCTACCGAGTAGAAGTGCGTGCATATTGTAATGAGTTCAAAAAAACGACACATTTTGCAGGTTAAAAGTGCTTCAGTAATGATGCGATTCAAAAGAGTTCAAAATCAGTGGATGGGACGTTCGACTTGTTTCACACGTTTAAATGTGCTTCATCAATGAATACGAGACTACCAAGTAGGATAGCAAACACAAATGAACGCAAGAACGGCTGGACTTTCCTGACTTGCTTTGAACGTTAACGTGCTTCGCCAGTGACTGCGTTTCATAAGAGTACGTAATGAGCACAAACGACGTGTTTCACACGTTTAAACGTACTTCATCAATGAATACAAGACTACCGAGTAGGACACCGAACACAAATGAACGCAAGAACGGCTGGACTTTCCTGACTTGTTTTGACCGTTAAACGTGCTTCGCAAGTGACTATGATTCTATAGATTGAGCACGTCAAAGTAACATTGTAACAAGTACAAAAGTGGCTACACTGTGACATTTGTACGCCACAGTAAAAGATTCATCAATGAGTCCGATTCTACGACATATGACTTGTTTCACACTTTAAACGTGCTTCATTGACAAGTACGGTTGAACGTTCAACGCATTTCAATAACGACACGGTTTCTACAGACTAAGGTCAACAGACATTGTAATGTGCAACAATGGCTGCCAGTTTACTCATTAAATTTGTTTCAGCAATGCGTATTCACCATGCATTTTTTTAGGCGGGAAAAAAATAATTGTGTTTTTTTGATAGCATGGCCTCAGAAAATAGAGAAGGTAGGTCAGGATTTTATTTCATTATATTTTATCTTGTTTTTATTTTTGCAAAATATTGCTTTGTTCCAAAACCAAATGACTGTCGGTCAGAAAACCCCTTCTGTGATAGTTTGATGAAATATGTACAGACATCGCTTTGGAAAGAAAGCAGGCATGCATGAAGGTGAAGAAGACAAAGAATTTCTTATGTTTTTGTCTCAAAATGTTTAATAAAATGTTTTTAGGATTGGTGACTTAAAACCAGCGTCGGTCGGGTTATCAAAAACACCCTATTTTTTTATTTTGCTTTAGAGTAAACATAGGTGCTGATCTGACTTGTTGCACATAACTGAAGTGTGCATGATTAGTAACGTCCATTGTACAGAGTAAGAGTAGCTCACTATTAATAGTATCAGTCGTATTTTTTCTCAGTGAACTTTTCTGCTTTTTATTTTAGTGAGAGACCAAAAAGTGGTCTCCTCCATTTGTAACTGTAATGTTTGTTATTAAGATAGTTGAATCATCTAAAAAGATTTTTGATAATTTCATTGTGGGCTACGGCTGCTTATCCTCAAAGATCCTGGTGTTGTTTCAGCTTACTTGCCCACACACGCAGAGTGATGACTACACCGCAAACAAACAACTAATGGCTGGTCTGACTTCACTTGAAATGTAATTCTAACTTTATATAGAGGGTGCTACAAACTACAAGAGAGTTTGATACCTATGCACATATTTAACTTTATTCAATAATGTTTAGTGAGAATGATGTATGTTGTACACAAAATCTGTCAACTGACCAAGAAGCCCTTCTAGCGATGAAGTGGCACAGAACTCAATTGCCCCCTCAAGAGTTAAATACCAGTGAGGATGCCCCAATATACCCAACTCAGAAAATGCGCCCTCTAGAGTTAAATACCAGTGTAGTGGCCCCAATATACCCAACTCAGAAAATGCACCCTCTAGAGTTAAATACCAGTGTAGTGGCCCCAATATACCCAACTCAGAAAATGCGCCCTCTAGAGTTAAATACCAGTGTAGTGGCCCCAATATACCCAACTCACAAAAGGTGCCCTCTATAGTTAAATACCAGTGGTGGCCCCAATATACCCAACTCAGAAAATGCGCCCTCTAGAGTTAAATACCAGTGTAGTGGCCCCCAATATACCTATACTCACAAAATGTGCCCTCTAGAGTTAAATACCACAGTGTGGTACCAACACATATTTCTATATATGGGAAAGAAATTTCCATATATGGAAAGGAAGAGGCAAATATCAAGAAACTAGTTTGAAAGTAATTAGCATATTTCTAAATATGGAAAACTAAATTCCATATATGGAAAGAAATGGCATACTGATTTATATAAAAATATATATGAACTAGTTAAAACTAGTTTTGAAAGTTCATTACTGGACTTTTTGTGCAAGACTTCCTATGCCAAGGACTTTTCATGCAAGACTCCCTAGGCCAAGGACTTTTTCTACTACAGTGAAGGATCTTACCTACTCTAAAATTATGAACTTTAACTTGAATAATAAAAATACAATCAATCTCATTTTTTCCTTATCCACCCTTTATATGTGTTGACAAATGAATAACTTACCCAGATATGAGGTGAAGAGGTGAAAATTGCACTTATGCAAATTAGTTAATTACTATGCAAATATGCTGATACGGCATGGGACTATCTGTATTGTAAGGGTGAACCATGACTTTACTTTGGAGAGTAAGTCGGAAAAATTCTTTGATGTGGACATGTTTATTTTTATCACTAATTACCGTGGTAACGGCACACCAGGGATCTATTTTTGACAACAAGTCTCCTGTGTTTATCAATAATGTCAGCAGATAGCAAAAAAACTAAATAAGAAGCTAAATAACATCTAAGACACATATATCACTTGAGACACATCACTCAAAAATTCAGAAATGCCGCAATTCATAAATCATAAATCACAAATCCATAAACACCGGAATACATAAATCAAACATGAATTGAGAATAATCCATAATCCATAAATAATCATTCTCATAACAATGTCGATATTAATATTTAATAAAAATATGAAATATTCTCAAGCAAAAAATGTTAAGCAGTGTTTTCTCCAGGATGCCCTTGCACGATTTGCGTATTTTACAGATGCGAGCGCCCCTATAAAAATACATTGCGTTCCAGGTCCGCACTAGATTGAACAAACTTACATACATTAATTCGTCAAACATTATATCACCTGCAACCGCAGTGTTACACTGCTTCAACTCACACTTCAACAAACAATGTACGTATGTTAATTTGTCCAACATCATATACAAATCGCCTGTAACCAGTGTTACATTGCCTCAACTCACACTTCAACAAACAAACAAACAATGTACGTATGTTAATTTGTCCAACATCATATACAAATCGTCTGTAACTGGTGTTATATTGCCCTAACTCGCACTTGACCAAACATACGTTAATTTCTATCAAACTGTACGAAGTCAGTGACCGCACAACATAAAATACGATACAACAATTTGTCAAGCAGTATAGGCAGATGTTCTGTTGATAAAAATGATGATAAATGATATGACAATACAGATATTAAATATGATTTATGGTTTATTAATATTTCAAGAAGAGTCAAGGATATAGACATGATTAATTACAATATATCTGTAATTCATGCATATTTTATTACAAAATTGCTATCAATTATGTATTTGCTGTGACAGAGAAATATCATATTTGTTTTAACTATAGGGCCATGTAATTAAGGAAGAATAAATGTGGTAAATTTGTTGATTGTGTGTGTGTGTGTGTGTGTGAGAGAGAGAGAGAGAGAGAGAGAGAGAGAGAGAGAGAGAGAGAGAGAGAGAGAGAGAGAGAGAGAGAGAGTAAGAGAGAGAGAGATTGAGATTTTGAGAGCAAGATTTTGAGAGATTGAGAGAGATTTTGACAGAGAAAGAGAAAGAAAGTAAGATAAATGTATGTGATCAATGATAATTAATAATTATGTGGAAGTTGCACTAAAACAAGAATTTTATGTAACTTCTAATTTGGCGGGAATGCACACACTCTCTTTTCTGTTTAATTTCTAAAAGTTTCATATATTTTATGTGATCAACAACAATCATTTCTGTGATTCTAGACTAAAATAAAGTAAAAAATTGTGAAAAAGTTACAAAAAATAAAATATTTGTAAACAAATTTTGGTGAGAATTTGTTTTACGTCCACATAGTGAGCATTATGTTCATATGTTGTCAACAATGATTATTTCTCTATTTCTTATCTAAAATAAAGTTGAAATTTAAGAAAAAGTTACAGAAAAATTAAAAATGTGTAAATTAATTTAGGTGAGAATTTGTTGCAAGTGCAAATAGTGAGCATTATGTTCAATTTGTAAAGGTGTCATACAGTTTATGTTGTCAACAATGATTATTTCTCTATTTGTTATCCAAAATAAAGTTGAAATTTATGAAAAAGTTGTAGAAAAACACAAATTTGTGTTCAGAAGTAATTTCGGCGGGAAAGTACAAAGTACAAAATGTAGGTTAACAAAAAAAGTTGATGAATTATTGATGAGGAAGTATCTGGGATGCATTATTCCAATATGTACGTTTCCTTATTCTTACAAGCCAGTGTCATTTTTCCACTCATGCAAAAGAGCGTGTCCTACAGTTGATGCAAAGTCGTTTTTATGACGATGCGTTTCCTGTGCAGACAAACAGGTCATAGAAATCAAACTGAAAGCAAACTAGCGTTGCAAATCAAGGAAGTGGAAATCTTTTCATCATCTGATCAGGAAGAGTTAACTGAATAAATATATAACTTTATTAGAAGGGTTGTTATACTAGAAAACTCATTGTACTGTGTGTTCAATTCTGAGACAGGTACGTACAAAAAAAATCTAGAACTTTAATAAATAAATGAATGAGTGTTATTATAAAAAGTATAAAAAGTACATTAAAGGGACACAGTCTGTAACTTATGGGTTTTGAAAAATACATTAAAGGTACACAGTCTGTAACTTATAGGTTTTGAAAAATACATTAAAGGGACACAGTCTGTAACTTATGGGTTTTGAAAAATACATTAAAGGGACACAGTCTGTAACTTATAGGTTTTGAAAAATACATTAAAGGGACACAGTCTTGTAACTTATGGGTTTTGAAAAATACTTTAAAGGGACACAGTCTGTAACTTATGTGTTTTGAAACTACTTTAAAGGGACACAGTCTGTAACTTATGTGTTTTGAAAACTACTTTAAAGGGACACAGTCTGTAACTTATGTGTTTTGAAACTACTTTAAAGGGACACAGTCTGTAACTTATGTGTTTTGAAACTACTTTAAAGGGACACAGTCTGTAACTTATGTGTTTTGAAACTACTTTAAAGGGACACAGTCTGTAACTTATGTGTTTTGAAAACTACTTTAAAGGGACACAGTCTGTAACTTATGTGTTTCGAAAAATACTTTAAAGGGACACAGTCTGTAACTTGATGTGTTTTGAGAAATACTTCAAAGGGACAGTCTGTAACTTGATGAGTTTTGAGAACTACTTCAAAGGGACAGTCTGTAACTTGATGAGTTTTGAGAACTACTTCAAAGGGACACAATCTGTAATTTTTTGGGTTTAAGGGCATTGCAGTCAATGTTTTTCATGTTATCGACCCTATGAGTAGGAAATTTTGATGAAAAATCAACCCGCACTTAGTGTCCCCTGCCGGTTATCAAATCTCTGTGCCTGTCTACCCCTTCAACCTTGCTGTCTGGATACATATTTGCATCTCAATAAGTTTAACCCTTATCAACACAATGAATGTATTTAAGAAGGCTAATTACAAACATATTCCGCGGTAAATAAGTCAAAAATGCATCTTTGACTAGTTTTGCACCCCAACAGGACTTTCTCTTACTTGTACTCTGAATAAATATATTCATCATACAATACTGCCCTCGTAAAGATAACACAAAAGTAAATACAACTTGATTGTGATGACCAGCCATTAAGTCTATCAATTATCGTAATGACCGTAAAACTGTCAAACAATCCTAACTCAGTAGCCATAAAAGTTGATCCGCAATAAAAGTGAAAATATATACAAGGAAGATCTTGCTTCTATTCAAACCCTTGATGGATAATAAAATATCTAACATACACCTGACACTTTCATATGTCCAGTTCGAGCATTTTTCATGTCTCAAATTTAACTTCTAAGTTCTATGCATGGTAGTCACGTTTACCCATGTGAACAGTTTCTCTACAATTTTCTACTGATTTCCATTTGTCTACCAAACTACCACATCATACATTTGGTACGCTAGTATTGACGTTCAGTATCTAGGTGTCCTGGACTACTGCTAATTTGGTAGTCTAGATACAATGTTTAGTAGTCTATGTGTCCCATACTACTGCTAATTTGGTAATCTAGATACAATGTTCAGTAGTCCATGTGTCCTAGACTACTGATAATTTGGTAGTCTATACAATGTTTGGTAATCTATGTGTCCTGGACTACTGCTAATTTGGTAGTCTAGATACAATGTTTAGTAGTCTATGTGTCCTGGACTACTGCTAATTTGGTAGTCTAGATACAATGTTTAGCAGACTCTGTGTCCTGGACTACTGCTAATTTGGTAGTTTAGATACAATGTTGCAAATGCAAAAGGAAATATCAAATGGCGGAATAAAAATCAAAGTGGCATTACGAGTTTTATTTGCCCTGGATTACTGCTAATTTGGTAGTCAAGATACAATGTTTAGGAGTCTATGTGTCGTGGACTACTGCTAATTTGGTAGTCTAGATACAATGTTTAGTAGTCTATGTGTCGTGGACTACTGCTAATTTGGTAGTCTAGATACAATGTTTAGTAGTCTATGTGACCTGGACTACTGCTAATTTGGTAGTCTAGATACAATGTTTAGTAGTCTATGTGTCGTGGACTACTGCTAATTTGGTAGTCTAGATACAATGTTTAGTAGTCTATGTGTCGTGGACTACTGCTAATTTGGTAGTCTAGATACAATGTTTAGTAGTCTATGTGTCCTGGACTACGGCTAATTTGGTAGTTTAGATACAATATTTAGTAGTCTGTGTGTCCTGGACTACGGCTAATTTGGTAGTCTAGATACAATGTTGCAAATGCAAAAGGAAATATCAAATGGCGGAAAAAAAATCAAAGTGGCATTACGAGTTTTATTTGCCCTGGATTACTGCTAATTTGGTAGTCTAGATACAATATTTAGTAGTCTGTGTGCTCTGGATTACTGCTATTTGTACAATACTGTATAGCCCAGAGACTTTGTTATCTCGAAAGTCATATTTGTATCTCATTACTATCTGGCAAAACACACTGGAGAATCACATTGTTAAACTGGACAGCTACAGTCTCTAGGCTAAAATGTGTCTAGATAGACAAGTGTTATGAGGTTTTCTTTATCTAGATTTAATAATGCCGGGATTCACCACACAAATAATGGTACAATGTATGAAATTAACCCTTTCAGGGCTAGAAACTTTCCCGCCAAAATTTTTGAACAAAAATTCTTGTTTCTCTGTAATTTTTGGAAAAAGATCAACTTTATTTTAGATCAGAATTCAAGAAATATTACTTTCCAATGAAGTAATATTCTTAAATTTTAGAAAATGTTCTTACAATCAAGTTTCTATTTATTCCAATGTCGTCTCTAGGAATGAAAGGGTTAAAAGATGTCTGTTTGCTAGATTCTTAAACCTTGGCAAAATCCCAAACAACCTTGGTTTGCAAGGCCTGTACAGATTATTGATCAACATGTCTAAAAATTATAATAATGTTAAGACTAGTTATGTATTCATGTGTCGTTCTCTGTTAAAACACTTCCAGGTATTCACTTGATTAGAACTGTTATTCCTAGACTTTGATTTTGTTATCTCGAAGCAAGTGCCCCCTCTTGAATGAGAGTGAAATTCTGCAATAAAACAAAGCCGCATATTACCAGTCTCCCATTCTGCCTAATTATATCTCATGAATATTCATTGTTCAACCATGAATAATTACTTCTGCTGACTCCCATCATGCAATAGCCCACAGCACAGATACTTTAGGTACAAGATCAACTTGATGTTTCTCTCAAATCACAATCGTAGGTGATATAAAATCATGAAATGACTCTCCAGAACCCATATAATTTATGAAACTGACTTCATTTCCTGAAGGGTTGTTCCGCATTAAGCAAGTACCTCACAAAGAAAGAAATTATGCAATAAAATAGTAACGAGGGAAACACTCAATAATGCTCATACCGTCATTGTCCCATTTTATTAAATCTTAACAAGAGACATTAGCAATAAAATATTCAAGAATTCTCAGACGTCTATCGTTCTCTCAATAATCAAATTTACATTTTTTACGTCTTAATGAGAGAGTAATTAACAATCAAATATTAAAAAATTCTCAAACGTCAAAAAAAAATGTCAAAAAAAAAAAAAAAAAGGCAAAAAAAAATGTCAAAAAAAAAAAACCCGTCAAAAAAAAAAACGTCTAACGTTTTCTCAATAATGAAATTTCCCTTTTTTATCTCTCTAAGGAGAGAGTGATTAGCAATAAAACGCTGAAGAATTCTTATCCATTCTCTTAATTCTGTTGGACTGTTATTTTGTTATCTCTTAATGAGTTGCAATTCAGCAATAAAATGGTAACAAATAAAACATCCTGAATTCTCATTCTATCAGAATCCAATTTTGTTATCTTCAAGTAATTTAACGCACCCTCTAAATGATAAGAGAAATTACATAGCAGAGAAGTAAAAAGTAAACTATTCATTGATAAGAATTCTATATTCTGTTTCAGACTCGGATTTTATGTTACCTTTGAGCAAGTACCCCCCCCCCAACCCCCCCAACCCCACCCCATCCCACCCCCTCCCCACCTCTTACTTGAGTAGAAAGAAAGATATTAACAGTAAAACATTCAAGAATAAGGGATTTTTACGCCTTGTTGCAGATCTCACGAGTTAGACAAATATGCCTAGCAACAACGGTTGTCAAGTGTGATCGTGTTCAAGCTTTCACTATGGCCATATGCGATGATGTTGAGAATAGTGTTGCTAAGCATTTAACACTTTCAGCTTGACCACCCTCATGTGGTTGCTATGGATGCAATGGCTCATGTGGCATCTCGTGAGATTTGCCGTGGGACAGCTTAGTCTGATACTTGTTGCAGATAGATTTTCTTATTTCTAATACTAGTAATAGACAAGCGCCACCTCTTTAATAACGAGAGAGAAATTCAGCAATGAAAGCAGTAAAGAGAGAAACACTCACAAATTCTCATCTGATATGCGGTCTCAATTCATTCCACTTTAGTTGACAAATGTGGTGCAAGATCGTATTTGTTATTAAGATCAATGCAATCAGAGGTGGATCACCAAGGGAAATTAGACAAGTCAGTGCTATTCATGCCAATCTGAGATGAAGGCGATTGGAATGTGATTCTTGCGTTTAAATCAACATACTATTATTAACCTGTTAGAGGGTATGAAATGTCACAGCTCCACAAATTGGCAGCCATTTTGGATCAAGAATTTTTAGGGTTTGATCAAGCTCAGAAGAATTGCATTTAAAAGAAAATCAACTCACTATCCTGTTTGGTGGTATGAAATGTCACAGCTCCACAAATTGGCAGCCATTTTGGATCAAGAATTTTTAGGGTTTGATCAAGCTCAGTAAAGAATTACATTTTTAAAATTCAACTTAGGTGGTATGAAATGTCACAGCTCCACAAATTGGCAGACATTTTGGATCAAGAATTTTTAGGGTTTGATCAAGTTCAGTGAAGAATTACATTTTTAAAAAAAAATCAACTTACTATTGTTAGGTGGCATGAAATGTCTCAGCTGTACAAATTGGCAGCCAATTTTTACATTTTTTAAAAATTGTTATACCTTGAATCTATCGTATACAGTCGTAAGTCCCCAAGTTGGTAGCCATCTTGGATTATGCAAAAATGTCCTAAAATGCAAGTTATAACTTATATAACTTATGAGTACAGGAATAATCAATCTTTAGTTTTCTGTCGTTTGTTTTTGACATTATTTATCCAAAAATTCAAAATACTGCAATAATTTCACACAAATCTCATCCTATCTCACATTTACCAAATTTGACCTCTAATGACCCTAGATTGACCTTCTGAAAGTCTCCCCATATGCTTTTGACGTTTCATGTCAAAGTACGCGATGGATTCGAAAACACTTATACGAGAAAGCACAATTTCCAATATACGAAAGCTTGTGTGAGATTGACCTTCGTGACCTGTATGACCCTTTGTGACCTCAGCTTGACATGAGGTCAACCTAGTGATCTGATTAATGGCAAAATCAAGAATACACAGAAGGGCTATCTATAGAAATACTGGCCACCTGCTTGTGACATATTTACTTAAAATTACCTACTTCTCATCTACGGCAGAACTGCCACTGTGTTTTGGGTCTTCTGTTGATTTGATGCATAAAAAACCTTTCAACGTTTAAGAGTGAAGACACTCCACACCTCCAATTGTCATTAATCAAAGGTTCTCATTATGCACAGCATCATCTCATTGATGGCATAACCCTTTCAACATAAAAAACACTTTGCTGCCAAAATTTTGTTCACAAATTTCATATTTTTTTCTAAATTTTAAGAAAACTTCTGTAAAATTTTTAGACTACCATATTTTTTCTAACTTTTAAGAACATTTCTGTAAAAAAAATTGACTACTCTCATTGCAATAATGTCTGCTGACCCAGTCATGAAAATTCTGAATAAAACAATTTATTTCTTGACAAAATGTATTTTTTTGTGATTTTTTTTGCCCATGTCTACAAATTTTTAGACTGGTTTCATTGAAATAATGTCTGTCAACCCACTGATGTGAAAATTCTGGATAAAACAATCACTTCGCTGCCAAAATAACGTGTCTGACAAATTTCATATATTTTCTGACTTTTTGGTTCATTTCTACATAATTTTAAACTGAGTTAATTCTGGATAAAACAATCGCTTTGCTGCCATTTACAGTGCCAAATAATGTGTTCGACAAATTTCATATTTTTTCTGACTTTTTGGTTCATTTCTGCATAATTTTAAACTGAGTTATTGAAATACACCCCATTAATGTGAAAATTCTAGATAAACAAAAATGAAATTTAAAAAAATCTTGTAAAGTAAGTTGTGATATGTGTTATGTACAATTAGTGATAAGAAGAAAATGACTTCATGAATATTCATGATGACATGTTACCATGGTGTAGAATATAAATAAGCTACAAATTTGGAAATATAGGACAAAGCTGAAGATATACCTATTCAAGAAATCATTTAGTAGCAGTTTATGACCTTATGTGTAGTCTGCCACTTTAAAAAGTTTTTTGATAGATTAATTGGAAAAGTTTCTTTTTTGGGGGTGGGGGTGGGGTGGGGTGGGGTTGGTAACCGTAATTTTCATCCTCAAAGCTTACAATGCAAACTTGGTTTTATGTACAAGTTTACAGCATTGCTATGGATACAAAAGTGATGACTGTTTCCAGGCAACCAACAATGGGAAAATACATCCTCATCACCAAAAAAGAGTCAATTTAAATCCTTTCACATAAAATGCAGAAAAGAAAGTGTTACATTACAAATCAATCTCCATGAATTTCACCGAATTACAACATGCCATGAATTAGAAAAACCGTCCAAAGTCGGTGATCGACAGACTGTGTAGTTTTTCCGAGACAAAACTTCTTTTATCCGACAATGTCCATCTCATTAAATCACCGCCTAAATTGGCTACAATGTAACTAAATGTCAGGAAATAATTAACCATGATGTCGCCAAGGTAATTGGCAGCCATTTTCTATTGTCATGGCAACCAGTTGATGTAAAGTGACTCAGAACTATCTTGATTGTACAATTAATCACGAAACTTTCCTGTTTTTTGAACACAATCTGTCGAAGTTTGAAAAGAATACTGAAGACGTCTGAAGACAAGGCTGCAAAGGATATGAAGAGATGTTCATTTGAAAGAAGTTTTGAGGCTCTTTTGAAAGATGTACGACAAAAGAGTCGACATATTTTCTGGGTAACTGACGTCTATATATTGAAAGGGCAACACGCACGCATTGCACAAACACTTCTTTTTAAAATACCCCAATTGAAATTTTGATCATGCTAAAAAAGGCAATTCCCATCATTGCCCTATTCTTGCTTATCAGCCTTCTAATATGACAGAACCTCTGAATGTCGAGGATTACGTGATGCCAGTGTGACGAACAAATGTACGATACATTCATGCAATTTTCTGTTAATTTCTTAAAGCTTCACACAGATTATCCGATAAAACATGAATGTCTACATTACCAGTCTAAAACAAAGTTGAAATTTGTCTACGAATAGGGAACTTGCATGCAAAGGACTATGGGATTATCTGTGGTTATCATAATACCTAATCTTGAGTAGCCAATAAAATAAATCTCTCACAATTGTCAGGGTAACTATGAATTGATTATTTGTGGTTACAAACAATGTAACAGTATTGTTTACATTGTGTCCCACAACTTTCATTTTTCTGGGTCATCATAAAAAAGCACCAATGACATTGTAGCATAACTGTAGAGTTTTTAAAAATATTTACCCACATACTGATCCATGCTAGACATTTGCTGAATGATTATGCAGTTGCCTATCCAACCCTGTTGTTATCTATGCAATATATGCGATCATTTGGCTGTTGCTATAGGCGTGGTCATGTTGCTAAACATATTTGCATACGATTTTAGTGTGGGTTATCTATGACCCATCACTTCCAAAATTGTGGGTCAGGTCCAAAAAATGTGTGTCAAATGACCCAAAAACCCCCCTCTGGCTGCAACACTGTCACTATTAGTATATCCACGCACCAGTGCAAGTAATCTCTAGTACACATATGTAATGATACTCAAGAATGGCAGTTATTTTATGATTGATAAATTCATCCATTTCCATTTTCAACACAATAATATTAGCAATGACATGATTATACACAGATCAGAAGTATTAAATCACTGAGTATTATCAGATGAAAGCTTACAGAATGAGTCAGTCATCTCAACATTTAGTTTACGGTCTCCCGGGAAACACGGAATACTTGTACATTCCTTCTCCGTTATCTGTTTTTCAAGGTAGGTGGATCTGTACAGGACACGTTAACAATCGTGAATGACAATGTGTATGGTTACGTGTGGTCTTGTCATGCGGAATGCCTTGAGAATGTATGTGTATGAAATTTGAGTGAGTGGTGAGGGTGTTCTAATATCAGTGAGTTTACACAAGTAGATGTATTCTGAGATCAGAGAGTTCTTGTACTATATAAGTACTCTGAAATAGGTGTTTTAAAGTGTATATGATTACTCTCAAATCAGAGATTGGATAAGAGTTCTTGTGGTATAGCACTCTGAAATCAGAGTGTTAAACTGTATATGAGTACATTCACTCTGAAATCAGAGTGTTAAACTGTATATGAGTACATTCACTCCGAAATCAGAGATTGCACAATCATTTTTATGGTAGTGCTCTGGAAGAAAAGTAATGAATTGCATGTTTAGATGTTATCCCAAAGAAAATGGGCGAATGTAATGGCAATTTTGAAAAATATTTCAAACACAGTATTTTCCTTGGCTGAACAGAGAAAAATATTGGAGAATAACATCTGATTATGCTTTTATTCAGGACAAACATTTCCTACAACTGCAGCTCTACAACTGTTTCTCTACCTAACTTTAATTCTAAGGCTTTTACAAATGATACTGTGAATCAGAGACGTGAATGCCAGAGATGGAATAGGTTTGTTTGTTTTAGCTTGTCGAGTGACATCTTACCTCAGTTGCAGTTCTTGTACACGGTGAATAATCATGCTGTTTTTTCTGTCATGTGTTCAATGCTCAACACTGGAAACTACATTTCAATTTGTATGGGACGGAGGACTTTCAACTCATCTCCAATTACACTACGCTGAAGGCATACACTGTACTGCACGCCAACAGATGAATTATTTAACCCCTTCATTCAGGCAGAAAAAATTGCAGACTCTTTCTTCTTTTTTCATTTTTTGGTCAATTGTGGTCACTTTCAAACAAAAATTTTGACAACAATTGATAAATAATGATTATTCGAAAGACTTGAAACCAAAATAAAGTTGAAATGTGAGAAAAAGTAACTGAAAAACACAAATTTTTGAAACTAATTTTGGTGGGTATAGGCTTGGTTAATCAGAGCTGTAAGATTCAAAGCAGATATGACAGAGATGGGATCTGAGCAAGGTTTGATGAATTGTGATCATGACTGTGATACTAATATGATGGGCAAGAAAACTAATACGTCTGATACTTCATTTGAAAAATTTACGGAATGTTACATTTTAAAGATTTTTTTTTGATATTTTTGCCTCTTTTAAAACCAAAATTTTGACTACATACGACAAATGAGAAATATAGCTATGGTTTGAATTGAAAATAAAGTTGAGATGTTTGAAAAAGTAACATAAAAACGAGTCATTCTGTTAATAGTTTTGGCGGTATTAGCACTAAAAAGGTTAATCAGAGCTGTAAGATTCACTGCAGATATATAACAGAGATGAAATCTCTGCTGAACAGCACAGGGTTTGATGATAATGAATTGTGGTCACGATGATGACACTGATAGCATTCAGGCCAAAAAACTAATTTAGTAATATCTGTCAAATAGGTTGAACAAATGAACAGAATTTTGCTCTCTTTTTTCCTCCAATTTTCAAACCTAAAGTTTAACAAGTGATAAATAATGAATATGTTTATAATCTGAATCTAAAATAAAGTTGAGATGAGTGAAAAAGTAACAGACGAACAAGAATTTCTGTAAACACTTTTGGCGGGAATACTACTAAATAGGTTACATTCAATGCAGATACCAAAATTTTGACAAGACATGATAAATATTTATACTTTGAGTCCAAAATAAAATTGAGATGAGCGAAAAAGTAACAGATAAAAAAGAATTTCCAATGTAGATATGACGGACATGCATGAGATCTGGACACAGATTTGGAAATTTGCTTTTTTTAATTCTCAAACCAAAATTTTAACAAGTTGTGATAATTAATTATATTTTGAGTCTAAAATGAAATTGAGATGAGCGAAAAAGTGACAGATAAGCAAGAATTTCCACTGTCAGATATCATCGACATCAGATCTGGACACAGAATTGTGATCATGACTACGGTATTAATGGGATGGGCAAGAGAATACCTAATACATTACTGTTTAATTTGATTTGCTTTTCATTTAATTAACAGTTGATGTCACGCTTGCTCTCATCAATTTTTACACGGTGACAAATCGTCTCTTAATCTCTCAGTCTCAGACATGACTACATCGCCAGTGGCTGGATCTACTCGTTGCAATAAGACATCGTTAAATGCACAGAATATTTCACCGACACAGACCACTCACTTAATAGCATGTGATCCATTTAAAACAAACCGTTGTTTAATCTTACAAATGGCTTCAGCAACCATTGCAAAGCGGGAATTACGAGTTCAGTACGACTTTATTAAACGCACCATTTCCCTGGCGCTGCTCACTTTTAAACCATAATTTTGACAAGAAGTGCTAAATAAGAAATATTGTTATGACTTAAATCTAAAATAAACTTGAGATGTGTGAAAAAGTAACAGAAAGTCTAGAATTTCTGGAAATTTATAGTTCGGTACTTTCAAGTATGTCATCCATTTAAAACTTTATCTCTTAATCTCTTAGCCATGACTTCATCACCAATGGCTGGATCTACGAATTAAATACGACATCGTTAAAACGAACACAATATTTCACCGACGCTTATATGCATGTCATCCATTTAAAACAAACGTTCGTTTAATCTCAGTAATGGCCTCAATGTCGTTGCATGACTGGATTCTACGAGTTCGATACCACATCGTTAATCGCACACAATATTTCACCGACATACACCATTCACTTACAAGCATCTCATCCATTTAAAACAAACGTTCATTTAATCTGAGAAATAACTTCAACACCACTGGTTCTGTTAATGACAGCGGTACTCTCTTAAATTGCATAAAACTGGGATTGACCACTCATGTGTCAACCATTTTAAACAACACTCTTGTAATTTGAGAAACAAGTCTTCATCGAACACATAGCCCCCATCCCCGCCCCCATATGAGAAATATATTCTCCAATTCTGGGCCAATCTACAGATATTAACGTAAATGTGGCCTAGAATTCGGTTGTGTAGAGATTTCTGGCTCTCACTCTTCCCTAGTCTGGATACCAACTGTTTCTTACCACAGTCTGGTCAAAGTCCCTCAATCAGCACAAAAAGTTGTTCATCCAATCAGTGAACCCCAACTGCTATAGTGACGTAAACAGTGTATAAGTAGCATCCTGAGCTGACAAATATACCATATTTGGACATTACATAACTGCTCCTCAATGGCAATCATGATTTTGACCTGGTTCTGTACAGGTTATGGATAATATTAACCACTGGTTAACTTGTACAATGTCTAATTATTGGTATTATTTTTCAGTGAATTGGTTGTTGCTGTCTTATCAAAAAATGATACTCCAGTTACAACTAAATTTAACACAGTGACTGATTCAAAACTGAACTTTCACTCAAGATTTAAATTTGCCACTATACTACCTACAGACAATATGGACAAGTTACTGACAGAGACTTTTTATAACTAACTGATCAATTTTTATTGAAAATGAAATATTTTCAATAAAATCTGTAATTTATGTAAATAACACTGCATTACATATAACAACAGTCTTTCGTCAATAAAATAAAGTGAAAACAGGATTTATCTTTGGGTTAATTTTTCTGAAAAAAAATGTCTTAGTTGCAGCTATTGCAGGTTGTGACAGCAAGATTGAGATACTCAACACAAAATTTCAAATACGCTATTTTCCAGTTCAAAGAAACAGTAAGAGTTTACCAGACATGCCCCTTTCTCTCTCACCAGGGTGTCGTAAAGTGACAATAACAGTTATCTAAAAGTTGTGTGATGGCAGAAGTTTCAATGTAGCTCTTCTCACGTAATTGCTTTTTTTCATAATCTAACCGAGCAACTCACATCTCGCCTGAAGGAGTGCCGACAACAGCTCAAAAATTACCCAATTTGTCTGAACATTTTGCCCGAGGCATATCTGCCTGCACATGGAGTCAGCAAATGAGGTAATCAGCAGTCAAATCATACAAATTAACAGTGGCCGGGATTAACCATTTGATTTCCAATTACCGTTACCGTAGTAACACTTTCAAAAATATCAAATTTTGTCGGACTCAAAATTTTGTCACCAAAACTTTTGATTTTTGAACCAAAATAATAGTATTTGGAGTTAAAAGGATTTTTTTATCAAAATATTTTGCAAATTTTGAGTAATATTTTTAGAAAATGGATTTTTAGGGATAATGTTACCGCAATTATACTCAAACAGTAAAAGACCATTAAGGATGACAAACTCAATCACCGACCGTGATGGCACACAACAATAACCTATGATTTGTAGTCATCGTAATAATGGCTCCCCAAGGGTGCGATTACCGAAACTTTACTGGGAATTACCAATTTTTCAATTAAAATTCAGACAATTTCTACCAAACTGGAAAATTATACCTGACCCATAGGGTTTTCGTTACAAGGTGATTACAATCACTATAAACACTTCAATAACTTTGAAAATTGTCACCTGCCTATCAGAAGTCATATCATGTACGATGACAACATCAGTAGGATTAACTGTGTGTTTCCAATCGTCATGATGCTTTGCCATGGGGAATTTGGACATATTGTCGAACATACCAAAATTTCATCAACGTTTTGCATTTATTTTGGTTCAAAACTACAAAATAAACATCAAATAAGCAATTTAGTCTTTAAAAAATTCAAATATATATGGAAGTGAATTCTTTCACGAAATCAATTTAGTTTAATGTTTGATGAACGCATTAAATAATGGCAACACAAACCTGATGCCTTGCAATAGGTTTGGGGAATTTGTACATTTTGTCGTACATTCCAAAATTTAATCAAAATTTTCCATTATTTTTGGATCAAAACTGCAAAACAAACATCAAATATCGGACTTATTCCCAAAAAATTCTTCAAATATGTACGAAAAAAGAATTCTTGGACAAAATCAAATATTGGTGACATTAAAATGCCGGCAACACCAATACCCTAGAGACCAATAAGTTGTATACAGAGTGATGAGGGATCAAGTCCATCAGAATGCAAAATCTCCGACTTCCATCTCTTGTGAGTGAAAGTCAAGACAAGCCATTTAGCCTGCAAATAAGAAGGAAATTAAATTTCATTTCTAATTTTCTCTGTAAATCTTCCAAGAACATGACCTGCAAAAACAAGTGTGTGCTAGCACACATGACAAAGCATGATGACTACCAAACAGGTTTGCAGTGCAGTGTCTGCATCCTTACAGAAATTGTCTCTCAAGTTGTGATTCTCGGAACCTGCAATAGTATTTTACCTCATGCTAGACGGCCAGAAAAAGAAGTCAGAACATACCAAAATTTCATCATTTTGGATAAAAATGCAAAAGAAAATTAAATAAGCATTTTTTTTTATTAGGCCTATTACAACGCAATTGGGACTATCCCATTGCAGTGGCTATCTGGAGTCTGAATAGACATTGATCAAAGTGACTTATGACAGATAATTATTTAGGTAATAGACATTTATATTAGCAAACAAAATTTTGGTTTTCTAAAAAAAAATTCAAGATATAAATTTATTTTAGACCAGAATTGAACAATTAATCTTAATGTATGTAATGATGTCAAAATTATAGTTCAAACGTGTTAATATCACAGAAAATTGAACATTTCATTTCAACATTTTCAAGCACCTGGTATTGAATAGGTAATCTATATATTAAATCTCCTATGTACTATAATGGTGTGAATAGATGGGTATCAGGAGTAACACAAGGCATTTGTCAAAGTGACTTCTGACAGATTATCAAAGGTAATGGACACTTCAACAATATATCATTGACAAAAATTTAGGTTTTTCTTTAAAAAAAATGCAAATTTTTGGATCAATTTTGCACAGGAATCTGAGATATTACCTTTAAACATAAATTGGTACAAAAAGTATGATTCAAAAAACATAAAATTTAAACTTTTATCCAATATCATTTTCACACATCTGGTGGGTATTATCAGAATGCTATTATATGTACATGTAATGAAATGAGTATCAGGTGTTTGACAGGGTATTTGTCAAAGTGACTTACAACAGATTATGAACCTAGATTTTTGCACACATCAATATCATTTCAACAAAACTTTTATGTTTTTCTGAAAAAATACCAAATTATAAACTTATTTTAGACAGAAATCAAACAATTGATCATAAGTTATGAATTGTCACCAAAATTATGACTTGAAATTGATCATATTCATAATTTCACAAACTTTCACCCAAAATATTTGAAGACATCTGGTACGCTATCAGCACTCAATCGTACGTTGTGAACAGATGTGTATCACTGTCAGGAGTCAGGTGAACATTCGTCAAAGTGACTTACAACAGATTACTGTGGTTTTTCGACACTTCAATATCGATCACGTATGTTTAGTATCTATTCATACTGGTGTGAAATTACATATCTTACATGTCGGCCATTACAAATCTGATATGACAAGGAGTTCAACTATTAGTGTATCAAAGAACCTAGAATCAATCATGGCTACCTGCCATTATCCTGTAATTTGATTAACCAAATATGTCGTATCGTCGTTCCACTTTAATAGCATTTTTGATGAAATTTTGCACAATTCATAATTTTTTGTCATTTTTCACTTAGTATGACGTGGCTACTGCCTATTAATCATTCCGCAATCTTCGTACACTGTCAAACAACATCATTGTGTAAGTCCTTCACAAAAATTAAGAGAAAATACATTTTTGACCATCAGGTCACCAAAAACAATTTTTCTCAGCTCTCTAGTGTGATCATCCTTACAAGCAGGTATATTTTCATTTGCTTGCAATATTCTGTCAAACAATTGCATTGTGCGAGTCATTTTGCAAAAATCAAGAGAAAATAGAAATTTTGACGAAAAAGTCATCTGAAATAATCTTTCACTTTACTAGTATTGTTATCATCACACAAACAAAATGAAAAATATCATTACGTGCTCGCAATACTTTGTCAAAAAATAATATCATTATTCAAGTCCTTTACACAATCAAATGAAATTATGAAGATGGACTCTGACTTTATACCTAATAATGAAATTTCTACTCACAGAGTCAAAAAATATCTTGAAAGCAAACCCAAATTTTTCTGATGTCTCATCTACATTGCCAGGATAACTCATTGTACCGGTAGTACACCTCCGATGATGCTGACAAGATGTCAGCAAAACTTCGGGATTTGCTTCCAGAAAATTTTTGACTCTGTGAGTAGAAATTTTATTACCAGGAGAAAACTGGGTTCCCAAGTCATTTTGCCACCTTGGGTTTTCCCTACAAGCGTTTTTGTTAAGGGTAGTTTGTATAGGTAAAATCTACCTGAGTTCCCAGTTATTTTACCAGGGTTCCCTACCAGTGCTTTTGTTAAAGGTGGTAAGTAGGTAAAATCTACCTGCGTTCCCCTGTTATTTTACCAGGGTTCCCTACCAGTGTTTTTGTTATGGGTGGTAAGTAGGTAAAATCTACCTGAGTACCCTGTTATTTTACCAGGGTTTCCTACCAGTGCTTTTGTTAAGGGTGGTAAGTAGGTAAAATCTACCTGAGTACCCTGTTATTTTACCAGGGTTCCCTACCAGTGCTTTTGTTA
The DNA here is from genome assembly GCF_964340395.1 of Glandiceps talaboti. Classification (NCBI taxonomy): domain Eukaryota; kingdom Metazoa; phylum Hemichordata; class Enteropneusta; family Spengelidae; genus Glandiceps; species Glandiceps talaboti. The sequence goes on along the minus strand of NC_135567.1, from coordinate 13,834,491 downwards.
AGGGTGGTAAGTAGGTAAAATCTACCTGAGTTCCCAGTTATTTTACCAGGGTTCCCTACCACTGTTTTTGTTAAGGGCAGTAAGTAGGTAAAATGTACATGAGTTCCCATGTCATTTTACCAGGGTTCTCTACCAGTGTTTTTGTTAAGGGCAGCAAGTAGATAAAATCCACCTGAGTACCCTGTTATTTTACCAGGGTTCCCTACCAGTGTTTTTGTTAAGGGTGGTAAGTAGGTAAAATCTACCTGAGTTCCCCAGTCATTTTACCAGGGTTCCCTACCAAAATTATGGTACAATGTATGGGAAACCGTGCGAATTTTACCAGATTTCCCCCTTTTCCTGTTACCAGGGTTACCAGGGTTCCAAGCCCATAATAGTAAAAACACAGGGGAGTTACAACCTATATGAGTGCTACATTGAAAGAATGTCTAGGAACACCCCTCTTTGTGTAGTTCCGGGATAACACTGGATAGCATTCCGGGATAACACTGGATAGTGGGACAACACTGGATAGCGGGACAACACTGGATAGCGGGATAACACTGGATAGTCGTTGATGATTCATTTCCAAGTCGGAATATCCTTTCAAGGATGACACATTTGCGTGTCTTTCACTTTCCACTTGACTCCACATATTATGGGATATATGCTATGTCATCACACATACTCATAATTCACGGATTAACATCAAGTCAGTCGTGTCAAATACATCTTTCATCATAAAATCCAACCTGTCATTTCTCTTATACAGTGTGTAGAGCTACTTCCAGCTACTACAAAATCTACTAAACTCTACATTAAACTACCATTGTGAGCTCCTGCAGGTTACTTCTCTCTCTCTCCTCTCTCCCTCCATCCCTCTCTCTTCGTCTCTCCACCCCACCCCCCCCCCCCCTCTCTCTCTCTCTCTCTCTCTCTCTCTCTCTCTCTCTCTCTCTCTCTCTCTCTCTCTCTCTCTCTCTCTCTCTTTCTCTCTGTTCTCTCTTTCTGTCTCCATCTGTCTCCCTCCCTCCTCTCTCCCTCCCTCTCTGTCTGTCTGTCTGTCTGTCTGTCTCTCTCTCTCTCTCCATGTGTGTCTGTGACTCTTCCATCATTTTGATTATTTTATTTGCTCATTTTATTATTTAGACCCTGGAGACCCCCCCCCCAGGTCAAAATGTCCGTAAAATAAAGTTTTAACATAAACAAAAGGCCTTGTCAACTCGTCATCAACCCCATCATGAAACTCGTCATCAAACCCGTCGTTTCATTCTACATACAAATCTCAATTTGAATACATGTACAAATCTCAATTTGAATACATGTACAAATCTCAATGCAAATACATGATGTAGCTCTCATTAATAATAGTCTAGATTTTAATAAGTTTAAAGACAACAAAATACGATCAATGTATCAAATTACTCGTTAACTTCAAATGACTTACGTGCACGTGAATGAATTATCGCAAACACTGGAATTAAATCTTGTAAATCAAATATTTGTGATGATGAATTCCATCCATCACGAATGAATACATGATAAATAATTAATAGTTATTTTGTCCAGTGTTGCATAATTTATCAGTCTGTTTTCATATCATGTTTGTGATGAATAATTAAATCGATATCTCATTTACAAGTCTGTCAATCATGAATGAATTAGAGAGATGTAAAGACATGGTGAAGATTTTATATTTAGGTTGTATCTTGTTTCTTTATCGGATGTCTTACAAGTAAGACGACTCTCTTCACTGAAGCAAAAACTTTAATTTTGGATGTATGATTGAAAATAAAGTCTTTTCTTATGAACGGAGTGATTGACAATGTAGGCAGGGGAGGGGAGAGGGAGGGGGGGGGTAAACTCTACAGATTCTGGGCTCAAAGTTAATGGTTAGTCTGATTGACAATGTAGGGAGGGGAAGAGGGGAGGTTAAGGCTACAGATTCACGGCTCAAAGTCAATGGTAATCTGATTGACAATGTAGGGAGGGGAGGAGGGGAAGTTAACGCTACAGATCCATGGCTCAAAGTTAATGGTAATCTGATTGACAATTTAGGGAGGAGGGGGGGGGGGGCCTCAAGAGCTCAAAGTTAATAGTTACTCGTGTATCTTCAGACTATCAATTCTTGTCATTTGGCCATATTTCATTCAGTTGTAAAACAAAGTGACAGGCGTATGTCTCACGTAGTAAGTTACCTTTGTGCCAGGTTTGGTTGAAATCAGTTGGTGCATGCTAGACATGAGGCACGAGGGTGAATGCATGCCATCCCTCCATGCACACATGCCTGCACAGACACACAAAACCCAACATGTAAGTCCCATTTGGATTACCAGTACTAAGAGTTGTGTAAAGAATATCGACAGTTGTGCAAATTGAACAATCTAGTTTCAGAGTAAACATTTTGATACGTCACTCTATTTTTTTCATCACGAGCAGAAAAGAGAGATCTTCCATTACCTTACAATCGAAAGTATAATTACGACTGACACGTGAACTTTGGTTCAATATTTTCAATATCGATATTATTAAAAGATGCAATCAAATTCCTTACAAAGGAAAATTTATCAATATTATTGAAAGATGAAATCAAATTTGTACAAAACAAAGCCATGTTCAATATTAATATATGATGGAATCAAATTCTTTACAAAGGAAAATTTATCAAAATTATTGAAGATCATATCACATTTTTACAAATTGAAGAATTTGACGTCATTTCTTAGATTGAACAGACAGGTTTAAGTCACATGGGAATTCTTTGTCTATTACTTATCAGCACTCTCGGCAACCACTAAACAATTTGAACCGAGTCGGTACTGAGTCACTCTAGCCCCGACTGTTTGTTTACGTACGATAGCGTCAATTCTCTTTCAAGTTAGCCAAATTACATAGTGTATTCAGTGGTCTCTCCGGAGAAGCAACAATTCATTCACCTGTATGTTTAAGAATTACTGCATACAATACGGCGGCAAGCACAGGGAATTAATCGAAAATTATTCATGAAAATTCAATTATTTTCGTCAATTTTTTATGTTACTTGATGCATATCCTCGCTGCATTTAAACGTTAAATACGTGGGCACAATCCCGTGGTAGGGAATCAAACAGACACGCTGTCTGTGTATGGCGACGCTGAAACATCAAAATCTGTACTAATAGACTAATGGCCGTCCTAGAGTGGTATTAATGTCTTCAAACTCAATGCATTATTTACATGTAAAATTTGATAAGTTCCTCAGAAGAATTACTTTCTTAACGCAGTATCAGTCTTGATGCACCAACGCTCCTTTCTGTATTAACGACACAAATGTGTACAAAAACTTGACATGTGATGTTGACATGTAAAATTTGATAAGTTCTTCAAAAGAAGGACTTCTAGAGTAATGACATTGACTATACTGTGAGTGGAGGTGTAAATAGTAATGATTCTGTATAGGAACTAGATTACATCTCATGCATCTCAGGACTTCTAGAGTAACGACTTTGACTAGACTGTGAGTGGAGGTGTAAATCATGATACCGTAAGAGAACTAGACTAAATGTGGTGTTGACAAAGTAAACTTTGATATTTCATCTATACCACAATTTTTAACACTGTTGTAATGCAATACACCTTATTTTTTGATCATGTGATTAATAACTTGACATTATCATAACGTGATTTTGATGTGAAATTTGTTAAAAGTTTTCTAAAAGACCATTTTCCTTAATATGCAGACTCGATGCATCAACGGTTAATTTCTGTATCCCTGATGTCAGACTTATATAAATGATATCACATTTTGAGTAATAAGTGAATAAAATTTTCATTACAACAGTTAAAATGTCACATTTTCAGCAAAAAAAGAATAAAAAATTCATCAAACGAGTTAAAAATGTCACATTTTGAAACACACACAGATAAAATTTTCATTGTAACAGTTTAAGGTACACATCTTGAGCAAAAAGTGAATAAAATTTTTATCAAAACGGTTAAAATTTCACATTTTGAACAACATACCACTAAACATTTTATCAGAATAGTTGATGTTCGACATCTTGGTAATATCTATACTCATTTAGCTGTGGCGACCTATGATATCAAATCACTCTATCTCAATTATTTACACACTTGTTTGCATACTGGAATAAGTCTTCCTTGCCAATATAAATCGTTTGATAAATTTTGTATCATTTTCAAATTATGCTATAAATACATGTATTATCTGCAACCTGAATGATTGCTATACCTTTCACATTGTTCAATAAAACTGCCTATAAAGAAACTAAGTGTTTGAAATAAAGTCAAAATTACCAAAATATTTCAAAATTCCAAAAATTAAAGAAAAAAAACAATATTTTTTAGGGTTTCTTTAATACCAAAACTGCAAAAATAACATGTGGGAGAAGAAAATTCTGATAAAACTGCAGAAAAATTGAAAGGATCATATTACAAATATTTTGAAAAATGTGGAAAATCCATTTTTATTATTTTTGGTAGATTTCATCATTTTTAAGCAATTATTTTGATATGAATTAAAAAATAAGTATTATCTCTATGATTATAATCTAAAATAATGTTGAAATTTGCCAAAAATTTCAGAATAGCAAAAAAAATGTTGTACTAACAATTTTGGTCGGATATTGATTCCATTATGCATTTTGTAAGTTGCAAGTAGAAAGAGAAAGAGAAGTACTGAATTACTGTGTATTGGACAGGTTGGATTTCAGTTTCTTTGATAACATAATCACACAGAACTGAACAAAAATTGGCATTAAAAATCAACTATTGGTTATTGTTAAAGATATCGTAATATGACAGGTTCTAATATTTCAGAAATATGTTCATTTGCAAACCAATATTCCAATCCACTTCACTATGTACACAAATTCAATTTTTTTCAGTTTACGGGTCACATGACACTGCTGCCTGGATCATGCACTCAGAATTTGATACATGTGATTATTGATTTGCAGTAAATTATATCTTGACAGAATGCTCACTGTGTATTATACTACCTAATCTGACAAATTTCAAACTTATAACCTTCCCGCCAAAATTTTTCACAATTTCTTCATTTTAAAAACTTTTTAGCAAATTTCACTTTTATTTTAGATTGGCCTAACAGCTATACAATTTATAAAAATATTGCTGTCAAAAATGCATTTAAAAATAATGATATTTATGCAGATTTTCATACATTTTTATTTTTCATAAATTTTCACCGAAATAAGTAGGCAGGCAAACATTTAATAACAAGCTTCACATCCCTACATCAGAATGGTGTCAACCTCTTACACTTCCTGTCACACACCAATTCAATCTTTTTACAGCTGTAGATTCTGATAAACTGTCCATAAAATCAGGGGGGAGGGGGGGGGGGAGTAAAAAGCCTTGGGGCAATTTTCCTTCTAGCTGTTGTCAGACTTCGATATCTGCTAATCATTAAGACAAAACGGAAAACAAGTAGCGTGCTGAGAAAATAAGACCGACCTACTCTGATAAAATTAGTGATGTTTTAGTGGAATGTAAATTGTAGATAAGATAAAGTAGATGCCACTTTGCTGAAAAAAGTCTGTTTTTGTCAAATAACAGAGTACATTTTGAACTAAAAATACCAATACCTGAAGTTTAACACAAATTCAGCATAAACAAATATAAATTCCAACTGGAACATTTGACTAAATTCTCATACTTGTATATCATTGAAATACATGTCATTTGCATATATTTACATATGCACACAAAATTAACAGATTACAATGTAATTTGCATATATTAACATATGCACATAAAATTAACAGATTACAATGTAATTTGCATATATTTACATATGTACACAAAATTAACATATTACAATGTCATTTGCATATATTTACATATGTAAACACATAATTAACAGATCATTACCAGTGTTATTTGCATAAATTTACATATGCAGACATAATTAATACATGATTACCATGTCATTTGCATATTTACATACGTATACAATATTAACGTGTACTTAAGTTATACAAAAACCACCAGCCAACATTTCGACAAATGAAGACTACGACACGATCAGGCTTCTAATGAAATAAAATATATGTAAACAGATGACAGACAGCTTTTCTGTGGGCAAACACTGAAGAAATGTGACACAAAAGATTCTAATGTACTTTAGTTGTACAAAAACCCAACAGCCTATGAAGCGACAAATGCAGCCAATGTATCCATTGATGAAGGCAGTCTATGACATGATTATGCCTCTAAAGATATCAACTAAATAAACAGATGACAGATGGATTTTCTGCCAGCAAACATTGAAGGAATGTGATACAAAGGAAATGATTCAGATGTACTTTAGATGTACAAAACCCAGGAGCCTACGCAGTGATAATGCGGCCTATCCATTGATGAAGGCAGATTACGACATGATTATACATCTTAAGATGTAAACTAATGTAAACAGATGACATAGATTTTCTCACGGCAAACATTGATGAAATACGACACAAAAGATTCACAAGTATCAGAGAACTTCGTAAATGTCCAATTTTGTAGGTTGCGTGTAAAGCTAAAAATTCATGGCAATAACAGATTTTTGGTTGTAGACAGTGAACAAATGTGCTACAAAAGATTCTCTAGTACTTTAGATCTACAAAAACCACAGTGGGCTACTTCTCAATATACAGTCTTATAGCTTGCGTGATAAGCTAAAAATTCGTGCCAAAGACAGATTTCTGGTAGCAAACATTGAACACATTTGTCATAAAAGAATCAATTTCTATAGCCATACAACTCCAGTACATGTATAGAAGTGTAGTTTGAGTATTGGCAAAACCACAGAAAATCTAAACAGCTGTAGTCAGTCACCAGAACTCCTTTTCAAGATACTTTTAACAGATCTTTCAATCTCATTTACAAGATTAAGAACTTGGCTTTTTGGAACATTTTCTAATTTTTTCATTCAATTTATTCTGGATGATAGATAGAAATGTAAAAACTATGATCCATGATATTTCCCTTGAGAAACAAACTTACACTTTTGAAAATTACAATTTTGTCAATTTTTCTTCAAAATTTTGTGGGAAAACTTTTTAAAAACACAAATTGTCGAAATTTTTCATTTTTGTTCATTTTTGGAGGGAAAACTCTTAAAATCACAAGTTGTCGAAAATTTTTATCTTTGTCAATTTTTCTTCAAAATTTTGGAGGGAAAACGCTAAAATTCACAAGTTGTCACAAAAAATTTGTCTAGAAAATGCTACCTGTGTAAAGTTTATGTTTTCTTACCATTTTCTTTCTCTACTGACTTCACTAATTTAAATATGCCAACTTACACTTTGTGGAAAATACAAATACTTCGGATATTCTTCCACAAAATATTTGAATTGAAAATCATTCAAAACACAAGTCAGGAAATATTTGTCTCCGAGGACAATAACTTCAAACAATAACTTCAAATTTCTAGTTTGTTAATAATTTTTCCCTTTTGCAGTGACTTCATCATTTTATGTAAACCTTCCTTGTGTGTAATAACCTGAGTTTGTTATAAAAACTATACCGTAATATTTGATGGACAGTTCACCTTCACGTCAGACAATGTGATAAAATTTAACGGTAGTAATCACATCATAGCGTCGTAAGGAAACATACTCAATAAAATCAAACCCTGAAGAATCCGTAATTAGGGCCAAGTGCTTTTAATTGCTACGACAGTTTTGCCCCGAGCTTTTAACCTCGAATTTGCATCTATTTAACAACAATAGAATCGAATACTTACGCATACAGAGTCTACTAACGGTAAACGCGTCTCTACAGAGACAAACGAAAATACACTTAACCCTTTTATATCAGAACGTTTAATGTCAATCTCTTCAAAACGAAATACCCTTTAAAGAAATTAAGTGAACACATTTGAACACTCAAACAAGTTGAACATTTCCTTGATTCTGTCTGCATGGTTTTTTCCTACTTTTACAAAATGTGGAATGGTTTTCATGTTCTGACTCGTAAGTCAGCAGTGTTTTCGTTAAGGGCTGGAAACCGTGGTACAGGAATGGTCAAATCTTGTAAAACTGGCACTTACTTTATATAGCAAAATATTGGTAGGGAACCAGTGGTAAAATGACAAAGGAATCCTGGTAGATTTTACCTACTTACTACCCTTTAATAGCCAAAACACTGGTAGAGAACTCTGGTAAAATGACAGGAGAACTCAGGTAGATTTTACCTACTTACCACCCTTAACAAAACACTGGTAGGGAACCGTGGTAAAATGACAGGGGAACTCAGGTAGATTTTACCTACTTTCCACCCTTAACAAAAACACTGGTAGGGAACCCTGGTGAAATGACTAAACACCACAGGTAGATTTTACCTACTTCCTACCATTTCATAACCAAAACATTGGTAAAATGACTGACTCGGGTAGATTTTCTTTCTACCTACTTGCTGCCCTTAAGTTACAAAAATACTGAGTCATGTAAACACATAAGAATTTTGAAAATATTTTCTACCTCTGTTGGTAATAATCAGATATACCATTTCATTTTCTATCAACTTTAGCAACAAAATTTACATTTCATAACCCATTCCTGTAAAAGTGCATTCTTCTGACTTTCTCCATGGAGCGTATATGTACTGTGGCAGTTTCCAATGTTCCATTCCATTGTCATTCCATCTTTTTGTGCTCAAAAACTAATTTTGTATCTTTCTGCACCTGAGGCGGTGACACACCTTACTGTAAGATTAAGACAGCTATCATAAAATCAAACATCTTTGATAAAATATGATTCACGTCAGCGATTCTTTACGTCAGCGATTCTCCCGTCAGTGATTCTTAATCTTCTAACCTTTCTGAGGCGTGATAATCCGGATTAACGGATTAACTTCTAAGGCTTCTCTGAACACAAATCCCAGCTCACAGTTTCATCCAAACCATCACAATAGAACAATATATAGCAGGACACACTTCATCACAGATTAAACATCAAGTCAAAATTGTAAACCTTAGTTCAAAATACATCCCTCAATACTTCTATGAGCCACCATCTTTTGAAAAGTTTACTCAATTGTTATCATCTGATCAATCAACTGAATTACAGAGACTAGCAGCATTTATTTATCACGCTTTAAAAATCAGGTCAGAAGCAAATACTTTTCATGACTAGAGACGAGTTTTAAATAATATGGGGACCCAATTTATATGAATATTTTCATAATTACAATAATATTACTTTATTAGGAAGTAACATTTCTTTAATTCTAGTCTAAAATGAAGTTGATATATGCCAAAAACTTACATAAAACAAGAATTTTGTCAAAACAATTTTGGTGGGAATGTTTTCAGCATTGAAGGGGTTAATGGAACTGTATCATATTTTTTTGGTTATGGAAGTTTGTAAATTGCATTTTGGGGCCTATAGCCTTTGACTACAATAAAGTGACCATATGTAAAAAAAAAAAAAAAAAAGTATATATTCTCACATCATTGTTACTGAAAAATCACTTTAAAAGTACATCTTGCCTTGGTATGTCTATTCCTCGTTCTGATCACATGTCAAGCCATTCAGTACATCAATCTTGTTTGACAATTCGTGTTTGTTTTCCTAATGTTTATCAAACTCCTTATACATCTCTAATAACAAATTACCATGGCAACAAAATTCTTGCAAAATTACTTTTTTTCAAGAAAAAGTCATTATGCCAAAAAAGTTGAAGAATCAATCTTTCTGACAAATTGTTTGTTTTCTGAAATTTTATCATATTCTTGTAAATTGCAAAACACAAATCGCTATAGCAACAAAATTCTTGCAAAATTACCTTTTTGTGCTAAAAAGTCAGCAAGCAGAACAAACGAGGCATCAATCTTGTAAGACAGTTCGTGTTTGTTTTTGTAAGTTTTCTAATATTCTTAATACATCTTAAATAACAAATCGCTATGGCAACAAAATTCTTGCAAATTTACCTTTTTCAGGCAAAATGTCAATAAGGAAAACATACAAGGCAGCATCAATCTTGGTACATGTTTGTTTTTCTAACTTTATTACATACTTTTCTAATAACATTGCCATGACAACAACATGTTTGCATAATTACATTTTTTTCAGAGATCCATAATTCTCAATTACACATCTGCAAACTGATGACACAAGTGAAGTGTGACAGTGTTCTACGATATTTTTCCCACGATTTATAATTTTCAATACTGATGCCAAGATTGCAACAACTTCTCACATACAAATACCACATACTAATCATTGTGACTGCGATCGACGACATTTTGCCCACGATTTATAATATTCAATCCTATGTCTATGAACTGATGCCAAGATTGCGACAACTTCTCACATTTGCTAATCATTACGACTCCAATCCTGCTATCTATGACATTTTGCCTGAAAACTTAACAGACAAATCCATTGGGATAGCGTATAATGTTTTGATGTGGCGTGGTAGGGATATATAAGTCTTCCAGCTAGGATGAATCATTCAGGAAACAAGGAACAAGGAAATGTCACCATTTGTGTTACATTAAAAGCAGCAAAGGAAGTCGAAGCCGATGTATTACCAGTGTGACAAAGATATCGTGGCGATAATCTATTATTTCAAAATATGGCTCAGCGTTGTTTTAATGTCATCTGTGTTACGTTAAAAGCAACACAGGAAATAGAACTCGCTGTATTGACAGCGTGACAAAGACATCGTAGCGATAAGACAAAAAATATTATTTGAAAATATAGATGGGCTAAGTGTTTCTGTTTTAGTGTCATTCATGTTATGTTAAAGTCGACAAAGGAAATATAATGCAATGATATCATTTTAGTGGTGCTCAATTCCGATATAATACTCTGCTTGGTGATTCCTAATTTGAATAGAGATTTGCTGTATTTTTGACTGCTTGAACTTGTTCATGTGCTACTTGTCAGTTTGACTTTTTTTTCAGTTCTATTCCTTTTATAATGATGTTTTTGTGTTGTATTTCATCTTTTTCCTGTCTGTTTTAGCCATGGGATGTTTTGAATAGTCTGGATGCCAACTGTGGTACTAAACCACAGTCTGGTCAAAGTCCCTCAATCAGCACAGAAAGTTGTTCATCCAATCAATGAACCCCAACTGTTATAGTGACTTAAAGAGTGTATAAGTAGCATCCTGAGCTGACAAATATATCATATTTGGACATTACATAACTGCCCCAATAAACACTTAACTTTATGAGGGACTGTGTTATTGGTTAGAATTTTGAGATTGATTAACAAAGATATGATGTTAATGACTGTGTGGGTGGCTGTTGATGAATTTTAAATTACATCTCAGGACTTCTATAGTAAACGACGTTGACTAGACTATGTGAGTGGAGGTGTAAATGGTAACGATACCGTATAGGAACTAGACTATGTGAGTGGAGGTGTAAATGGTAATGATACTGTATATGAACTAGACTATGTGAGTGGAGGTGTAAATGGTAACGATACTGTATAGGAACTAGACTATGTGAGTGGAGGTGTAAATGGTAACGATACTGTATAGGAACTAGACTATGTGAGTGGACGTTAAATGGTAATGATACTGTATAGGAACTAGACTGTGAGTGGAGGTGTAAATGGTAACGATACTGTATAGGAACTAGACTGTGAGTGGACGTTTGATGGTAACAATACTGTATAGGAACTAGACTGTGAGTGGAGGTGTAAATGGTAACGATACCGTATAGGAACTAGACTATGTGAGTGGAGGTGTAAATGGTAACGATACTGTATAGGAACTAGACTATGTGAGTGGAGGTGTAAATGGTAACGATACTGTATAGGAATTAGACTATGTGAGTGGAGGTGTAAATGGTAATGATACTGTATAGGAACTAGACTATGTGAGTGGAGGTGTAAATGGTAACGATACTGTATAGGAACTAGACTATGTGAGTGGAGGTGTAAATTGTAATGATACTGTATAGGAACTAGACTATGTGAGTGGAGATGTAAATAGTAACGATACTGTATAGGAACTATAGATTATGTGAGTGGAGGTGTAAATGGTAATGATACTGTATAGGAACTAGACTGTGAGTGGACGTTTAATGGTAACGATACTGTATAGGAACTAGACTATGTGAGTGGAGGTGTAAATGGTAACGATACTGTATAGGAACTATAGATTATGTGAGTGGAGGTGTAAATGGTAATGATACTGTATAGGAACTAGACTGTGAGTGGACGTTTAATGGTAATGATACTGTATAGGAACTAGACTATGTGAGTGGACGTTAAATGGTAATGATACTGTATAGAAACTAGACTGTGAGTGGAAGTTTAATGGTAACGACACTGTATAGGAACTAGACTATGTGAGTGGAAGTTTAATGGTAACGATACTGTATAGGAACTAGACTATGTGAGTGGAAGTTTAATAGTAACGATACTGTATAGGAACTAGACTATGTGAGTGGAAGTTTAATGGTAATGATAATGTATAGAAACTAGACTAGTGAGTGGAAGTTTAATGGTAATGATACTGTATAGGAACTAGACTATATTTTGAGTGTTGTTGCTTTCTTTTCTTTCTCAGAATAAAGTTGCTTAATAATAATACATGTTATACAAATCTCTCTCCAAGACTCATTTCCTATACAGTGGTTTTTTCCATTAATTAACAAAAGGTGTGTATTTTCAGTCTACATTTATGCCTCAGTTTCATTTCCTCATTTATAAATGAAAAACTTGAACAAGTATACTAGAAAGATAAGCTGGTATGAAATAAAAGTGTTGGTTTATTTCCATAGAAACCGGTGAATGGAGACACCAAGGTGACGGAATCACCAAGGTGACGGAATCAAGTATAGAGACATCAAGGTGCCAAATCGAATATTGAAAATAGCGTGTCACATTGCACGCCCTCCAGAAATAAAGTCTTTTGAAAAACATATAACTTAATTTCATCACAAAGATAAATCGCCATGGTTTCAAGACTGTTAAACAAAAGATCCATTTCTCTTGAATTTTGAGTTTGTAGAACGTGACAGAGACGATAGATATCCAATTTTCTCTGACAAGAATCTTTCGTACAAACTGAAAAGACCAGAAAAATCAAATTATCATTTCCTTGAAAGGTATTTTTTGTGCAAAGAATCAACTGTCACTTCTTGTGATAGATTATGTAGATGTTGTTACAGATTGGTTACAATGTAGCAATTGAAAATAGAATTTTCTGATCGGGGATCTTCGGCGCCTGGTTTCACAGACATTTTAATCGAATTTTGTGAAGATGTTGTTACAAATATGTTACAATATAGGAACTGAAATTAAAGACTTGCTGATTTACGGATTTTTGTGGTTGGTTTCACTCAAATTTTAATTGAATTTTGTGAAGACGTTGTTACAAATATGTTACACTACAGGAACTGAAATTAAAGACTTTCTGATGACGGATTTTTGTGGGTGGTTTCACAGAAATTTTATTCAAATTCTATGAAAATGTTACAAAATGTTACAGTCCAGCAAATGAACACAGACTGATTTTAGGAAATTCTATGAAAATGTTACAAATATGTTACAGTGTAGCAAATGAACACACTGATTTTAGGAAATTCTATGAAAATGTTACAAATATGTTACAATGTAGCAAATGAATACCGACTGATTTTGGGATTTTCAGTGGCTGATTTCACAGATATTTTAGATTAGATTACTTTGATTCAGTAAAACAACAAGATGGACGGCACAGATATGCAAATAAAAACTGGTACAAATTGTTGAAATACTTGAATGTATAACCCACAAAGCCAAAGACTTGGGGTCCATACAGTGATTCAAGAAAGTGGCAGGATTAGGTGTTTAACTACACGGTGTGAGAAAGAGTAACAGAAATAATAAATTTTGATCAAATTTTCTGAAGATGAAGATTTTGTTACGATTTGTTACAGTGTAGCGGCTGAAAATAAATTCATACCTTCTGATTTTTGTTGGCTGTGTAGCAGAAATTTTAATCGAATTTGTGAAGATATTGTTACATTACAAAATCTGTTACAATGTTGTGACTGAAAATGAATGCTTTCTGATTTACAGATTTTTGGTGGCTGCTTTCAAAGAACTTTAATCGCGTTCCTCGGACCGTGCGGTTCATTCTTTAGTTGCTGAAATTGAATCTGACAAACTCTGTCACAATGTAGCAACTGAAAATAAATATCTTCTGATCCCTGGGAATTTTTGGTAGCTGGTTTCGTACAATTTAATCAAATTTTAAAGTGTTCCATAGAATTTTTTATCTTCTTTTCAAATCTGTTACAATGTAGTAGGTGAAAATAAATAACTTCTGCTCTGGGGATTTTTGGTGATTGGTTCACAGAAATTTTTATCAAATTTCCAAATAGAGTTCTGCAGAATTTGTCGTCTGCTCTTCATACAAAATAATTTGGCGGGAAATTAATTCTTGTAAAACATAATGTATTAAAAACCAAATTGTTGATGACAAGTCACTATAGATACTAATTCTCTGATTTCTATCAAAAATAACGTACAAAGGAATCCAAAAAGTTATGAAAAAACAACAATTTTTGATCCAAAATGTTTTGGCGGGAAAAAGATCTAAATGTTTTAAAACTAAAATAATATTGTAAATTTATTACAGATAATAATTTCTCTTACTTTTATCAAAAATAAGGGAGTCAAAAAGTTTGATTACTAAATTTTTTTGATACTAAAATTATTTGGCGGGAAAAAGATTTTAGCAAAATCTAAATATTTTCTATTTTTTACAGATTATAACTCTTATAATTTTTCTTCTTTCAATTTAAAACAAATTTCAAATGAATAAAAAAGTTTGAACGAAAAAAACATTAATTTTGAGCTATAAACTCTTAGCAGGCAAATACTTCTATTATCTGATTATTTTACAAATAATTTTACTTCAAATATTTTGGAGGGAAAAAGTCCTTGTATTGTTATAAATGTTACTATTTTTAAACCAATATAATTTCTCTGATAAATATCTAAAAAAAACAGTTTGAAAGAAAAAATTGATGCTAAACAATTTTATGTTCAAATGAAGATGTAGTGGGCAGAAATATTTAGGTTGAGTCCAAATTTTATGGTAAAACAACCAATTCTGTCCTCAAATATTTGATGGGAAAATATTTACTAGTAGGCAGTAAAAATGTTACATTGTAACTATTTGCTTACTGATAATGAAAACAAGATTTTCAACTTAGATTGATTCAACATGATGTCTGTGTCTTCAAATTCCAGCCCTGAGGGCATTCAAATATTGATGTGTTTCATGGTGTTTGAGTTGAGTGAAAGGGTAAAATAAGAAATATGAGTACAGTGTAGATAGTGAGAGTGACAGATCTGATATTTTCAGCGGTGATTTTGTTTATGGATTTTAAGTAGGTAAAATCTACCTGAGTTTCCCAGTCATTTTACCAGGGTTCCCTACCAGTGTTTTTGTTAAGGGTGGTAAGTTGGTAAAATCTACCTGAGTTCCCCTGTCATTTTACCAGGGTTCCCTACCAGTGTAATTGTCAAGGGTGGTAAGTAGGTAAAATCTACCTGCTTTCCCTGGGCGGTCATTTTGCCAGTGTTTTTGATAAAGGGATTAAGATCTGAAGGGCCATGCTACATAAACTTTATGTTTGACGAGAAAACTGGTAACTTGTTTTCATCTCAAAATTGAAATGTGAATAAATCATCTCAAAATGAATGGGCTATTTTATGAAAGTTATTTTCAAAATTGTTCCAACCCCGAGGGATCATGACCGACCTAAGATTTGAAGGGCCATACTACAAAGATTTTTTGTTACACGAGTAAACTGGTAACTTCATGAAAGCATGGGGCCAACCTAAGATTTGAAGGGCCATACTAAAATTTGTTTATGTTTAATGACTAAACTGATAACTTTAGAAAATATACAAAACTTAAAGTTCGATAATTTGCAAACGGTAGTAAATCTGGGGTGATCAGCCTTTATTTAAACTAACATTGTTATTTGAGGATTACCGGTAATAAGGACTTCAGATACTGTATGAGTTATCTTTCCCCAACGCCTCTTAACTTTGTACTTACGCACACCTGTAAACACCCCCTGGGAAATATGAAATATTCCACGGAATAATAAATTTATTTGTGATAATAAAATAGTTCAAATTTTTGAGAGATATGTGTGATTTATAGTGTCTCTTTTACAGTTAACGATTAAAGATTAGGTATTTATTTTGGATTTTTCATTTATAAAACAATTTTATGATGGTTTCCTACTTGAAAAATCAATGTGAAACAACATAGACCAAGTCTGTGTTTGTAACTCAATACATTACAATAGTTAAATAAATGTATAAAATGTTTGTTATTGTACGCATGATATCAAACTTTTTACATATTTTTTAGCTTTTTGCAATTTATTGAGTTAAAAACACAGACTTAGACAATGTTGTTTAACATCGATTTTTCAAGTAGGAAGCCATGATAAAATTGTTATATAAATTAAAAATCCAAAATAAATACCCAATCCTCATCAATATGACCACTTAATGAGATACGAATTGTTTTGCACCAATTTTTATACAACATGCATGATGTCATCATTTTACCCACAAATCAATGCACTTTTGGGAAAACGTCCCATTTACCACCGTTATTCAATATACCACACCTGAAGTATAATTACGCAATATTTAGCGCTTATCTACCATTTTAAGGCACATTTGGGAAAAAAATTTGGGTTTACTACATCTCTTCAAATTTTGGCAATAAAAAAGTTTGAATCTTATCTCATCTAATGCAGGATTATGCAATAATAACGTTCATGTGCATGCACTGACTTTCGGGGAAAATATCTGATTTATTACGGCTCTTTTAAATGTCACGATTTCAAAAATGTAAGTTTTATCTCCACCCCGTCCAGTAGTTTTATAACTTACAAAGTCACATGACAGCAATCGATTTCTCACAAGTCAATGTACTTTTGCGAAAATGTCTGATTTATTACGGCTCTTTTAAACGTCACGATTTCAAAAATGTAAGTTTTATCTCCACCTCGTTCAGTAGTTTTATAACTCACATAGTCACATGATAGCAATCGGTTATTCATAAGTCAAAATACTTTTGGGACGCGGTCTCTGATCCATGACATCTCTTCAATTTTAGAAATTAAAAGTAAAAAGAATACACTCTGTCTTGTCTTTTAATAATTACTTTAGAATCGCATCATCACGACACCGTTCATTTGTCATCTCAAAATACAAGTCATTCCACTGAATTTCATCTATATAGAATCTGTTTACAGTTGGCAAAGTATTATTCCTTCAGAATCGAGTCATGACATAGCGTTCATTTACCCACGAGTCAATGCACTGTTTTTCATTAGTTATAGCTCTTCACAGTTGGCAAAGTCTTGTAAATTTTACCTTCCGAATCATGTCATGACATAGCGTTCATTTACTTGTGGGTAAATGCACTGTTTGTCATTAATTATAGCTCTTCAAAGTTGACAAAGTCTTGTAAATTTTACCTTCAGAATCGAGTCATGACATAGCGTTCATTTATCTGCAAGTCAATGCACTGTTTGTCATGAATTACAGCTCTTCACAGTTGACAAAGTCATGTAAATTCTACCTTCAGAATCATGTCATGACATAGCGTTCATTTACCCACGCGTCAACGTTCTTTTGGAAAACAGGTTAACTTGAGTTGTGGTTCTTTAAAAGTTGAAAAGAAGTCATGCCAGCATTGCTAGTTACTACTCTCGATTCAAACCGATAAGAATTTATTTATCTTTGTAAGTTATGATACTTTTTAATGCAAGTCTATGATTTATTATGGCTCTTCAAATTTTGACAATTAAAAAATGTCTGAATGTGCAGAATTATGCAATAGCGTTCATTCACCCACGAGTGAATACACTTTTGGGAAAATGTTTTTTATCTATTTCCGCTCTTCAAACTTTTGGCGATTAAAAAACGTTGGAATTTTACGTCACGCAACACAGAATCATGCAATAAAGTTCATTTACCTACAACTTAATGCACTTTTGAGATTTATCATAGCTCTTCAAATTTTATTGATAAAAAATATAAAATTTACTTTACTCTAAAATTTCGACAAATTTGCATAAACAACATTCATCTACCTGACCATGTTATAAAATGGATGAGGATTTTGATAATTATTTTGGATTTTTAATTTATAAAACCATTTTATCATGGTGAACCAAGAATGACGTTATCTTCCAGCAGTACATGAAACCCACTATTGACAAACACAATCAATCAATCAATCAATCAATCAACCAATTTATTTATCTATCTCTCTATCAGCCAGCCAGCTAACATACTAATCAATTAACCAACCAACCAACCAACCAACCAACCAACCAATTAACCAGCCAACCAACCAACCAACCAACCAACCAACCAATCAATCACTCAACCAGCCAGCCAGCCAGCCAACCAACCAACCAACCAGTCTGCCAGCTAACCAACCAACCAATCAATCAATCAATCAATTAGCCAGCCAGCCAGCCAGCCAGCTAACCAACCAACCAACCAACCAACCAACCAACCAACCAACCGACCAACCGACCAACCAACCATCCAACCAATCAATTTCTGCAGTGTCAGTTTTCACTAATAGTGTTCAGAGATACACTAGCTTTTAAGCTGAGAAGTAAGGAGTGAACAGAGAACAGAAAGTGGGTCAAATTGTACAAAAATTAAGATTCAGAATTAACAATGATGACAAGTCACATGTCATCCTTGGAAAGTCACCATATGTTACACGTTGGCTACCACAAAGACCTAGTTATATTGTAAATCACTTTTTCCATTACAGGTATTTCCACATCATTAATGGTAACCATGATCAGATCGTAAATCTCAGTACGGCATATGATACTATGGTTGAAACGACAACCTCTAGTACCATTCGTCAAACTATAAATCTAGTTAGGTATGGCATATGATACTAGTATTGTTGCAATGATAACCCCTAGTATCATTCGTCAAAACTTAAAATCAAGGTACCGCATATGATATTCTTGTTGCAACGGCAACTGTTAGTAACATTCATCAAACTAAATCTAGGTACGGTATATGACACTTTTGTTGCAACGGCAACCCTTAGTACCAATCGGCAAACTGTAAATCTAGGTACGGTATATGACACTTTTGTTGCAACGGCAACCCTTAGTACCAATCGGCAAACTATAAATCTAGGTACGGTATATGACACTTTTGTTGCAATGACAACCCTTAGTACCAATTGGCAAACAGTAAATCTAGGTACGATATATGACACTTTTGTTGCAAAGGCAACCCTTAGTACCAATCGGCAAACTATAAATCTAGGTACGGTATATGACACTTTCGTTGCAACGGCAACCCTTAGTACCAATCGGCAAACTATAAATCTAGGTACTGTATATGACACTTTCGTTGCAACGGCAACCCTTAGTACCAATCGGCAAACTATAAATCTAGGTACTGTATATGACACTTTCGTTGCAACGGCAACCCTTAGTACCAATTGGCAAACTATAAATCTAGGTACGGTATATGACACTTTCGTTGCAACGGCAACCCTTATTACCAATCGGCAAACTATAAATCTAGGTACTGTATATGACACTTTCGTTGCAACGGCAACCCTTAGTACCATGATCATTAAGAACTAGACTAGATTTACAATTACAGTTCAACTGCTGTCATTTGAAAACAATAAATCCAAAACTCTGCGGTGACAAATTGACAATGTGACTATATCTTAAGCTTTCATACCATCTTGATATATTGTTGTCCATGTTCCAACTTTATTGTTTCGCTAGGGTCACGTTTTCAATTTCCCATCAAACACTTCCCAACAACACCTAGCTGCTCTCACTTCTACACCCAATCTTCTTACGGAACATAAATTGCAGACGAAATTCCGAATTATTTGAAGTTCGTAATCCCTTTTCTTATTGCCAATAAACTATGAGGTGCCAAATATCCATTTCATTTTCGATATAATCTGTAATTTATGCCGAGTTCAACTATAACTCCAAGATTCCATCATAATCATTTACAAGCCATAAAATGTCAAATTCTAAATTACTCCAACTCAGTCAAAACCTTTCTGTAAGGCAATTAATCTATTCTGTTAGGTGTCAACAGATTTATTTCTGAGAAAATCTGTAATTTACACTTAGTTCAACTGTAAATCCAAGGTCCCATCCAAATTATGTTACGAACCATAAATTAGGAAATTCTAAATTATTACAAGTCGGTAAAAGCCTTTCTGTATGGCAAAAAATCTATGCTGTTAGGTGTCAATGGATTCGTTTCATCTTCGATAATCCTTAATTTATGCCGAGTTCAACTGTAACTCCAAGATTCCATCAAAGTCATGTTACGAACCATAAATTAGGAAATTCTAAATTATTACAACAAGTCGGTAAAAACCTTTCTGTATGGCAATAAATCTATGCTGTTAGGTAGGTGTCCACAGATTCGTTTCATCTTCGATAATCCTTAATTTATGCCGAGTTCAACTGTAAATCCAAGGTCCCATCAAAGTCATGTTACGAACCATAAATTAGGAAATTCTAAATTATTACAACAAGTCGGTAAAAACCTTTCTGTATGGCAATAAATCTATGCTGTTAGGTAGGTGTCCACAGATTCGTTTCATCTTCGATAATCTAAATATTTATGCCGAGTTCAACTGTAACTCCAAGATTCCATCAAAGTCATGTTACAAACCATAAATTGTCAGAAATTCTAAATTATTTCAAGTCAGTAAAAACCTTTCTGTATGGCAATAAATCTATGCTGTTAGGTAGGTGTCCACAGATTCGTTTCATCTTCGATAATCTAAATATTTATGCTGAGTTCAACTTTAACTCCAAGATTCCATCCACATCGTCTTACAAACCATAAATTATGAAATTCTAAATTATTACAAGTCAGTAAAAACCTTTCTGTATGGCAATAAATCTATGCTGTTAGGTAGGTGTCTACAGATTCGTTTCACCTTCCCTAATCTGTAATTTATGCCGAGTTCAACTGTAACTTCAAGATCCCATCCACATCGTCTTACAAACCATAAATTATGAAATTCGAAATTATTACAAGTCAAGGAAAACCTTTTTCTATGGCAATACCAATAAATCTATTCTGTTACGTGTCAACGGATTCGTTTCACCTTCCCTAATCTGTAATTTATGCTGAGTTCAACTGTAACTACAAGATCCCATCCAAATCGTCTTACAAACCATAAATTTGTCAGAAATTCTAAATTATTTCAAGTCAGTAAATCCCTTTCTTTACTGGCAATAAATCTATCTCATTACGAGGTGACTATCAACAAATTCATTTCATTTTTAATAATCTGTAATTTATGCTGAGTTCAACTGTAACTCCAAGATCCCATCCCAATCACCTTAATAACATAAAAGGGTTCAAGAAAATAAATTCCAAATTATTTGAAGTTTGTAATCTCTTTTTTCATTATCAATAAAGATATTTCGTTTAATAGGTGTCCACATCATTCATTATTTCTCATTCAACTGAAGACCAACTCAAATCTTCTTACGAGAAGATAAAATTGTTGAAGAAATTTCAAATTATCTGAAGACATTCATCCCTTTTTATTGGGATTAAAATGATTCCTTTATGAGTTCTCAACTAATTCATTCCATCTTGGGATAATATTGATTCAGTTTATTCCGAGTCCAACTGTTACTTTAAGACATACGTCTCAATCTTCTTAAAGAATATAAAGTTCGAAAGAAAAGAAATTCCAAATAATTTGAAGTTTGTTATCTCTTTCACTGGCAATAAAGCTCATCCTTCCTTAAATTGGTGTCAATACATCTTCGTTTCCAATTTTCATTTACGCAGAGTTCAACTTTCGATCCGAGACCAATCCCAATCATCTTAAGACAAATTGTTAAAGAATTTTCACATTCATATCTGCCGAAAATATTAATCCCTCTTTCATTGGCAATAAATTTATTCCATTAGGCATCAACTCATCCATTCCATCTTAGATAATCTTTAATTTATGCAGAGTGCAACTTTCAATCCAAGACCAATCATCTTCAAACAAACTGTTAAAGAACTTTTACATTATCTGAAAACACTAATGCCTATTTTATTGGCAATAAATGTATTCCATTACAGGGTGTCAACTCATCCATTCCATCTTAGATAATCTTTAGTTTGCTGAGTTCAAATGTTGATCCATTACAGATCCCAATCATTTTATATGGAACATAAATTGTGGAAGAAATTCCATATTATCCGAAGACACTAATCCCATTTTTATTGGCGTTAAAGTTAATTCCTTTTATGATGTGTCAACTCATCCATTCCATCTTAGATAATCTTTAGTTTGCCGAGTTCAAATATTGATCCATGATAGATCCCAATCATTTTATATGGAACATAGATTGTGGAAGAAATTCCATATTATCCGAAGACACTAATCCCATTTTATTGCCGTTAAAGTTAATTCCTTTTATGATGTGTCAACTCATCCATTCCATCTTTGATAATCTTTAGTTTGCTGAGTTCAATTGTCGATCTAAGACCAATAGCAATCATCATCTTGTAGAAGATATATCGTAAAAGAACTTTCAAGTTAGTAAATCACTTTTTATTGGCAATATTATTTCTTTATGATTTATGATGTGCCAACAAATCAATTGTCTTGATGTAATCTTAAGTTTAGACTCAGTTCAAGTGTTGCAATTTTCTACGAGAACAAAAATTATGGTTGGTACAAGAAAATTCAAATTATCCCAAGAAAGTCATCCCTTTTATTGGTGATATATAGAAAGAGAAAGAGAGAGAGAAAGAGAAAGAGAGAGAGAGAGAGAGAGAGAGAGAGAGAGAGAGAGAGAGAGAGAGAGAGAGAGACACAGAGAGAGACAGAGAGAGACAGAGAGAGAGAGACAGAGACAGTGAGACAGGACGAGAGAATGAGAGTGAGAGACACAGAGAGAGACAGACAGACAGACAGACAGACAGAGAGTGAGTGAGAGAGACAGTGAGACAGGATGAGAGAATGAGAGTGTGAGAGACAGAGACAGAGACAGAGAGAGAGAGAGAAAGAAAGAGAGAGAGAGAAAGACAGAGTGTGAGACAGAGACAGTGAGACAGGATGAGAGAATGAGAGTGAGAGAGACAGAGACAGAGACAGAGAGAGAGAGAAAGAGAGAGAGACAGAGACAGAGAGAGAGAGAAAGAGAGAGAGAATGAGAGTGAGAGAGACACAGAGAGAGAGAGAAAGAGAGAGAGAGAGAGAGAGAGAGAGAGAGGGAGAGAGAGAGAGAGAGAGAGAGAGAGAGAGAGAGAGAGAGAGAGAGAGAGAGAGAGAGAGAGAGAGAGAGAGAGAGAGAGAGAGAGAGAGAGAGAGAGAGAGAGACACACACACACAAAGGTCATGGAAAGAATATGGTAAGAAAAGGAATTCTATATTCTTAGAAGGTTGTTATCAACTTTTATTGGCAATAAAGATACTCCATAAAGAGGTGCCACAAGAATCTAGTTTGTCTTGGATTAGCTTACGTCTTGTGAAGATTACACAAGTTAGTGAAATATTTTTTATTAATGATAAAAGTACAACTCCTTAAGGAGTTGCCACAAGAATCTATGTTGTTCTAGATTACCTTACGTATGTGCAAGTTCGTAAAACCTGTTGTCATTGACATTAAAAGTACTACTCCTTAAAGAATTGCAACAAGAATGTACTTCGTCTCGGCTAATCTTACATCTGTGAAGATTGCACACATTAGAATAATCTTGTTTTGACAATTAAGCCCTTCCTTAAAAGAGAATCTATTTTGTGGAACATAATCTAATGAAAACAGCTTTATGGTCTTAGGTAGTATTTCCCAATAATTTTCATCATTCAGGACGAAATGAGAGTGACCTAAGGGGCCGTTTGTCACTGAGTACCTAGACTCGTAGTGACAGAGACCCTTAAGTTTTAATATTTTCGGGCTGAATGAAGAAAAATATTGGAGAATAACATAATTATACCAGTGCCAGTAGTATCAAAGAAATATCAGGAAAGTAATGGCAATTTTGAATGTTTGGACTCATATTTCAAACACAACAGAATCAGTGGCATACCCGTGTTGTCGTGACATAGATGCTTGCTGTCATGGCGTAAAACGACCGGAGTATATATTCCATATTTTTGGTTCAACTTGGCTCGTACACAGTATAATGTAAGTATAATGAATTTTATTTATATTATATGCTAACTGTCTTCAGTCTTGCATTCTGATTAATTGAGAACCCTGAAAATACACAGGATTATTGGTACTTTTCACCAACAGGCATATTTTTTGCTGTATTTGGCAAACAACATACATATTGGAACTATTAAACTAAAATTTACTGACGTTAAAACAACTCCTTAAAAATTTCCATTTCATCCTGGATAATTTTACGCCTACAAAGATTACAATATTAACATCTCCCAATAATATAATGTCTTGATAGATATCAGTGGCACCTCTGCACATATCTTTATTGTCAATAAAAAATAGATTTGATGCTCTTTCAATTATAAAAAGTTCAAACTTACATGTATTAAATGTAATGCAAGATTAGAAGTACAGATATGAGTGGTAGCTGATAGTGTGGCATGAATGTCATAGCTCACAGACTAGTAGTAGTACAGATGTGAGTGGTAGCTGAAAGCGTGGCATGAATGTCGTATCTTACAAACTAGTAGTATAGATGTGAGTGGTAGCTGATAGTCTGGCACGAATGTCGTATCGTACAGACTAGTAGTACAAACATGAGTGGTAGCTGAAAGCGTAGCATGAATGCCGTATCTTACAAACTAGTAGTACAAACGTAAGTGAGTGCTAGCTGATAGTGTGGCACGAATCAAATGTGAATGTTGGCTGATAGCGTAGCATGAATGTCGTATCTTACAGACTAGTAGTACAGATGTGAGTGAATAGCTTACAGTGCGACACATATGTCGTACCTTACACTCTAAATCATGTTCAAATTGCAATACGATCTATTTACCAGGTTGCTATTTCTATACATTCAATTGAGTAGTTCAAGTACTTCCTGTTTAATAGTGCTATTCTTTGACCCTGACTACTTTTCCCAACTTCATTTCCATTTCCTTCTCTTCATCATAACTGTTTGGTAGATTTATTTGTCCATTCATAATTAATAACCCAATCTATAAATCATACACAAGAAGTACTCAATAAATCATGACTTTTCTGCTCACATGCAGTGTGTGTGTAGATTCAGATTTTCCTCTCGCTGTCATCATGAAAAATATCATCTACACAAACCATTTCACCATCAACATTACCACCAGCACCATCACCACTGCCACCACCACTGCCACCATAATCATCACCATGACAACCATTATCATCACCACCACCACCACCATAAACATTGTCACTATGACAACCACTATCATTACCATCACCATCGCCAGTGTCAGCATCACCAGCACCATAATCACCACCATAAGTCACCATGACAACCACTATCATCACCACCACCACCATAATCACTGTCACCATGACAACCACTGTCATCACCACCACCACCACCATAATCATTGTCACTATGACAGCCACTATCATTACCACCACCTCCAAGTGTCAGCACCACCAACACCAGCACCACCATAATCAGAATGACAACCACTATCACCACCACCACCATAATAACTGTCACCATGACAACCACCACCACCACCATCATCATCATCATCATCATCATCATTATCATTATCACCACCATCATCAATGCAAAGAGCAAGTCTCTGACATTCCATTTACAATGCATTAGACAGCAAACATGCAATAAGCCATTTCCATCATAATAACACCGTACATATACAGTAGCTTGTAATTTTACCTCAGGATACCTTATAACACTCTCTTTAAAATTTCTAGACAAATTTTACAGTTATCGACAGAGACTGTCTCCAACGATTATGTTACTGTCGATATCGGATATCACCAAACGCCAGGGTTCAGTATCAAGTATCGCACACCGCTAGGGTCAACAGAAATGATATTTCAATTATAGACTCCTGACTTCACCTGGGACCTCACTTATCCCTGTTGTATAATACATAACTAGAATTCCTGTCTACATGTGGCAGACGACCGATTGAAAATGTTACATTCCACCGAAAATGATACCCTTAAAACATGATTTTCCTCAAATTTTTGACATAAAGTTAGCAATAAGCAATGACTATGTGATATGTATCCAAAATAAAGTGCACTGTGTCAAAAAATTACGAAAAACAAGAAGTTTGATAACAAATTTGGCGGGAAACTTATTGAATTTGTGACAATAATAGTCCAACTATGGAATTTTCAAACTTTTAATATATAGTCATAAATTAGGATTATTCAGGTGATATTTGTCTAAAATAGAATTACAATAATCCAAAAAATTGCAAAAAACAAGGATTTTAATGAATATTTGGTAGAAAAATTGTTAAGTTTGTGATAGTCTGACAACGGAATTTGTCAAATTTTGTGATACTTAAACATAAAATAAAAGATTTTTCCTGTGATTTCAGTCTTAATAATTTTGAGGTGTGCAAATGTTTCTAAAATTTGAGTTTTGTTCCTGTATTTAGCAGGAAAGTGTTGTCTTCAAAAATGACAGGCATGCCAACATTTTTTTCCACTTTTCAGCCAAAATTTTGACATTAATTTAAAAATATGGTTTATTTTTATGATTAGTGTCTAAAATTTAGTCCAATTATTTCAAAAAATTATAGCAGATCACAAATTTTGTTCAAAAATTACAAAATCAATTTTGTGTTCTAAAATTAGTTGGCGAGGAATTGCTATGCTAATACAATTTGACAGACAGGATATAACTGTCACATTCCACTGAAAACGATACTTTTAATACTGGCATTCCTTTCATAAAGTTGAAAATAAGTGGTGGTGAAAACATAGATCTCTAAAAAAAAGAAGAAATTAGTAGAAAGCAGACAGTGATTACTCGAAACAAAAAGCCACAAACGAGCTCAAACCGTAATCATTCTAATTTCCTATAGTTTATCTTCTTAGGAGTACCGTATATCACAATTAGTGGCATGTCAAATGTCAAAACAAAGAATACTTCTCAGAAACTAGCAAGAGATACCTACTTTACAATGATAGTTTACAGAGATAGACAGGGTAGAAACATGGAGCCACTTTGTTTTTAGACTCTAAGCATGTAAAATCTACCTGAGTTCCCAAGTATTTCATGTACCTGAGTTTCTAGTCAGGATGCCAATGTGGTCTCTAACTAAACCATGTAAGTGGAGGTGTAAATCGTAACGATACTGTATAGGGACTAGACTATGTGAGTGGAGGTGTAAATCGTAACGATACTGTATAGGGACTAGACTATGTGAGTGGAGGTGTAAATCGTAACGATACTGTATAGGGACTAGACTATGTGAGTGGAGGTGTAAATCGTAACGATACTGTATAGGGACTAGACTATGTAAGTGGAGGTGTAAATCGTAATGATACTGTATAGGGACTAGACTATGTAAGTGGAGGTGTAAATCGTAACGATACTGTATAGGGACTAGACTATGTAAGTGGAGGTGTAAATCGTAACGATACTGTATAGGGACTAGACTATGTAAGTGGAGGTGTAAATCGTAACGATACTGTATAGGGACTAGACTATGTAAGTGGAGGTGTAAATCGTAACGATACTGTATAGGGACTAGACTATGTAAGTGGAGGTGTAAATGGTAACGATACTGTATAGGGACTAGACTATGTAAGTGGAGGTGTAAATCGTAACGATACTGTATAGGGACTAGACTATGTAAGTGGAGGTGTAAATCGTAACGATACTGTATATGAACTAGACTATGTAAGTGGAGGTGTAAATGGTAACGATACTGTATAGGGACTAGACTATGTAAGTGGAGGTGTAAATGGTAACGATACTGTATAGGGACTAGACTATGTAAGTGGAGGTGTAAATGGTAACGATACTGTATAGGGACTAGACTATGTAAGTGGAGGTGTAAATCGTAACGATACTGTATAGGGACTAGACTACTGAGTTTCCCGCCTAACGACTGACTCAATTCAAATGAAATTTGGTAGACGTGTTCTGTAGGGTAATGGCAAGAACTGATTAGGTTTTAGTAAACATCCCACGAATACAAAATAATGGAACATGGCATGAAAATGCAAGTTTTCCCTGAATTCCTTCATTGTTACTTGGTTTCCCAAACAGTAAATAAAACATGTTTTTGTTGGGAAAAGCTGGGAAAATCAGGTAAAAACTGAATCCCAGTTAATTTTTCTGGAAAATATTCTACAATTTTGATTCAAATATACTTTGAAGGTTTAATTGTAATCTGTATCTCCAAAATAAAGTTGAGGTGAACATAAAATTTCTGAAGAAAACAACAATTTCATTTTTAAACTTTTGGGAAAAGAAAAAATGCCATCATTTTGATATAAATTTATGTAGAATAGTTATTTGTAATCTTTCTCTCCAAAATAAAGTTGAAGTGAACATGAAATTTCAGAAGAGAACAACAATTTCATTTTTATACTTTTGGCAGAAGAAAAAATGACATAATTTTGATGTAAATTTATGTAGAATAGTTATTTGTAATCTTTCTGTCCAAAATAAAGTTGAGGTGAACAGGAAATTTCAAAAGAACGACAATTTTGTTTTTAAATTTTGGAGGGAAAACTACAGTAAACTTTCACAAGCAACAAAAATTTATGATATTCAAATGGAATGGTATTATCATTTGTGGTGCACTATCTTTACACTCATTTGAGTAAAATTGAGGTAAATTTTTTTGTAGCTGTGAAAGAGAAATGAAGACGAGTGCTCACTACAGTGTGAACATTACAGAGTACTCTCACATTCACGTTCCCTTCGGGTACAGTCCAATAATAATTGGAGAGTTGGAGTCCGATAATAATTGGAGCGCTTACGTCGCCATGTAGTTTCTCAGCCCCTGGCTAGTAAATAAATACCTGAAAAATATCCATCATGTTTGTATGTGTCTTCTCAACACATGTTTGATCCTGGGGCTGGACGTCAAAAATTTGCCATAAATATTCAGAGTATAACAAACACATGTTGAAACTAATGAGTTGCCATGTGCCAGATGTCCTGGAACGAGTCTTAAATTTTACATGCATACATGCCATGACCCCACTGATTTGGATGATCCCTGGATGGCATCTGACATTATAAACATGTTGGCAGCCGACACATGTGAAGGTTGAACAAATATGAAAAAGTTCTATTTCTGTGACATTTTTGCATAATTTTGTTAAAATTTTGGTGCCAACTCATTGAGAAGTACCTATTTTGTGCTGTCGATCTAAAATGAGCTCAAAATATTGCACAAAGTTACAAAGAACAGAGCAACAATTGCTCAAATAATTTTGATTTATAATTTTTTTATCTGACCTTATAAATTTTGGTCCCAATTTACTGTGAAATACCACTTTTATGTTGCCAGTCTAAATATTTTTTTGAAAAGTTATGGAACGATAAAATTTCAATCAAATAATTTTATTTTGTGAAGTTACATCTGTGTACATTTGTAGCTGACATGTGAAAAAATATGAAAAATTTCAATTTGAATAGAAAATTTGTGAAATTTTGTCCAAATTTTGGTGCCAATTCACTGAAAATTGTCACTTTCATGCATCCTATCAAAAACAAACTTAAAATATTTTCAAAAGTTACAAAGAGTGAAAAATTGTAATTCAAATAATTTTGATTTACAATCACTGAAAGCTATCTGACATAGTAGAATGAATTACTGTAAACCAGACATATGTGAGCAAATATCGTAAGTTGATTTTTATAAATCTTTTATAAACTTTTGATCAATTTTTAACATCAAAATGTGGCAATTTATTCTTGCACAGAATTAAACGGCAAAGTCCAAAAAATTAACTTAAATCGCTTAAAATACACTTGAATTTGGAACACGTCATCCCCCAAAATATTTCAGCAGATTTTTGGCTAAAAAAAAATTGTAACAAAACTTTGTCTGAAATTTTTGGCGGGAAAGTGTTACTGCCAAATACTGTCAACAGAAATTGATCTTTGCAGTTCATTTCTATTCAAACAATTACAACTTGACAACCCTCATATCCCGGCAACAAAGTGATCACAACTGTTTGACCTTTAACCTTCATTAGGGTCATCACAGGTCAATAAGTATAACTGTAAATGTACATAGCAACCATGGTATCTAAGCAACCACTCTGGGGCAAGTAACAGAGAAATATTGGGAGTTAGAAAATCGAGCTATTGAATATCGCAGTCCCAAAAAAGTGCAGATTTCATCAGTGGACATAACTTGAACTTTTCGGGAAAAAATTCGCACATTTCCGAAAGTAGCAGAAGATTCATGCCAATATTTTGTTATTTACTGCTGATAAAACACACAATTCAAAATTCTTACACAACAAATTCAAAATAACACAGTATCAACTTTATCAAGACATAACTTTTCATCAATTTTACACTGAGGTCAAAGGTCATTTTATCCTGAAATTCAGTCTGGTAGCACAAACAGTAAGCTTGACAAACTCTGACCCAAATCTGGTGACATTTTTATGAGGAACAAAATTTTTGGGTTATATCATAACCCTATGGTGATATTGGTGTGTAGAGTTTTGGGCCACAGAGTGGTTTCCTTGACAACCACTCTTCACTCCACAACAGATTAAACTACTGGTATGTTAAATAACAGAATGCTAATTTAATGGAGTGTATCTGTGTTGTCATAGCAACCATATTTACTTCTCTGCCTACAGGACAACATGTTAAACACTATTAAGATTTCTGTCAATAATTTGGTGTCATGCTAACAGGGATGATGTTGACAGTAGCATTTTGGTCATCAACTTGACATTAATAGGGTGTTGTTATCTCATTTTTAGTGGCAACCCAGGAGATTGTGTGTTGGTAGCCTAGAGTAGCCTACTTGTAGACTTGAAGGACTAACGCTACTACACTATTTCAGCTATCCTAACTGTAGCCTACCTGTATAAATTGTCAATTTTTGGTCCGAAAAAATTGGAGGGAAAATCTTGGTAAAACTATCTTTGTGTCATTCCTTTTGGAATGAAAAGTTACAAAATAAATCTGGTAAAATAAAAACAAAATGTTAGCCTACCTGTAATACAGAAGGACAGCAGACTACAATTTCAGCTATCCTAACCGCCATTTTGATTTTTGAAATTTCGCTTGTCCTTCAGTAACCCGAATGTCAATTTGGATTGATGAAATAGTAGTAGCAAGTCACTGTCCTTCAAGACTATAGGTTGACTAGAAAAATGTGGAACTATCACATATATGTCAAGTAAATCACCTTTAAATTATAGTGAATTTGTACTTGTACAAAAGTTTAAAATGACCTCTCTTTTTTTTTAAAGAATAGAATGGTTAATAAGAGTTGATGCGTGTTTTCAACTTTTTGCAGAAAAAACCTTAATGGCTTTTTTCATTCATTTTTACTTTCAATGATTGCTTTTAACTTATTTGTAAAAATTTGCCATGAATGTCTTTTCAAAATTAAACATTTGAACTCAACAATTACTTCTATTGTATACCTTTCATCAATCTTTACAGTTTTCAATGAAATACATTGTAGGTCTCAAGCTATAAACCATAAAATAACAATGTATGAAAGTCTTCTGTATTTTTATTGTAAAATAAAGTCATACGTGGAGCACTCCTGGGGTAGAACTCTAATAGTCTCTTCTACAGTACTTTAAAATACAGTCATAGGTGGAACACCCCCGGGTAGACCTCTGACTACAGTACTGTAAAATAGTCATTAGCAGAACACCGTGGTAGACTCTGAAAGACAGGACTAGAGTACTGTAAAATACAGTTATGGGTGGAACACCCCCTGTGCTAATACACTAATAGTCTCTCCTACATTACTGTGAAATACAGTTATAGGTGGAACACCCCCTGTGGTAATACACTAATAGTCTCTCCTAGAGTACTGTAAAATACAGTTATAGGTGTAACATCCCCGGGTTGAACTGTAACATTCTCTGCTAGAGTACTGTAAAATACAGTTATAGGTGGGACACCCCCTGTGGTAATACGCTAATAGTCTCTCCTAAAGTACTGTGAAATACAGTTATAGGTGGAACACCCCCTGTGGTAGTCTGCTAATAGTCTCTCCTAGAGTACTGTGAAATACAGTTATAGGTGGAACACCCCCTGTGGTAGTCTGCTAATAGTCTCCTTGAGTACTGTAAAACACAGCAGGGTGAAGTTCTGATAGCTTGTGCATGGGTACCATGAAAAATGAAGACATCAACTTTGACCTTTAACCTTTCACCTCTGTCTTATCACTGTATCTTTTAGTAGTACAATGCTTGCAAACATGTCCAGTTCATGTACACAGAATGAGTAATACAAACAACATTGTCAGCAGAAAGATAAGAAGAACGCCCTTTTATGTTGTGTTCAAGTCTTTCAAACACCTACCTATTACGCTCAAATCTCACCTTTTAAGTTCAAAACCTATTAAAGATGTGTCACAACCAAATTACATTACATTACAACCCAAAGTGCAAAAAACGTTTCATTCTTTTGTAATTTGAAATTTTTTTTGAAACATTGCTTTGAACGATATGTCATTCCATATTTTTTTTGACAAATTAGATTCACAATATATTTGTGACTAGAATTTGAACCTTGTAGAGAAAAAGCAATTCAGAAATGCTTCATTCTTTATTTAAAAGAATTTTTTATCAAAAAATAGTGCTTTGAACGACATGGTGTTCAATTTTTTTTTGAATTTTGATTTTAAATGTTTTTGAAGCTGGAATTTAAATCTTGTAAAGAGAAGGTAATTCAATGAAATAGTAGAAATGGTTCATTCTTTATTAAAAAGAAACTTCTGAAGAAAAAAAACGCTGCTTTGAAATAAATTTTGATTTAAATATTTTGAAGCTAGAATTTGAACCTACTGCACTTGTTAACAAATTATGTAGATTGATACGAAAATGGAACTTTTTGTTATTTTTATTTATTTTTTTCATTTTGTGGCAAACATTTTGAATGAAAATAAACCAGCATGACAATGTGTCCAACTATTCGTTGAAATATTTTCGTTAAAAACATATTGAGAGAAAAAAATTCAGAGTTTGTTCACAGGACACCCTTTTCTTATTTCCATTTTGCAGGAACTATGTTGAAAGATGAACATATATTCCGTTTTCTTTGACAAAAGTTTTACATATTTTTTTTTTTGGTTACCTTTTTCTAAAATTGCTATGTTGTATTTTGTAGGAGAATAGTAAAAGATGAAAAAATACATTCACAGAAATCATTCTCTAAATTTCACTTTTTGCATTTTCTAGAAAACATGTTGAGATGAAAAAATCCAGTTTCGTTCACCCTTTTCAAAAATTTCACTATTGTATTTAATTTTCAGAAAATGTTGAAAAATGAAGAAATTCTCACAATTCATTCGTTCGTTCATTCGTTCACTGAAGACCCTTTTCCAATATTGTAGTATTTGCATTTTGCCTGGAGGGACTTCACAGTTTTAATCTGTGACCTTGTTTTTCATTACAGCCTATTAATCTAGACAACACCCGACATTAACCTCTTCAGTATCAAATATATTCTCGCCAAAATTATCGTCCAAAAATTCTAGCTTTTCTGTAATTTTTTGTCAAATTTCAACTTAATTTTAGTTTGAAATGATAAAAATAATGTTTATTGATCACAAAAAGTGTATAAGACTTTTATAAATTAAATAAGAAACAAATTCCCGCCAAAATTATTGTCTAAAAATTCTTGTTTTTCCATTAATTTTCGACAGACTGAAACTTTATTTTGGACTAGAATCACACAAATGATATTTTGAACACATACACTGGATGCCACTTTTACAAAATGAACACTCTATGCACAAAAGCTTTAGAAACAAATTCTCGCCAAATTAGTTGTCTAAAAATTCTTATTTTTCAGTTATTATTGTCAAATTTTAACTTAAATTTAGCCTGGAATTATAGAAATGATCTTTATTGATCATATAAACACTTTTATATCAAACTTAATAATCCCTCAGATGTTTTATACAAATTCCTGCCAAAATAACTTGACTACAAATTCTTGTTTTTCTGGAATTTTGTCAAATTTCAACTGATTTTTAGACTGGAATCATGGAAATAATTATTGTTGGTCAACTAGTACCAAAATTTTGAAACAAAAGTAATTCTTTCATGAAAATTCTGAATAACAAGTTTTTTTTCTGCATTGAAAATGAAGAGGTAAAATCTATAGTTCAGTCACAAAATTCATTCATTACAATTTAATAAACTGAAAATATTTATAAAAACATTTAGCAGAGTGATGTTTCTTACCCTTTCTGGGATCGAGTCAAGACTGGAGTCTTCCGAATCCGAGGAAAATTCCGTTCCTGTGCTAGTATTCCACATATCATGAGATTTAATCCTTCTTATACTCCGTGGAGAATACGGACTCCAAGATTTATCCGGCTCAAACATGTCAGTAATTAAGATCCGAATCCGACAATTATATTACCATGGTAAAATTGAGTTTATTAGAGTAACAGCAACGTCCAACACTGCTAAGACTACATCCAACGGAATTTGGCAAATAAAGCAGTCATCCAATAAGGAAAATAAGTGTTCGACTGAGTTTTGACTATTTGTCGTACGTGCAAAGTTCAATTCATAAAGTGAAAAAATTCCTGATTTCTGAAGTGGATTTATGTTAAGCTTTGTTCTTGAAACTAGACAGTGATGGTAGAATGTCCATACAGGTTCTATAATTCATACACTGCAGACAGCAAACTATGTTCGATGAACTGTTCTCAGTATCGTTTTTACGGCTAGAGCTTTTTCCAATCTGACAACTAATAATTAATAGTAGCCATGAGGTAGTGTCAGATATATCCTACGGAAAACATTCACAGTATTGGATAGATTCTGGAAAATTTGACGACTATCAAGGAAAACTAGGAATACTGGAAAAATATTTCCTTGTCAATTTTAAAGATGATTTAACGTCTTTTGAGGTACAAGAAAAATCTAGTTGGGAAAAAGTAGTATAGGTCGATGGGGTGTTTTTGCAAAATGTAGGGAAAACCAAACGGAACAATGAATGAATCCTGGAAAAGCCTTACTTGTAAAGAGGTGAAGTATTCCAATATTACCAGAGTTCAGGAATGATGATAAAGTCCAGGAAAAAAAGTATAAAATTTCAGCTTATCACAGTCTGGTGTAAAGATGGCGAAAGGATGGGAATCACGCAGACCGGCGAGAGATGAGAATGTAGATGTCGACTGGCGAGAAATATGAGTAAAGTGTCGGCTGGTAAGAGTTGTAAGTGAAGTATCGGCTGGCAAGAGATGTGAGCTAAGTCACAGACTGGCTAGAACAGGAACTGAGCTTCAACTTACTCAGAATGCAGTGACCGACGATGTATGTGATCATAATACAGAATCTACAGACAGAGCCATAGACAGCTCGGTGACGTCTCCGGCGTAAGACTCCCCAACTATCTAACAACCAGATGGCTGAACAATATGAACTCTTTTTTAAGTCTAACGAAATGTTGTCATTCAATTCTAATCTCTGCCCTGATGGACAAACAACAATAACAGCTCTTTTTAACGGCTATGCAATGTTTTCACTCAATACTAATGTCCTGCCCTAGAGGATAATTTGTATAATCATAAAATCTTCCAACAATACCAATTTTTGTAATAAATGACCACTATTTGTCGTCTTTTGAACGTAGTCAATCAGAATAAATGCTTGTATATTGTAAAAGAAACAATTAGCTATGTCGACAATAATAAACTTTAATACCCCCACGTATGGTTAGCTAAATCAAAGTATCAGACGACACTTTCAGCTCAGTTACAAATTTGACAAAAAATTAGTCATTTTTCAAAAAAAATTCACTAAATTTGGAAGATTTGTGCACAATTTTTAACCAGTTTTTAGATTTTTACTAAAAAGAATTCTCTATTTCAGGTTTTTTTCATAAAATTTTTTTTTTTTGTAAAATTGTTAATTTTTTTATTTCCCTGTCAGCTGCTATGTAATACTGAAATTATATTATTTTACAAATTGTTGTAAATTTTGAGGTTTTTGGTCACAAATTGTAGCACTGCTAAAGTTTTGTGATTTCAGAAGTGTTGTAAATTTGAATTTTGTGAGCAAATATTGCAAAAAAAATGTCAAATTTCGAAAGATTGTAAAATTATTTACTCCGAGGTATTTAACAGGTATTCATGTAGATAATCCTAGATTCTGGAATATCTTCAAAGTGAAGGACTGAAGCGAAGAAAATCCAATGATAATTAACAAAATGATGAAACTCCAAGACCTGAATGCTGCAGTGTTCAATCTATAGATCTCCAAAGTTGACAAAATGATGTTACTCCGAGATAACGCTGGATAACGCTGTATCACTCAAACAAGTGACCAGCAAAACAACTGCAAAGTCTTTGCACTTGAGTATTGTCAGCGAATAAATTTCACTCCAATAGTTCGACGTTTGAGAACCACTTCAAAAAAATGGCAGAATAAGTAGCCAGGGACTTCATATGCTTGTTGTGGTACCACAGTAGTTTACAAGTGACGTTTTTTTTACAAGTGTGTTTAGTCTTCAATGTATTGCATGATGGGTCGTCCTATTTGCTCACCAGATGACACAGCCATCAAGGCAAACTATTTAAATCTTATTTCCCTCATTTGGATTGGGTTATTTTGAGACTTGACCACTTTAACACTAGGGGTGTCAGCTGTGTCAGTGATGTGATGTTTGATTTGTGAGGCTATAAAAAATGCAATCATGTCGTTCGGTTACCACAAAGACCAAATCACTTTATTATGACACAGTTTTATTCTTATTTTGACAAATGATATTTCAACAGCGCAATTCAAAATAATTGTATCCAAAAGTGAGACATAATTTTACAATTTTTTTTTTGAACAAAATTTTGAGATAGTTACCAATTATATGTTGTTCGATCATATCAATATAGAGACACATTTTTGTTCTAATTTTGACAAATAACATTCCAAGGGTGCAATTCAAATATTATAATATAATATTTCAAACGAGCAATTGGAAATGGTTTTATCCAAAATTGAGATTCAACAAGATTTTTTTTTTTAAATCCAAGATTTTTTGTTAAATAAAATTCAAGATATGTCATTCAATCATATCACTGTATAAATCTGACACACTTTATTTGATTTTGACAAATAATGTTTTGACTGTGCAATGCAAAAACAACAATTGGAGAATTTTAGACAAGGATTTGTTAAATCATGCAGTGGGTGTAGTCTAACATAATGTGCCATTAAAAATAAACCATTTTTTTTTCTTATTTTGACAGGTAATGCTTTTGAGAGATCAATTCAAAGTTATCTCGTCTAAAAATGAGATAAAATATGAGAACTTCTGGGACAAAAAACAATTTGTGGGAAATCGTTAATGATCTTAAAATTATATCAAATAACCATATGTTAATAATTAGATAAGTTATGTTTTATATTCATTTCATAAATACTGTTTAGAGATCACAATTTAGTTATCTCATCCAAAATGAGATAAAGTGTGATAAATTTTTTTGGGCAAACAACAATTTTTGGTAAATCTTTGGGGATAGTTTAGAAATATGATATTTGATAAAATCTCAATAAACAGACAATGAGTTATTCTCATTTTGACAAATATATTTTGAGAGTTCAATTTAAAGTTAATCTTATCCAAAGGTGAGATAAAATGTGTAATTTTTTTCGGGCAAACAACAATTTTTGGTGAATTTTTGGGGATAGTTTATAAATATGTCATTTGATAAAATCTCAATACATAGACAATGAGTTATTCTCATTTTGACAAATATATTTTGAGAGTTCAATTTAAAGTTAATCTTGTCCAAAAGTGAGATAAAATGTGTGAAGTTTTTAGGGCAAAACAATAATTTTTGTTGACTCTATGGGGATAGTTTATAATTATATCATTTGATAAAATCCCAATACACTGACAATGAGTTATTCTCATTTTGATAGATATGTGTTGAGAGTTCAATTTAAAGTTAATCTTGTCCAAAAGTGAGATAAAATGTGTGAAATCTTTTGGGCAAACAACAATTTTTGTTGAATCTTTGGGGACATTTTATAATTATGTTGTTTGATCATATCAATCCACAATTGGACACCGTTCATAATCATTTAGACAGATAACATTTCGAGCATTCAATTCAAAATCACCTTGTTCAAAAAGTGAGCCAAAATAACTATTTTTGGTACATCAATAAAGATAACTTGTATATGATTACTACAATTATCATATTATTTTGCAATTTGACACTATTTTTTTTTTTATTTTAACAAATAACATTTTCAAAAATCAATCCAAAGTAATCTAGTCTAACTTTAAGATGTAATATGAAATTTTTTCTGCAACCAAAATTTATAAATATCAATTTGAAGGATCGATGAACAGTAATGTTGTCGGTTACTACCAAGACCAAATCATTTTATCATGAAATAATTAGTGAAAAGAGTCTATTTTGAGAAATATCGTTTCAAAAAGGAACTACAAATCACTTTAGTCCAAAATAGTTCCGAAAATTTGAAATATTTTTAACATTTTTAGATTATTTTTAGTCATGAGTCAGAATTAAAATCTTTAGTTGTTGAAAATCTAGTGTTTGTGTACATCATACATGTACATGCACTTGTCCTTTTCTGACAAATTAATTCCACTCATATTTTGACAATACACTGATGAAAACTATCAACTAGAAATATTTAGACATCTAAAAATAAACTTGAAATTTGATAACGAAATTTTTAATTAGTCTTTAATTTGTTGGGAGGAGTGGGCTGGGTAGCATTGAAATGAGTTAATTAAGCATTGTTTGTACAGGATTCACACTTTGTTTATTTCACAGCCAGAAATGATTTTTTAATGACTCATTCAATCATGACTTTTTGTTCAATTGTCATTTTACATTTTTTATTCGATTTTTTTAAGTAAGTTTTAGAATTACCTTCATGTACGTAAAACACAGAGGACAAAATTCTAACTTTAACTTTTCTACTACATCAGTACAAAAAAAATGGCATGTTTCCAATACACCTGCATGAAATACAATTTGTAAAACGCAAAAAATCACATTTATGAAAAAAAGGTTTCAGAACCACATAACGGTACTCAATCACATTTCTTGCACATCAGAGCAAAAAATCAGCGATGACCTTATAATGGTACACTACAACATCAGTTTTCAAAACTCGAAATACGGTAAAAAACCACTGGTCTGTGAAAAAGATTGAGTGAATCATGAATGGAATACAGCATGGGTTATAGAAAGTATTAAGTTCGATGACATCAGTGATCTGCCTATCTCTAACATTTCACTTGGCTGAACTTTCCCTCATCAAGTTGTAAAATGGTTGACTGCCAGCAGACGAAGTCATCCAACTAAGTATTATTAGATATTACGGGCGTGTCCATCTGGCCAAATAAAGACATAAATAACCACGTTACAATTAAACTTAGAAAGATTCCAGGAAGTCATCAGCGTTATTTTGTACCGTATGTCCAGCTAGTTGTATCACGGCATAAATTATTACACTTTGTGAATGAACTTACGACAGAGTTATCAGACTGTGTGCTATCATTTCGCACGGGCGTGTAAATCTGGTCGTAAAATGACAAAAAGTAATTAGAAGTTACAATTAAACTTGGCACGTTCCAACGACGTTTTCTGAATTATTTTATATGGTATGGCCATCTAGTTCAATGATGGCCTAAATTATCACATTGTGAATAACGTTAGAACGAAGTCATCACACTGCGTACTATCAGCGTGTACGGGCGTATAAATCTGGTCGTACTATCAGCGTGTACGGGCGTGTAAATCTAGTTGTACTATCATACAAATAATCACACGTAACGATTAAACTTACGAAGATCTGACGAAGCTTTCAGAATTATTTCGTACGGCAGATCAATCTTGCTTTAATATACCACATAAATTATCACGTTACGATTAAACTGATAGGATGACGTCATCAGACAAGCTTATACGGGCGTCTGAATTTAGTCGTATAACGGCATAACTTATACTTTGTTGCGGTTACAATTAATAGGAGGACAAAGTCATCAGACAACATACTAGCAGTTTGTATGGCACGTAGATCTCAAATTATCACATTAAAATTTCAAACAAACAGACCAAAGTCATTGGACGAAGTACGATAAATAGCTAGTGTCAACAAGGGCGTTAAGCTCCCAATGACTCCGTTCTCTGTTTATTTAAAATTTGAAAGTGATTATTTACGGTGTAGTAATACAAGTAGTGTCAATGCAATTCTGACTGACAATTTGGTAGTATAGAAAACAATCTGTATCACTATGCAAATTAGTCTAGTTCCTGACGGACGGACGGACGTATTCTGATTTTACACTAGCGTTATCTTCATACTTAACCTCTAGTCAATCTTTTTATTTGAGGCATTAATTGATTGACTAGACCAAAAAGTATGACGATAACGCGAGTGTAAAATTGGAATACGGTCCGTCAGGAACTAGACTAACGCAAATAAGCTAATAATCCAAAACCAACTAGGATTATAAATATTTACAAATGAACGTTTTTGATACAAGGATCGCATATTTATTTTTTAAATTAAATTTTCATTCAGTTACATTGCCAAAGTCAATTCCATAATTAAGTTGACGTTCTGTTGTTTTTCTTAAATTTTACCCGCAGGCCATAAAAAAGATGAACTTCACTGCAAAAATGCTGAATGGTTTTATCAAATCCAATATCATAATAGTTTCTATAACTTGTCAATCAAGTTCACTGAGGTGACATCAATAATTGGCCGCTATAATTACAAACAAACAGGGCATGTAATGGTATGTTTGAAGAGAATATACTTTATTACTGTGTTATAATTGGATTTTTACTTTGATTGGTAAACACTGCACACAAATGATTGTTTCTAGTTCAAAGTGGCCGGCATATTTTCTTAGTTTCCTGTCTCGTAAATCAATTATTCTCATGACACCCGTCAATCTTAGCCTGTTACCCCTTTTCTCCTCCCAAAAACACTGCTTCTAGCAATATATTTTCTTCTCTCCCTGTCTATTAATTAAATTATTCTCACCTGCCAATGTTAGCCTCTTTACTCCTTTTCTTAATTTCTCTAACCCACCCCCAAAACACACACACACACACACACACACACACACACACACACACACACACACACACACACACACACACACACACATTGCTTCTAGTTCAAAATGGCGGCATATTTTCTCCTCTCTCTGTCTCTCAAATCAATTATTCTCACCTGTCTATGTTAACCTCACTTTATCTCCCTCTTTCTTGCTTTCTCTACCCTATATTACTAACACGTCGTACGCATTTGTAACTAAATTCAACAATTTCATTTGATTCATCCCTGTTCCAAGTTCAAATTGACTACTTGTCAGAGACAATATTGTCATGTAGTACATGTCTATAACTATTCAATTCAACTTTCCCTTTGGTCATCACTGTTTCCAGTATGACTTGACGACATGAGGGCTATATTTCTGGGTACGAGTGACTACTTTTCCGTTCAAATTGACTACTTGTCAGAGACAATATTGTCATGTAGTACATGTCTTTAAATCAACTTTCCCTTGGTCATCACTGTTCCCCGTACAACTTGACGACACGAGGACTCTATTTCTACATGTAGAACACGTTTGTAAAGGCTGGCTTCAACTTTCCCAGCGGGTATATCAATATTCCCTGGGTACAAGTGACTACTTTTCAGGGACAACATTCTACCGGTAAATGTCATACACATTTGTACCTGATCAATACAACATTCTTGTTTGGTTTACCTGTGACTGTTCCAAGTACAAGCAACTACTTTTCAGGGACAATATTGTAAATGTTATACACATTTGTACCGCCGCAATACAAGTTACAACAATTCCATTTGGGTCATCATTTCTCAGTACAAGTGACTATTTTTCAGAGACAATATTCTACATGTTGTACACATTTATTTGTAACTGCTCGATACAAGTTACAACAATTCCATTTGTTACATCAATGTTCCCTGGGTACGAATGACTACTTTTCAGGGATAACATTCTACCGGTAAATGTCATACACATTTGTACCAGATCAATACAACATTCCCCTTTGGTTTACCTGCGACTGTTCCAAGTACAAGCAACTACTTTTCCGGGACAATATTGTAAATGTTATACACATTTGTAACTGCTAAATAAAAGTTACAACTGTTCCCAGTACGAATTGACAATCTCACGGCTTATTTCTACATGTCGTACACATTTGTACTTGCCCAATACAAGTTACAACAATTCCATTTGATTCATTACTGTTCCCAGGACGACTTGACATTCTCAGGGCTATATTCTACACGTCATACACGTTCTTAACTGCTCGATACAACAATTCCATTTGGTTCATCATTGTTCCCTCAAGGGTTGTCAGCGCCATCAGATCAAGATGACCAAGTCAATCTGTCTACATAGGATTAAAGATTTAGCAATCAATAATACATCTACATAATCCACTCGGCATAGAATTACAACCTACGACCGGATTACGATCGGATTACAAACCTGTGATATGTTGTATTGTTAGACACAGACATATTTTAAAATAGTCATGATATAACCTCAACACCACAGGGAAACCTACATTTTGTAATATTGACTAGAATGACAATTTGTACCAATGATGGATACAAAATGCTGTTGCTACGAATAATAATTAATATTACTACGAATGCTGTTGCTACGAATAATGTTGCTACGAATGTTGCTACGAATAATGTTGCTACAAATAATGTTACTATGAATAATAATTAATATTACTATGAATAATGTTGCTATGAATAATATCGCTACAAATAACGTCGCTACAAATAATATTACTACGAATAATATTGCTACAAATAACGTCGCTACAAATAATATTACTACGAATAATATTGCTACAAATAATGTTGCTACGAATAATGTTGCTACAAATAATGTTGCTACAAATAATGTTGCTACAAATAACGTCACTACGAAAAATGTTGCTACGGATGTTGCTTCAAATAATGTTGCTACAAATATTGCTTCAAATAATGTTGCTACAAATAATATTAATACGAATAATATTGCTACAAATAATGTTGCTACGAATAATGTTGCTACAAATAATGTTGCTACAAATAATGTTGCTACAAATAACGTCACTACGAAAAATGTTGCTACGGATGTTGCTTCAAATAATGTTGCTACAAATATTGCTACAAATAATGTTGCTACAAATAATGTTGCTACAAATAACGTCACTACGAAAAATGTTGCTACGGATGTTGCTTCAAATAATGTTGCTACAAATAATGTTGCTACAAATAATGTTGCTACAAATATTGCTACAAATAATGTTGCTGCAAATAAGTGTGTTCTCGATATTTGTTCGCTTGATGTACAACTGGCAGTATATTTGCTTATTGGTCTTGTTTTAAAGTAGTCCTGCTTACAGTACCTGGGACTTTATCTTATTTCTCCCAACTTGTACTTATAGGATTAATTCTGACTGGGGAGGAACAACATTAAGATTCAAGCCCCATTTTACACTTTTGCTACAACATGTAATTGTGGCCAGAAATGCATGTTGTCTTTGCCTACAGTATAGTCTGCTTGCTGAGAGAGTAAACGTCCATTCTGATCT
Source organism: Glandiceps talaboti (assembly GCF_964340395.1). Lineage (NCBI taxonomy): Eukaryota > Metazoa > Hemichordata > Enteropneusta > Spengelidae > Glandiceps > Glandiceps talaboti. The sequence continues at coordinate 13,790,757 of NC_135567.1, read as the reverse complement.
GACCAATTCTTGCAAAATATGATTATTGTATAAAAGTATATTCTGGACTGATTTTTCCCAAAAACTGACAAAACTCATAAATTGCTATTTTCTTGTGAGACTGAATGTTAATAAACTCTGGGTTCATACTTATAAATGATAATTTCTACTCACAAAAAAAATTCACTTCAAGATCAATTGATTTTGTTTTATGCTATATTCTTGACAGAGACAAGAATCTGCTCTACTTAGGCTCAATAACCCCTTAGAGGGGGGTAATAACAATTACAACATGTCTCTTTAGACTTGACAATATTGTACTTGTTTCTACATCCTTATTTTCTGGACAGAGCGTGGAACAGTTTCTCTTTTTAGGCTCAATAGCCCCTAGAGGGGGGTAATAACAATTACAACATCATGAACATGCCACTTTACTAAACTTGACCAATACATCCTACATGTACCTGTACAGAATTTTTCTAAAATCTGACAAAACTTGTGAATTTCTACATCCCAATATCTTGGCAAAGACTGGAACATAATTTATCTCCTTAGGCTCAATGATCACCTAGAGGGGGGTAATAACAATTGCTACACTTCTCTTTAAGACTTGACCAATATCCTACCATTACTTGTACAGAATTTTTCTAAAATCTGACAAAACTCATGAATTTCTACATCCTCATTCCTTCAACAGATCTCGGAACACAATTTCTCTACTTAGCTTCAATAGTCCCCTAGAGGGGGGTAATAACAATTGCAACATGCTTTTTTAAGACTTGACTAATACCTTACCTGTACTGAATTTCGCTAAAAACTAACAAAATGCATGTATTTCTACAGCCTAATTTTCTGATAATGTGTTACAGAGAGAGGTACATATCACACTACTTCAAACTCAATAACACCCTAGAGGGGGTTACAACAATTGCCACACTTCTCTTTACTAAATTTGACTGTGGTCTTGCCTTTACAAATTTTACCAAAATCTGACCAAAAAAGCACAAATTTATTCATTCTACATTTTTTGAGGAAATGCCAAGAGTGAGAGGAACAAAATCACACTACTTCACACTCAATGAGCCCCTAGAGGGGGGTAATAATGATTGCAACACCTCTTAGATTATTGGACTTGACCTGGACTAGACAGAAAGAGACAAATTAGTCCAATGAGAACACTCCATCTTACTACTGACAGCCATGAAAGTAAAATACAATCTCTTAATACACCAATATGTCTTGTCACGGTCTATTGGTTGAAAGAACTACTGGACTTTACCATTTACTATCAGGGGTGGTAGCATGGCATGTTGGGTTACAAAATTCTCCTTATTAGACTTTACCATTTATCATGAGGGGTGGTAGCATGTTATGTTGGTTCACAAAATTCTCCTTATTTCTTCAAAAAAATGCAGAATGGATTTCTTTTTCAGTGTTTGGTAAGATTGTTGTTAAAAGGCAGTAAGAAGTTAAAATCTACCAAGGTAAATTTTACATGGGTCACAAACAAAATTTTGACACATTGTATGGAAAACTATATATGCAAACTTTTATCCCTTTCCCTCGTTTTGTTACCGAGATTACCTAACTTTCGCAAAAACACTTGTAAAATTCTGTACTTGAAAGCGGAAAAACATCTCACAAAAGCTACAGTTCAAAATAAATTGATTGATATTCTAAAATATGCCAAAAACTTAGCAGACAGTAAAAAATTGGTATGAAAAAAGGCGGGAAATCATCGATCTAATTTGGCAGACGATTACAGATTTGTGGTAGAAAATGGTGGGAAAATATCTCACAAAGCTACATTTCAAAATAAATTGATTGACGTTCTAAAATATACCGAAAAACTTCGCAGACAGTAAAAAATTAGTGGGGAAAAAAGGCGGGAAAACATCGATCTGATTTGGCAGACGATGACAGTTTTGTGGTAGAAAATGCTGGGAAAATATCTCAAAAAGCTAACAGTTTAAATTTATATAAAAAGTACACCAACAAATTGAAAAAATTATTAGGAAAAAGGGCAGGAAATCGTAAACTAAATTGATCTATGCAGACTATTTAAGTAATGCTAAATAGCATAAATTGTAATTGTATACATAATGTACAACAAATCCAGTGGATTTCTAAAAGGTTGTGGAGAAAAATCAATCGCAAAAAGTACAAATAGATAATCAATAATGTTGATTTTAGTCTCAATATTGATCTTTTCAACCGTGTATAATGTTGTCTGACATTTTGTTTCCTCCAATGTTATCATAATCCTCTCCTACAGGTATGTTGACCAAAGAATGGGAATCTTCATTTCCTTGGATGAAAACATTTTTATTGATTATGAAAAATCACTAGATTTCTCTTTCATTAAAAACAGAGGAATAGTTAATCATATTTAATTAGTTGGTATTCTCTGATATTGAATGGACACGAATAACATACACTCTGCTCTTATCGTTTGATCATGTACGCCCTCAGTGTCTGATCAAAGTATGGGTGCGCCCTCAGTGTTTGATTACAGTATGAGTATGCGCTTGGTGTCTGATCAAAGTGTAAATGCGACCTGTGTCTGATGAGGTATGAGTGCACCCTCAGTGTTTGATTATATCATGAGTGCGCCCTCAGTGTTTGATCAAAGTATGGGTGCGCCCTCAGTGTCTTTTAAGGGTATGAGTGCACCCTTAGTGTTTGATTGTATCATGAGTGCGCCCTCAGTGTTTGATCAAAGCATGGGTGCGCCCTCAGTGTTTGATCAAAGAATGGGTACACCCTCGCTGTTTGATTAAAGCATGAGTTCGCCCTCAATAGTGCGCCCTCAGTGTTTGATCAAAGCATGAGTTCGCCCTCAATAGTGCGCCCTCAGTGTTTGATCAAAGCATGAGTTCGCCCTCAATAGTGCGCCCTCAGTGTTTGATCAAAGCATGAGTTCGCCCTCAATAGTGCGCCCTCAGTGTTTGATCAAAACATGAGTTCGCCCTCAATAGTGCGCCCTCAGTGTTTGATCAAAACATGAGTTCGCCCTCAATAGTGCGCCCTCAGTGTTTGATCAAAGCATGGGTACGCTACCGGACAAATACATCACAGTTATCAGTCATCAGTTATGACGTAGGGTCACCATTAAACCATACAAGATCATTTCCATCATAATTTCACTTTACCACATCACCATGCCAACTATCAACACTAATCACATCACCATGGCAACAATCAATACTAATTAAAACATCAATACATCAGTTCTGGTGATCGATGGTGTGACATTACAGTTCATTTTCAAATTCAATAAAACATTATATTACCGTGTAGAGATAGAAATCGCAAAAACATCAATTTCGTATTTTCGACATTTCGTATCCATCACACATCTACGAGATCCTTTCTATAAATAGACTTTTTCTACGATAGTACACGATTATTTTGTCTCTGCTCTATTACTTAACACGATAATTTGAGGTTGATTTCTCCAAAGATATTACTGCATTTTGTTAAGCTCTTTTCACAATGATTGCCCATTAACTCATCCATTTCACATTGTCTCTACACGTTGATATTTTATATGTTATCTCAACTACGATAACAGTTGATGTCCACTTCACCTAACTTTCATTTCTATATAATCCCACAAAATCAATATTAGTTTTACGTCAAATGCTCCGAGTATGATTCCGTGGAATAAAACCACAAAATCAATTTAAGTTTTACGTCACAATGCCCCAAGTATATGATTCCATGGACTAATACAAATACTAGCTCGTGTTTGTAGTCCATGGCATCATACGAGATAACAAAGTTCCGGTAGAACAGGAGTAAATCAGGTTTTTGATCTGTCCTGTTTGACGTCACACAGGTGGTGATTTGTACATAGTAATGTGATAAGTAGATAATATTCTCGTGAACAAAAGCATACTTTTTTGCTGATGCATTAAATCATAAAACGTAACGGCGACGCATCTTGCACAATTACAAAGAAACCCGTGATTTTACGACAACAATCTGTAGTGAATATAATTTTTCATAATTTTTGTTCATAATTTTTATATATTTACATTGTTTTACTGACTGAGGTGTAACTATTATTTCAAATCCTATGAACATCCCATAAATTTACAACTTTTCAATAAACAAGTAATCTGGTCTGTACATAATTCAAAACTGTTTACATCAAACAGACATTAAGTGTATACAATACCATTAACAATTTACAATTAGGAATATTAAATTGTTTAAATCTTTGTCAAAAGTCACCAATTTTGCACCAAATTTTATATCAATTCAAAATGTTAAACAATTTCTTTATCATCTCAGTCTAAAATAAAATTGAAATATTTCACAAAGTTACAGAAAAACAAGAATTTTCGTCCCAATTATTGTCGAAAGTCGCCAATTTTGCAGCAAATTTTACACTAATTTAAAAAAAAATTGAAATATTTCACAAAGTTACAGAAAAACAAGACCTTCTCTCCTACATTTTAGCGGGAAAATATTCCAAGCGCTTTAGTGAGTCCCCTATTCATTATATAAATGGCTCATAAAGTTCAAGTGATCAATACATTTGATCTAATATAAAATTGAGATGTCCCACAAAGTTACAAAAGAAGAATTACTCTGTCCAACTCATTTTGTGCAAGAATTTGCTCTACTGAATATTATGGGATATTTGTAAAGTGTCATGTGACTAATAAACACTATTGTTAGCATTCCAGTCTAAATAAAGCTGAGGTTGACCAAAATGTTACAGAAAAAAAAAATATTTTGCAAAAGTCGTATTGGCGGGAATTTACTTCAAGTGTTTCAATAAAGTACTTTTTTTAAATAAGTGAAAGGATTTTACAGTTCATGTGGTTAGTAAAGATTATTTCTAAGATTTCAATACAAAATCAACTTAATATTCATCAAAAAGTTAGGGAAAATAAGAAATTTTTGGACTTCTTTTGGTGGGAATTTGTTCTAAATATGCTTCTCTAAGAATGTTGTGTGTCATAAATTATCAATAAATATTATATCTATAGTTCTAGAGTAAAATGAATTTGAGATTCACAAAAAAGTTACAAAATACAAGAATTTGTGTATCTCTAATTTTGGTTTGGAAAATGCTAACTACAAAATACTCAGAGGCCTTCACTAAACTGGTCTGCAAGTAGACCACACAGTCAGACATACCTGTGGTCACAACATCATTAAATACAGACAACTAATTACAGAGTAGTCGTGGAGATTGACAGGTATTGATTTGATAGTTAGGGGGTCTCATTATCACATTAATAGGGTGTGAGTAATACCCCTTAGGGATATCAAAACAAACACAGCTAAAGTGACCTTTATTATATTGGAATGGGTGTGCAGCCTGGCTGGAGGGTGAATCCATAATGTTTAGGGGTTTCACCTGACAATTAGCATTACAAATTAACACCTGTCACTTTACTGGTACTAACTTTGACAGGTGAGTAGGTAGATTACAGTAAACAACCACTCGCACGCAATCTGACAGTAAACAAAAGAAATAGATAAATTTGACTGTGAGGGCAGTCTTCAATAAAATAGCTTCATGGAATTCAGTCAATAATTCCGATCAATCAGTGGTTGAACATTTAAAAAATTCAACTAAATTTGGACACTTTGATCTGGGTTGTTGAACTGCATTTGATTTTGAACATCATTTTTTCTTAATTTTGTCAAAAAAAGTACTTTTTAAAAAAAATCCATTTTGAACCAAATATCACATTGAAAATATTTAAATTTGAACTGTACAAGTTCTTTAATGAGTAAAAATCATAAAAATCACCTAATTTTCACCCCAAAAAAGTACTTTTAGAATGAAATTCTATTTTGAACCAGATATCGGACACATTGAAATATCTGGGTTGTTGAACTGCATTTAAATGTGATGGATTAGCCTCTGCTGTCAAAACAATACCTCAATGATTAAGGAGGTAGGCACTATTGGACACCGAGTCACTGACATCTCCAATACTGGCTTTTAATAAAATCAACACACATTGCATCACTTGTGGTCATATCAATCACCCACCTTAACATTCGACCTTTTCATTGTTTGAATCTGAGTCTAAAAATATCAATCACCATCTTAACCTTTGACCTTTCTGAATATCGAATCAGAGTCTAAGAATTTGTTAACAATCCTTGCATACTTTGTTGAGGAGATTTATGACTGGCCTAAACTGAACTTTGAACATAAAATTTTTCGAATTTTTGGTGAAATTTTTTCTTCACTCTGTGAAAAAAATAGTAAAAGTAGTGTGCAAAACAGAAATGTTACTGTGTGTGAACAATGAATATTGTAAATTTGACACAAATTTTATATGAAAAAACATTTTTTTACATCAATAGTCAATATTTGTAGTTTTGAACAGCGACAAAAGTTGAAGAAGAAAAATTCAGTTGAATAGAACTTGCGTGACTAAGAAGTAGTTTCGACTCATTTTTAAAACTTGTTTCTGTGTGAAACTAAATAAATGAAAGTGCATATATGTGTTCATTAACTACAAAAAATACAGGAATTCTTTCACAGTACATGTAAAAGTGAAATGCTCCAATTTCAACTCATATTTTAAGAATTTTTCATCACTTTTTTCATTATTTTTTTTTTTAATTTGATGCCATAACTTGGACAGAAATCATCCTCTCACTGACCTTTTAAATTTTGGTTTTCGACAACAATAGCTGTCAATAATTTTTTAAAAATCAAACTGAGTAATTGCGAATATATAAAAAATTTATGTTTTTAACAAAATTAATCAAAACTTCTGATTAATAATTAACAATTACAGGTCAAAACAAACATGAAATATCAATTGATAATTTCTACTCAGAAAAGTCAAAAAAATTTCTTGGAAGCAAATCCAAAATTTTCACTGTTTTGTCAGCATCATCGAGGGTTAGTCTGCAAAGTCCAGCCATTTGTTCGTTTACGTAATCACTCGCTACCCCACGCGAGAGAGAAAACACATTATATAAGCGGAAGGAAGGCCTGGATCTTTCAGATTACATTATACATAGCACATATAAACATTCCAACAATTGAAAACAAATTTTTATCCAGTTTACATCACAGACAATCTGAAATTTTTTTTAAATCTAATTTCTAAATCCGACATACATACCATCTGTTCTTTAGTAATTATGAATGTGATGACAAATTTTTCAAAAAAGAAACTAAAAATATCTAACTGTCAACAAATATTTCCTAATTTAGTCATTTTTAGTCAAAACATACGATACTAACTGTTCTAGCTCAGTTGCTTTTATGAATGATCATAAAATCTTACTAAATGTGACAGAAAATTTAAGTTTCATTTTACACCCCTTTTTGAAATACTAGCCATCGGCAATGATTTACTGGTTGCCAACCAGGCACTATTTTATGGTAACAGAATTAATTATTATATAAACATCTCCATCTGTGTTTTCAGATAACACAATTATTTGTGGATACTGCCTACAAGGACCTTTTAAGTTATGTAACAGAAATTCAACTTTGAAACATTGCATTCCAGAATGTATGACTATTTTCAAATAAAACGGTGGTAGTTTGAGAATTTTCTTCTCAGTTTAGTAAACGTCTAATAAATTTAGTCATGTTGAATTCAAAATGGCTGCCATACTTTCAGGTGGTAACCATAACGACAACCAACATTTTGTCTTGCATCACAAAACTACTGAAACAAATTTTCAACATACATGTAAAGATACTGCCAATGTGCACTACATAAAAATCCCCCCAAAATACTGAATTTCTTTGAAGTTTTTCTCACAAAAATCTTTCATTGAAAATGATACAACACGACCAAAATATAACTACCATAATTCATAAATTGATACATCAAGACCACCTAGCTCCTTGGTAATTATAATTTAACTGTGATGTGACCACCTATCTACGCAGTAATTATTACACTTTGTATTTCATAATTACACCCGTACAGAGAGTACAGGAAATTTTGAAGTGGTGTATATTAACCCAACTCTTTCATTTTAATGAAAACATTTTACAGCTGAGAATAATGACACCCTGCAAACACATCAAATTGAAAAAAAAACCTTATGGTTGCTTGGCAACCGTCCCATTATCAAAATTGGACACTTCAGAGTTCGATTGCGAAAATTGGAAAAATTTACAGAGTATTTGTAATGTTGAGTGGTTGAAGGAAATAGAGGTGACAGTTTGGGATATTTATGTGCGACTACTAGGAAATAAAAATTGTGAAGGATACAAAACTAAGCGATGAAAATAAACACCATTTAACTGGAGTGTTTGTGAGTGGAACTAGTGAGTTGGTTACTAAATTTAGAAAACACTTCAAAATTTATGTAAGCTTTCCTTTAAACTATAACGTATACAGTGTTACTCTTGTAACACAAAAATCTGAATGGTGGTTTTGTACGCTAGACACTGATATATGTGTATGTTATGTTTTTTTGTTGTCTGTCTGTATGTCTGTCTGTGTCACCCTGTCTGTCTATAGTTGTCATGCCTTTCTCTGTCCTATTCTCTCTCTCCCTCTCCCTCCCTCCCTCCCTCCTTCTCTCTCTCTCTCTCTCTCTCTCTCTCTCTCTCTCTCTCTCTCTCTCTCTCTCTCTCTCTCTCTCTCTCTCTCTCTCTCTCTCTCTCTCTCTCCCTCTCCCCTCCCCCCATCAACATGTCTCAGTCATGTTTACAATTCTCATTTAAATGAAAATTTGAATTGATAAGATAATACATATTATTATCTAACATCCTTATCATTTCACTGTCTCTAGGTAAATACGCAAAATATTATTCTGAAAATTTCATTTTATGATTTTAATTTTTGGCCAAAACAAAAACTTTAGATGTAGCAACATATTCCTTACAGCCATGTTAGGAGAACAACAACAAGAAACAGGTGTAACAGCTCAATTTTATTTTTTTTTTGGTAAAGTATGAGAATGGACTCCAGCTATTTCTGAAGTCAAGTAATTATAACCATAATATTATTTTTGTTTGGCCGAGGAGATAACAAAATGTTCAGACATAACAAAATACGAGAACTGCTATCATGCTAGACACCATAAACTACTTCCAGCTGAAAAACTCATCAGATCACACGGACACATCATGACTCACTCCAAACTACAGATTTTAGCTCCAATATAAAACAAAAACAAAGAATTCTTGCTTACCACATCTGCATTTGTCCTCGACTGCCTTGTTGGCATGGCCTGTGTCCCACCAAACATGGTACAATAAAAATGGTGAATGGCAAAAGTTTTATCACAGAACCAGTTTCAACCTTGAAACATTCACAGTGAACTCACAGTAGTACACACAATGTTTGATATGCTAATTTGTAGATATGCTAATTAGCTATCTGATATGCTAATTACGATAATTTGCATATGTTAATTACAACTTTAGTCTTCACTATACGATGTTGATATCTCATATATCCACACATACTGGGATAAACATATCTCCCGGAAACATTCCATTCAGGAATAGCAGAGAAGTTCAAAATACCATCCGGATGAACTACACTGGGAAGACACACTTCTCCAAGACGCCGACAGGGAATAACGGCATATACGGTACAACTGATGTAATTGAGAACGGTTTAGTTCTAAGTTCCGACTGACTGCAAAAAAAATATCGCTTCCTGGTGGATTAAATTCTTCAGAACATTTTCAGATACATTTAGTCCGAAGTAGAACCAATTACCAGACGTGTATGTCGAACATCGCTACACTCTTGAGACTCACATGTCACTTTATATAAGCCGTTTAGTAATTGGTTGAGGGTCATCAACTTATATGAAATAGGCCTATCAGAATGATTGTTATGAGAGTAAGAAGAGTTGCAACTCTTAAAATATCTGATGGCATCGGGTTCATGAGAAAAGTAGTACTGGTAGTGATTACACCGCTGTGTTTGATACTTCTTGAGACCAATTATAAAATCTCTGTCCACGCAGCCGACTCACATAATTAGTACTAACATGGACAAGTTACAAGTATAAGATTTTTTCTCATTTTAGAACACAAAGTTCTGTCCAGGGTGGTAAGTGATAATATTCAGTTTGAGTCTCAATGTCTTGAAGCGAAACGAAAGTCAGAATTTTAACAAAATTGGACACTGAACGAGGGTTCTCTTAACAAAAACACTGAATACAGGAAACTGTTAATTTTACGAGATTTCACCCTCTCTGTTACCAGGGTTACAAAACGTTAGTAAAAACACAATGTATAAAGGAAACTAAATTTTTCTCAGATTTCACCCTCTGTTACCAGGGTTCTAAAATCTTAGTAAAAACACTGAATGTAAAGGAAACTCAATTTTACCAGATTTCTCCCTCTCTGTTACCAGCGTTCTAAAACCTTAGTAAAAACACTGAATGTATAGGAAACTGTAAATTTTACCAGATTTCACCCTCTCTGTTACCAGGGTTCTAAAACCTTAGTAAAAACACTGAATGTATAGGAAACTGTAAATTTTACCAGATTTCACCCTCTCTGTTACCAGGGTTCTAAAACCTTAGTAAAAACACTGAATGTATAGGAAACTGTCAATTTTACCAGATTTCACCCTCTCTGTTACTAGGGTTCTAAAACCTTAGTAAAAACACTGAATGTATAGGAAACTGTAAATTTTCTCAGATTTCACCCTCTCTGTTACCAGGCTTTGCTTGTTTTAAGAAGTTTATCAATTTTATCAATTTCATAGTCAGGGTTTTCTCTTCAATAAAATCGAATTTCCTCCTTTCTGTTACCAAGGTTACGACCTTCATATGACCTTCACGAAACTGTGATGATAAATATGAACTAAACAAAGACAATGAATCAAGTGAATAAATTTAAATATTTTTAGAAGTTCAAAAATTCTGAGATGAAAAATCAAAATTTTTCCTTTTTGCTCTTTCCTTATGACTTGCAAACTTGATACTGCCCTATCACTGGCTAATAATATTGGTAGCACAAACTGAGTTGACAGAACTAAAGTCCAAGATTGAAAATATACACAAATGTGCACAGAAACCAACTCATTTGAGTCCTTGCTCACAAGTCATAAATTCGTTCCAATAATCTGTCTGGTTAATCATTGGCTAATTTTGATGATGTAAACTGAGTTGAAACCAAAACAAAATCACAAACTTGAAAATCTTTGGTTAACTTTTTATGGCAAAAATCAGACTATTGGCGTCGACATCAACAGTTGGTCAACCTCATCAGTTTCTATGCAGTTGCAACACTGGCCTCTCTTGATGGTAAAAATTGAGTGAAAATTTTGACTGTTTTGCAGTTAAAAATACGTGCAAATCATTGGCTAATTTTGAGCTGGCAAACTTCGGAATAATGGAACCAGTACTAGCAGTCAAGATTGTCTTCAATACTTCCAATAATACCTCACCAGTTTTCTATCTTGCAGTTACAAATATGCAGAGATCATCGCTGATTTTGATATGACAAAAAGCAGCGAATAACAGTCGATCAACACCAGCTGTCTTGTCGTAAAAATGTTTCTGTTAATCTCATCGATTTAACCTAGGGTTGCATGCACCGAGTTCAGACTGTGTCGGTCGACTAGTGGATGAAAATACCGTGGCAGAAATTCTTTTCTGAGCTTCATGTCAACATGTTTACATCATTGTGAAAGAATTTAGTTTGTAAGTGTATGCAACACAATGGAGTTACTACAGGACAGGAAGTTCTTGCATATCAAGCTGTAACATATACACCTGAAGTCAACTGACCTGAAATAAAATGTCGTCTGGCGTGACAAATAACTTAATAACACTGCTACATTTCATTGGCTGGCATGCAAAAATTTGGCTTTTATGTTTGGTTGGCAAAAAAAACTTACTTACAATTGCTACATTTCATTGTCTGGTTCAACAAATATTGCTACATTTCACTGTCTGGTTCAACAAATATTGCTACATTTCATTGTCTGGTTCAACAAATATTGCTACATTTCACTGTCTGGTTCAACAAATATTGCTACATTTCATTGTCTGGCTCAACACATATTGCTACATTTCATTGTCTGGTTCAACAAATATTGCTACATTTCACTGTCTGGTTCAACAAATATTGCTACATTTCATTGTCTGGTTCAACAAATATTGCTACATTTCATTGTCTGGTTCAACAAATATTGCTACATTTCATTGTCTGGTTCAACAAATATTGCTACATTTCATTGTCTGGTTCAACAAATATTGCTACATTTCATTGTCTGGCTCAACAAATATTGCTACATATCTTCACCTGGCTCAACACAATCTCACTACTAAATTTCATCATTTGGCTCCTTGACAAAAATCTTTAAAAATATCTTACTAGAATTGCTACATTTTATTGTCTAGCTAGGCAAAAATCTTACAACATTACTACATTTCATCATTTAGTATCACACAATTTTGGCTACCATTACTTCTCAACATCACTTCTTGCAAGATTACAAAATATAGCAACGTTGGTAAGAATTGTTGTTGTACCAGACTACATTGTTTAAGATTAACCCATTCGGTACTGAAAACTTTGCCGCCAAAATTATTTGAACAAAATTCTTGTTTTTATGTAAGTTTTTGGCATATATCAGCTTCATTTTAGACTGGAATTAAAGAAATGTTATTTCGTAATGAAGTATTATTATTATAACTATGAAAATTTTCATATAAATTGGGTCCCAAAATTATTCAAAACTTGTCTCCAGTCATGAAAGGGTTAACTGGTGTGGATTGTACCTTGTAGCGTGTACCGATACAGTTGACTGTCTTTTCAAGGGTGTTTTTAAGGTGTACAGTGAATGCAGCTAGTGTTCTATTCCAACAAATTTTCACAAAGGTTTCTTACAAATTTTACAACAATATACCAAGAAACCTGGTTTTTTTTCTTGACAAATATTATACAGCAACATATAGTTTTACTGCATCAAAAATAAAGTTCTGCTGAGACAAAATATTTCAAACATACAACAATCTTTACTCAAAATGTTTGGCGGGGAAATTTTTAGGTATGTCAGAGAAATTTTTTTTTTCATGTACAAAAATTATCTAGTTCTACTGCATCAAAAATAAAGATCTGATGAGACAAAAAATTTCAAACATACGACAATTTTTACTCAAAATGTTTGGCGAGAAATCTTTTTCACAGAAAAAGTTTTAAAATGCTTCAGAAATAATAAAATGTTTGCAAATTTGAATCTTTCTCCTTACAAAAGCCCACTAAGATCTTAAACTGGCTGTAAATTCAAACCGTTTTCGGACTTGTGTACTAGTATACAAAATTCTGTTTAAAAATTGCTTTTCTCATAGTGTGAATGTTAAATACTTTTCAAAAACCCTTAAAAAAAAGTCCAAAATTTTGTGACAACACCAATATGTAATCACTCATAACAACTTTGGACATCTACATCTAAAAATTTCAAACATACGTCAATTTTTACTCAAAATTTTTGGTGGGTGTTCTTTCTGCTTTCATGGGTAGTGTGTGTGAATGGTTACATAAATAGACCAACGGCTCAACCTCATTTCAGTACATCTACATATACCAGTACATCTATTATACCCCATTGACTTAGTCTGTCTACAACACTGACCTGTAACTCTGATAGCTTTCATCGGTATCACACATCAGCACCATACACAGTCTCTACCAGACACTTTGCTATCTTAGTCTACAGACTTTGTGGTTTCAATTTTCTACAATCTCTCCCTATATTGCTAATGATTATGTAGTTGGCAACGATATTCAAGCAAACAATATTAGTCAAGCCAAGGATTTATATGTCCGATTTCACTTATCATAAGTGTCAACTCCAAATGTAATAGTTCAATTTTAGTCAGTATATCTATTCGCACTTTTGATAAAATTTTATTAGTGTGTCAAATATGGTTCGTCTCAGAGTGCGTTGTGGAATGTTTGGTGTAAGAGGACTTTTAAGTCCTTTATAGTATAAATATTATTCTTATCCCTACTTTTATTTAATTCTGTACATCGATATTTTTTGTCGGTAATAAACGCAAATAATAATACTAATACCATGTAGAGCCTCACTATCTTTAAGAGTCAACTCCAAATGTTGAACGGTCAAACATGGCTATAAAACTTGATACGTTGGGTCTTGTAACTACAAACTGTCATTAATTCATAAAGTAAGATAGACCACAGAGCAAGTAACAAGTAGAAAACCACACTTTACCTGACTATTTTAAACTTCAAAGTGTGTCAGATTAAATTACAAAACGTACATGAATGACTTCTCAGTTGCTGTCATCGTTGCCTAGTTACTTGATTCTATGGCTTGGCAACATACATGGTAGGTCAGTAGTCAAGTACACCACGACGGGGCGCCCTCACACATTGGTCAACCCCTAGGAACGGCACGACGGGGCGCCCTCACACATTGGTCAACCCCTAGGAGCGGCACGACAGGGCGCCCTCACACATTGGTCAACCCCTAGGAACGGCACGACGGGGCGCCCTCACACATTGGTCAACCCCTAGGAACGGCACGACGGGGCGCCCTCACACATTGGTCAACCCCTAGGAGCGGCATGACAGGGCGCCCTCACACATTGGTCAACCCCTAGGAGCGGCATGACAGGGCGCCCTCACACATTGGTCAACCCCTAGGAACGGCACGACAGGGCGCCCTCACACATTGGTCAACCCCTAGAGACGGCATGACGGGGCCCTCACACATTGGTCAACCCCTAGGAACGACACAATGTATCTTTCACTCTCACTTGGCAACATACATGCAGTTTACTAGTCTATACCACACATTACGATTACCACGGTCACATCCACTCAAGTAAAGGGAAAGACATTATTCTAGCACAGAACTCTGTGCTACCCCCGACTGCGTTCATACAAATGTGATGATGTTATCGTGTCCCCATGTGATTTTAGTTGCAGACAAGAGGTGGAGTAAAGGATTTTACCCATCACCAAGTGGGGATAGCACAGATTTCTGTGCTAAAATAAAGACTTTCTCTATACATGAGTGGAGACGATCGTAGCAATCGTAACACATCATATACATATGGGAACTAAACTATCATAGCCCAATTACTTGATTTTCTGGCTTGGCACCATACATTTAGTTCACCAGAACTGTCAAGTCTGATAGCCGAGCCGAATTTAACTTCTACACTTCTTCATCAGATTTAGCCTGTTTCGGTGACAGTTTTCTATGGATTTCCATTACTCTAATAGACTACCTCCATCATCTATAGACACAGTATTTAGACATTTTCATGTGCTGGGATACTCTTAATTTCGAGTCAAGTAAACACATATTTCATAGATTCGTTACAACATCTAGCTTTCTGGGTTCAAAGACAGTTTTTTTCCTGTTTACTTTGGAACTTCTCTGATAGTTCCTTGTCTAAGGAATCCTGTATTATGTAATATATACAGGAAACTGACCAATCACAGCATCCTGTCTTGTACTACACAGATAACAATATGAACACATTTGACCTTTGACCTCATGAATATTCATAATTCAGCGAAAATTTCAAACCATTTTCAAAATATGTATATTTACAGTCAAGCAGTCTACTGACTTAGTCTCGGTTACCCAGACTTTCGCTGCTGGGGGCTCTGCCTGCGAGACCTCCCCAAGTGAGAATTCTGGGTAACCGAGACTATCTATTGACTAATATAATAATATTCTTTGATACACAATCAAATTACTTTTGTTCATGTTTACGTTTTGGCAAAATGACTGTTGCCTTCCTCAGAACAAACTGCCGATGATAACTGTTTGCCACTAGATGGCAGTGTGGTGAATGAATTACTATTCTACGTTCACCACTAGAGGGCAGTGTGGTGAATAAATTACTAGATTATTGATGTTTCAACCTTATGAACCAGTTTACTGAGTCTACGTTCACCACTAGAGGGCGGTGTGGTGAATAAATTACTATTCTTCGTTCACCACTTGAGGGCAGTGTGGTGAATCAATTACTCGATTATTGACGTTTCAACCTTATGAACCAGTTTACTGAGTCTACGTTCACCACTAGAGGGCAGTGTGGTGAATAAATTACATCTAATTACATATTTGGGTGTGTACTGTTTAACCATCACACATATGTTTACAAATATCATATGTACAAGTCATGTGACCTTTAAACAGATGTTTGAGATTTATAATATGTAAATCATGAGACTTTAAAACAGATGTGTAGTAGTTTATGACATCCACATTCACTTTACTGTAACAACTGTGGTTTGTTTATCAGCTACAAAACTGTTTATACTATGGTGATAAATATTCAAGGTGAAAGGTCATTAACAACAGGTCAGAGGTCAATAGTTTTATCATCAACACAATTCATTACCATAGTAACAACGATGTACATTTCTGAAGCACGTAGTGAGTTATGTACTTGTAACGTTATCTGACTGTTTTATAGGTACATGTTCTAATGATCATCAAAAAACTCAACAAAGAATTCTCTCTCTTTTCCAAATGATCTCGCTAGTAAACACATATTGTACGTGATATCTGCTACCTTTAATAGCTGACAACATTCAGAAATAGAATATGCTAATTGTTGTCAAACATTTGACCAATAGAATTTGTAGTATTATATGTTGTCAAACATTTGACCAATAGAATTTGGTTGTAAATACATTTGACCAATAGAATTTGGAGTATTGTATATTACAAATACATTTGACTGATTTTGACCAACGAGACAGAAAACCATGTAAAGTTTAATTTTATGTTAACTTGATGTTAAAACGTTTGTAATTGGCAAAAAAAGAGAAATGTTTCTGGTCAGCATGTGTATCATTTAAATACCCTTGTATCAATGTGTTTGTGTGTGTTTGTCCAGCCCATGCAGTCTGCAGATCTGTTGGGAAACACAAAAATAACCCTCCCTACTTCAGTGAAGACAACTGCAGAGCCAATCATGAACAAGCAAATGACATCTACCCCACATACACACACACTTGCTCTAAATTACTAAATAAAAAGAACAGTAACTGTCATAAATAGTAGATTAAGCAA
Organism: Glandiceps talaboti; assembly: GCF_964340395.1. Classification (NCBI taxonomy): domain Eukaryota; kingdom Metazoa; phylum Hemichordata; class Enteropneusta; family Spengelidae; genus Glandiceps; species Glandiceps talaboti. The sequence goes on along the minus strand of NC_135567.1, from coordinate 13,773,779 downwards.
CAGGTTTGTTGAGAATAAAATAAAAATTGAAAAATTTAACGTCGTCAGACCATTTTAGACAAAATGTCATGACCAGAAATATTTTTTTTTTTGCCAGATAGAAATTGATTTGATTTTTTTATACTTATTGGTCGATACACTTTAAAGTTCCATTTTATGCTAATTAGTGATTCCCCATTTGTCCAATAGAATTTGGAGTATCATGTTATGCAAATAGATATGACAGCTTTTGACCAATAGGATTCAAAGTTGAATGATAGACTACTTAACAATGTACGAATATTCATAAATTCTTTATCTTATCAAAACATGGCAAACATTGTACAGACTTTATCAAAACATGAAAAACACTGCGTAGAAGTTGTCTAATATTACAAACATTGTGCAGATGTTGTTTAACATTGCGGATTTATTATGTTCGCTTGAGAAGATCTGAAATATTAGTTATGTAAATAGTACAGACGAAATATAGGAATTAGAATTTATGATATTAATATGGTTATGAAATATCGGTCTTCATAAATGATTACAAAACACGACACAAGATATTGGTTAATATGTTACACAAATTTGTGTCAGAATTTTATGATGTAACATGATCACCCTGGCTACATTTTTGAAACAAGATATTATTATTGTGAGTGATTTATGCATAGACAGGCATGAATTTATTTAGATATGTTGAACAACGGCCATCATATATTCAAAATGATATACAAGCCTGGTTAACAAAAAAATTCTGTCACAAGGTGCATCTATGTCACGACAGCACGTGTCTACATCACTGGTTCTGCTTTGTCCGAAACACGAGTCAAAACGCTCAAAATTACCATTACATTCCCTCATTTTTTTATACTACTGGCTGGTATAATTATATTTTTCTTCGTTCAGCCACAAAACACTCATGACTTAAGGGTTGTCTTATTGAGCGTCTCATAGTGACAAGGGCCCCTTAGGTCACTTGTATTTTTCTTGGCTGAGCGAAGAAAAATAAATGAAATAAATGTATTGTCTTATAACTTGAAACATTTTTGCAAAATATTGACATTTTTTTTCATAGACAAACAGGCTATAAAAATATAATACTAGTACCATAATACATACATGCATACATACATACATACATACATACATACATACATACATACATACATACATACATACATACATACATACATAATACACACACACATGCATACATACATACATACATACATACATACATACACACACACACACACACACACACACACACACACACACACACACACACACATACACACATACATACATACAGGAAACAAGATAGCGTTAGCAGAAGTGATCTCCGTGTATATATAAGCACGTATTTATGTTTACTTAGCGCCAAATTTGAAGACAGATTGTCATAACAAATCAAAGATTGAGTAAATGTTATGAAAAGACATCACATATTAAAGTCATTTAAATCAACGTATGAGAGTTTTGCAAAACATTTACACCTCGTTTTTGTGTAGACAGTAAAATTTTGAAATTTATAGTAAAAACTTCCAAAGTCTCACAAGATGGATCACCATAGTAACTCAATTCTTGAACATAAAAATTTGAATTGTGTCTAGGAATTGTTGCAATGATGTCTAGTTTTTACTGTGTACACTTTTCTACTTTACATTTGACCAGATTTGCCGCTCTCTGTTACCAGGGTTCAACAACCTTAAAACCGGGACATTTTTTTTGGAATTCATGACTTTAACATCTGATAGAGTATCGTGACCTTTAACCTCAATGTAAGTTGTCACTGTCAAAAATATGACTGAATATGACCTCTGACCTTTCATCTCTATTCAAACTGCACTTGATGCATAATTTTTGTGACAAAATCAAGAAAGTACACTTTTTTAAATTTTGAAACACATTTAAATAAATTTTGAGCAAATTTTCTTTAAAAAAATATTATTTTCATTGACACATTGAAATTATGACTGACGTAACGACAATATCTGTTCAAAAATTTTGGAGGGAAAAATTGTGTGCAGAAAATTTTCACTACCTGCAGTAGGATTTTACCTCATGTTAGAGGGTCAAAATAGAACAAGAATGTCGACTAATTCTCATGCATGCTTATAGTAATATTGACTTATTCTCACGCATGCCTATGGTAATGCACGTGAAGTGCAAGGAGTGGAAGTTATGGTGTCGACCAAGAAATCGAATGTTCATTATTTTTAGGATGTGTCTCGGCAGTAATATTGTATTTCAGGTACTTAATTCAGAGTCAGCAACAGTCTATCTTGGACATTGTACCAACTATGACAAGCATGCCAAAGAAGTCTGTCAAAAATTATCAGAAAAGTTAAATAAAAGCACTGAAGTTTGGACGATATTTGTTTACAATTTTGACACGGAATAACTATAACTAGTCAGCCATTACTTTTGTGTCAGCTCAACCTTATTAAACTTCAGACATTCTGTCCATAGTCTGATTTCAAAAAATATTGTACAAATTGAACAAAATTACTAAATTTCACTACTCAGGACCTTTTGGCGGGAAAAAACTGTGCAGACGACTGTATTTGTCCAGGATAAGATATGTTACAACAAAGTCAATTCATTTTCGAAATTACACCCATTTTAAAATCTCTTTCAATATTTTGTGTAAAATTATCACACAAAAATTTCTGAATTTTCGACAATATTTGCTCGGTAATATTGGCGGGAAAGTACTTAGAGTGCAACAAGACTACACTTCAGAGTCAGTTGCAAAGCCGCATCTTCTGTAAATGTTGGACATTGCACCCACTTATAAAATATTCTTTCAAAATTATCGAACAAATTTAACAATAATGCTAAAATTTTGATATTTGACAAGAACATTTTGGGGGGAAATTTTTGTGGGCAAAATCTGTCGTGCAGACTACAGCATACATTTCACACTTCTCATGAACAAGCAGACTACATGTATGTCAGTTGGTATCTACAGAATGTCAGACATATACTCACAAGAACACACGTCCCTGCTGTGACAAGTTTCTCTGGAAAAGTATCGGAAAATGATCTGGAAATCAATGATCCCGGCAGTGAGATCCAATTCCATGCCATCATAAAATCTCCAAAATTCACTTTTTTTCGTTGAATACAAAAAATTCTTCAAACCAAAACAACTCCTGACTCAGACTCAGTTTGTTTGTATGTACTTGTTTTCTCCAATGAAGTTATTTTGTTTGTTAAAGTCTGTCGTGTCAGATGTAATTGTAGAATTTCAGCTGTCTTGATTTCACGTTACAAAGGCTGATAGCCACAGTTACTCTAAGAATGTAGTAACAAACTATAACATGGCTTAGAAACGATTAGTGCTTTCAAAAGGCTGCCATATTTCGTCAAAAGATTCTTTTGTGCTAAATTTGAACATTTCATGATTAAAATTTGTAAAATAAAGAATTTTTGAAAACTTTTTCACATTTGTTTATAGTATCTGTTCAAATTAAAGCAAATATTGATGAAAATTTAGAATCTTTCAAAAAATTTGTGAAAATTTTAGAAATAACCACAAAACAACTAAAAACACAATATGTAACATATTCTCCAAAAGTACATGTCAACTAAAAGATTCAATTGAACAAGAATTTTCTAGGGAATGAATAAGCAGACGACAAAAATCAAAAGTTTATCTAGGGGCAATGTGCGATTCTGGAAAATCACAAAAATTCGACTCCATGTCAGAAAGTCTAGTGGTATTCGACAAGTAATTAGTAAACACACAAACTAACGGAAAGGTTACATGAACGTCACGGAATTATGCCTTCCGGAAAACTTTAATCACAGAGAATGAAACAGAAATAAGTTCCTAACTTTGCTGATGTAATTACTACTTCTCCTGCCTTTAGCACTGTACAACAAACTTTGTTGCTAAGTCCTTCATTGTCAGACATGTCACACAGTAGTGAGAATTTCAAGACCATTTTTTATGAAAATTTACAAATTTTGATCGTTAGCAAATTAAAATCTTCAAACCAATCATTTTTATGAACAAACTGAATGACTTGAGTCTAAAATTATATTGTAATTTTCAAAAAATTTACAAAAAAAAAAAATTTCTGTAAATAGTTTGCTATACAATTTCGTACAAAGGACTTTTTGTTACAGCAAACTTACACAAATCTATAGATAACAAAAGATTCTATGATTATAGTCAAAAATAAAGGTGAAATTTGTCAAAAAATTTAGAAGAAACAAGAATTATTCAGATAAATTAGGCGGGAAAACTTACCGTAAACTACACAATCAGAACTCTGTTATGACTTTAGTCACATGCATATCATGTATTACTCACTGTTGCTGTATGTCCTCCCTGTCTTGCTTGTGCAACCGATCTCAAAAACAGATGCCGCCATGTTGTTAACGTACTGTTCATGTTGTCATGGAAACCTCATTTTCATAACTATCGATGTAAATTTATAGTTTGTTGCTCCGACTAAGTCATCACTATTTCCATGCTTTGTATGAATGGGTCAGCCAAAGCTGTCAGATCTAGACACCCACTGATCAGTGGTCTACTTAAATTTCATTTTTGGTTATTTTGGGACGACATTTTAGCTCAGTGACGTGTGTCATTCTTCTCTGTATGACTTCATCTCATAATTGTGTTGTCAACTATCTGGAATATTATGTCAATTCCAGCTACTCAAGTGAACTCAAAAGTCTATCAAACAAGTTTTTTAGCCATTTTTTGCGCTAAATTTTAGCATGAATTTACTGCTGTGGACTATTTGGGTTATTCCAGTCTAAAATACAGTTGATTTATGCAAAATTTTTGTATGTAAAAATATCTTCATCACCTACAGTGTTATGTAAATTTCAATCTTTGCAACGACTCAATGAACTCAAAAGTCTACAAAAAAAAGTTTTTAAACAATTTTTTAGCTAAATTTTGACACAAACTTATTGATTAGGCTTACTTATTCTGATCCAGTCTAGAATAAATTTGAAAAAAGTAAAAAAGTTGAAAACAAACAAGAATTTTTGATCATCATTTTTGGCGGGAAAGAGAAAGGTTATAATTTTTAGGTCTAAATGTTTCCATTAATTAAATCTATAAATGATTTACTACTTTTGTGTTTCCAGTCTGCAATACGCACGCACAAAAAACTAAAACTTCAGATTTTTCAGATATCTGAAAAAAAATTCGTCACAAAATTCAAAGAAAGTGAATAACTAATTTTGGCAAAAAGTGAGAAGATACACTAACAAAATTTTCAATTCTGTCTAAGCTGTTTGCAATTATAAAATGAAACTTCAGAGATTATCGATTGAATTTGTCACACCAAAAAACAAGATTAACAAGATATGTGAGAATTTGATGAAAAGTGAGATGAGCTCCACAAAATATTCAAAAATGTCTAAAGTTACATCTACTGTACAAAGAACATATTAAGTGCTAGTATGATGTAATGTTATATCTAGGGGTGTCCTTGGGGTCAAAGGTCGCACAGCTTGGTGGCGGTATCCAGCTGTTTGAGTTGTCTGGTAGTGATAGCACTTAACTACTCCACCCCATCAATTGTTGTCTGTCACTATCTCATTAAAACAAACTTTGCAGGACAATTCAGACAATCAGTTTTATGAATAATCTATGACTAAGACAATAGGGATAAAAAGTTTGAATTAAAACAGAGGCTACTATGGGTTGTCAGGGAGTCTCGAAAGGAAATATAAAGAGCGATTTAAGGGCTGTTGTGCTATTATAAGTCCATGCCAGGGTTGAAGATTTTTTTGTGTCATTATAGGTCTGTGCCCAGTTAAAGATTTACAAAGGCTTGTGCCATTATAGGTCCATGCCATGGTTGAAGATTTATAATGGGTTGTGTCATTATAGGTCCATGCCAGGGTTGAAGATTTATAATGGGTTGTGTCATTATAGGTCTGTACCTTCGACCTCAGTGTGGGAAAACACTTAATAAACACTAACATTGTTATTATTTTTCATATTATATAGAACCCCCCCCCCCTTCCTCCCCCCTTTTTCTATGGTTCTATCATCACCAACTTTTGTGCACCTCTTCCAGATAACCATTTTGTTTTTACAAAAATGTTAATCATGATACAACTTTTCCGATCAATTTAGTGGAGAAGAAGAGTCAACTGCAGCTGCAGTACAGGAAGACATCAACTTAGCTAAAGTGAATACTGACAGACATTCGTCATCTAAAATGTATCTGAATCATTCATTTTCAACAGCTTTGTCAGTCATCAAACTTTAAGCCCAATCAGTCAATTAATTCAAATGAAGCCGACAAAGAGGTCAACTGAGGTCAATGTACAGGTCAACTAAGGTCAACGAACGGTGATGTACGCTTCTCGTCCTAAACGCATCAATCTTAAGACATCCTTGTTTTGACAATTGCTAGGCACAGCATGACAAATGGAGTCACAATGTAGCTGTCATGACCTACTTGGAATGATGGGTAATGGGGTCAAAGGTCATGACAAGGTCATGTCCCCATTATGTCATATTAATGCATTGGGGTTAAAGGTCACCGCATGCTAATGACCCATGATGTCATATTTATGCAATACTAAACATTCAGATACAATATCATTGGTAAAAACAACAAACTAAATATTTGAAGACAGAATATTTCTCTAAACACATTTTAAATGCCTCGCAAAAGTTTGTAAACTTCGGTTGAGTCATATATATGTCTAGACCTAATAACCCAATTAAAGGGACACAAGCTGATGCCATACATTTTGGGGCAAGATTTATTCTGCATATTTAAAAGTCACTCACAGTATTGTACTTACTGAAGCATACTTAACCATCACTTACAATTAACTGAACTCAAACCTGGTATTAGGATATCACTTATAAACGATCCGATGATGTCATTTTCCATACTAGGCAATCGAGTTTCCCTGTCATTTTACCAGGGTTCTCTACCAGTGATTTTGTTAAGGGTGGTAAGTAGGTAAAATCTACCAGGGAGCTCCCATGTTATTTTACCTGGGTTTACTACCAGTTTGTTTGGTAAGGGTGGTAAGTAAGTAAAATCTACCCAGGTTCCCATGTCATTTTATCTGGGTTTCCTACCAAAATTACCATAAACTCAATGGGGAAACACTGCCATTTTTACTAATAATTTCTCCCTTTCTGTTACCATGGTTCCCCAATCTTAGCAAAAATACTGTAGTTGGGTTATACTTTTGCTGTTTTGAGAGAAAAAAAGTTCCCAAAATATGACAATTTCAAATCATCAAAACATAAATTGATATTGTGAAATATGTAATTTGATACGTTGAGAATGTCTTTATTAGATGAAATACACAGTATGAGGTTTCAGGAACATTTTAAAAAACTAAGTTTTGTTTTCTTGATATCAGTCTTGAGTATAAACACAATAACAGTTTTATTATGTTGAAAAAATATAGATATTTGAAAACAATTAGTTTATATATGAAAGAGTATAATAATTTAAATTAATAGATAAATTCATATGAAATATTAATATAGTTTGCAATTGTTATTGTTTAGTACAAGATATTGAATATATTTATAATTTTCTGACTCAGGACTTGCGGAGAAAAAGCCATTCCATGATTTCATGGCTGCTTCTTTTTTCACGGATTTGAGTTCAAAGTTTCTTTGTTACAGCCTCAATCTGGAGGCTATATGTATCTGTGGCTATGAATCCTTAAATAGGCCATATGGATGAGGATTGGGTATTTATTTTGGATTTTTTAATTTATAAAACAATTTTATCATGGCTTCCTACTTGAAAAACCAATGTGAAACAATATTGACAAAGTCTGTGTTTATAACTCAATACATTGCAAAAAGCTAAAAAGTTTGTGTAAAATGTTTGTTATTGTACACGGGTAGCCACAACACTAGATATCCAAGTCTCTAAGTTTTTTACTGAGTATTTCTTCCGATGTCAAATGTTACTGACTTAACGGAAATTGAGATATATCTTTAATTGTCAGTTGCAGTCATCATGTCTTTTGTCTTTCACTTCATTATTTACACCACACTGTATTATTTCACTTTAATTATCTGTTGTATGACATATCACATGCTGGCAAACCACCCAGGATGTGTTATCAGTGTAAACAATGGTTGCTTCAAATTAGGTGCTAACTTACACAGCTGAAAAGTGGTCAACCACAACAGTTTGACAGATAGAGATGTTATTGTATTCTAAAATAGTCCCTGATAATGTCAGTTTTTGTGACCACTATGAAGTGCTACCTAGAATTAAAGTAACTCTGTGTTTCTTCTCCAGCAATGGAAAAATAAATGTAGGGAATAGTATAGCGCCCTCACATGGCTTAACTAGCATTTTACTTTTGTTTTTATGTAATCAGTTTTCGTGACCTCTATCAAGTGCTACCTCAGATAATTCTGTGTTTCTTCCACAGCAATGGAACAGAAACTTTACAATGGAATAGTATAGCGCCCTCACATGGCTTAAGTAGCATTTACTTTTGTTTTAATGAAATCAAGGTAGTTCCTGAAAAATGTAAAGTTTTGAGATGTCCATCCATCAAGCACTAACTTGGACTGGAAATCCTCTTGCAGGGAAACAAAATTCTTACTGTGGAATGGTATAGCGCCCTCACATGACTAAACTATTTGAACCTTTGTTTTTATGTAATCATAGTAAAGTAGTGCCTCAAAATGTCTATTGGATAACTTGGATAATGGATGTAATAAGACTTACTATTGCAAGGTAACAGACATCTTAGCATGGAATGTTACAGCACCCTCACATGACTAAACTACCATGACATTTTTGTTTATATGTATGTAATCATGGCAACTTTAAATGAAGAATACAGGTTTAATTTCATATTGTCTAGCGCCCTCACACAACTAAAACACTCCTGTATAAAAACTTTTACTCTTAAGCAACCTGTAAGAAACAAACTCGCTCTTAAATTTTCACAATAAAAACAAAAGAACAACACCTCTTTGTCTCGACAAGATTTGATAATAGACTTCAAAACAGTATCATTTGCTGCCCTCACATGACTAAATACATCTCTTTATCACCTTTTGTTTTGCTAGTATTATTAAGTTTTCTACTAAAGTAAAATTCTGGGGAAGTAAACTTCCCCAGAGCAACTATGGATGGAATTGCTTGGGGCTTAAAAAGTGAAATTGTTTGGCGCCCTCACTCACCAATAAAATTATTACTCATCTTTTGTTTTTATACTAAACTTTGGTTTCAATCCACTTTGTTTATAATCATACTGTTGTGCCCTATTTTATATTTTATGAATTCTAGAAAAAAAATGTTATGACCTCAGAAAGATTAGTTCTTCCATCTTTTATTCAAAGATATTACATAAATAAATTTTCTATCAACAATTTTAAAGTCAGCATATGACAAAACCATCTGGAGACTAAAATTACAAGTGTTTGGCGCCATCACAAGTCCAAACTAAGAAATGTTGAACTAAATCATTATATCTGAGTACCATAACTTTCAAGCTTTAACAAAAGTGGATCCAATCTAACATTTCAAGAATTCAAAATGTCTTCTTTGAAAGATTGAATGAAACACAAACATTATTAATTAATTAATTAATTAATTAATTAATTAATCAATCAAGTACTTCTTTACAACATTCAATTGATCATCTCAAGAGTCAGCAAAAATGTTCAATCATTATTGCATACATGAACAATATTTTCAATTTTTCAAATAAAGGAAAAATTGTTCAGATAAAAAAACCTACCAGTATAAATAAATTTTTCCCCTTTTTCACAAAAAAAGGAAAAATTGTTGAGAATGAAACTTCTAACATAGACATACAAACTTTAGACCAATTTTCCTTTTTTCATAAAGAGTTTGTTGTCATAGAAACACACACACAAGTTGTCATAGCAACACAAGCAGCAAACAAGTTCCCTTTTTCACAAAAAGGGAAGTTTGTTGTCATAATAACATACACAAGTTTGTTGTCACAGTAACACAAACACAAGTGTGTTGTCATAGTAACACACAAACACAAGTTTGTTGTCATAGTAACAAACAAACACGACATACAAACAAAATAACATGTCTTACCGTGTTGGCAAGCTCTAGGAAGTTTGAGCTCTGTCCGGCAGCTCCACCACTGGTGGCGCCATCCATAAGTTTTTGCAAAGCATTGGGTTCTGGACTCAGGTCTCTTGCACCTGAATCGTATTCCCAGCTTTCTCTGACGCCACCAGAACACGCACCTACGGAAGGAAAAGAGTGGAATGAAAATAACAGAAAGTTTTTGAAAGCAAAAGAACACACTGAAGTATATATAGTTGACAAGACCCAAAAAAAAATAATTGTTTGGTTCCGGTTACCCGACCCCCACCTAGCTTTTCACTGCCAACCCTAAACTTTTTTTTTTACCTATTTGAGAAAAATAATAATAAAATCATGAAGTCTCATAAGAAATAGTGGATGCTGAAACTGACATCAACTTAAAAAGACAATATAAAACTATTCTTCCAATCCGTAATGGCTGTACATCTGATAGGAAGAAATAAACAACACAGACACCATATGGAAAATAATGGAAAACCTGAACTAGACACTCACACAGAAAAAAAAAATATAATAAAATAAAATAAACAAGTCATTGAAAATGACATAGCCCCCGCTATGGTTGGGTTTTAAGGAACTGGCAGTTTATGTTGTCATTTTCAAACCTGGTTAATGTTGTTTGGCCTCATATGGTTGTTTTTGATATCACTACTATCGGAACCACACAATTGTTTTTTATTAGGCCAGAACACTTACCCATACTATTATCACTACTGGTCGGCCATGACGTCATTTTTGGTACTTGTAAATTGGGATTACTCCCGGAATTTGTGGAATCACATTTCGTTTCCACGGGATTATTCTCATTCCCGTTATTATTATCCATTTGTTGCGCGGCAGAGTTGATTTCGTTCATAAGTTGCATCCGACACTTTGCGAATTCGTCGTACGAGATTCGTCCACTTTCGTCCGCACCAAGTTGATGCATAATCTCTTGTACAGAATCCTCCATGTTTAACTGTCTACACATCACAAGTAGATCATGACTGCAAGATAAAATGAAACAAGGGAAAAAATTATATAGCGCCCTCTAGTGTACATAGCAAGAAATCATGACTGCAAGATGAAATGACATGAAAAGGAACTTATATAGCGCCCTCTAGTGTACATAGCAAGAAATGACATTTTTACATTACATCCAAACACAAACTTGAAAATTTTACCTGAAATTTTCGACTGTACACGTCAGTCTTTGTCAACAGATTGACCCACTATTCAGTACACATGACCTTACAGACACAAGTCTAATAAGGGGTTATAGATGCCTGGTCAATTGTTGACAAAACTGAAATGTTCAGTCAAAAATTTCAGGTAAAATTTTCAGGTTGTGTTTGGAACCGAAGTTCAATTCGATACTATGGTTTACCATGGATGTATTTCTCCCCTGTACATCCATGGGTTTTTACCAACACAGATGAATTTCCATCTAAACTGCACACTCATTATATTAATAATATATACATGCATGATGATATAGCCTGGGAAGGTATGGAAGCAGTACTAGTGAAATGGGAAAGTGGTAGAAAGATATGTCCGATGAGATACGTCAGATAAAGAAGGCCATTTGGAGCAGGTAACCTCTCTCGGAAATTCTGCACTTGGTGTTGAGGTATTTCTAGTGTCTGATAATCAAATTACTTCAAATTTAATTAACTCATATTAGTTATTCATATCCATAATTCATAATTATATTAAGCAATTATGATATAATCAAACTCAGATCTGAAAATAGCATGAGTTCCTTTGCCAACGTTTTTACCAGATTTTACCAGATTTCACCCTCTCTGTTACCAGGGTTCTAAAACCTTAGTAAAAACATGGAATGTATAGGAAACTGTAAATTTTACCAGATTTCACCCTCTCTGTTACCAGGGTTCTAAAACCTTAGTAAAAACACACAATGTATAAGAAACTGTAAATTTTACCAGATTTCACCCTCTCTGTTACCAGGGTTCTCAAACCTTAGTAAAAACACTGAATGTATAGGAAACTGTAAATTTGACCAGATTTCACCTTATCTGTTACCAGGGATCTAAAACCTTATTAAAAACACTGAATGTATAGGAAAGTGTAAATTTGACCAGATTTCACCTTATCTGTAACCAGGGTTCTAAAACCTTATTAAAAAAATGTGTCTCTGAAAAGTGTTCATATTATTTGTCGAACCAGTGTAAAAGAACTTCGCAAATCCTTAGAGTATCTCTTCTACTCTAGGAAATCTAACGAAACATCTGCAGTCGTACGCCGTCATCTCAACTGAAAGTTAAATGTACACAAGATATGCCAGAAGGCTTTCTGTTCATTCACGCACTACTGAACATTCAAGTGATACTCGAAAATCTCATTTCACCAAGCTATGTGTCTACATCTATATTTGATGGAATTCTGTTGCCATGGTAATCTGTAAAGCAACTACATGCATGTATGCAAAGTTGTGGAGAATAAAGTCGCTCAAAAAGTTGTAAAAATCACCAACAGTTTGAATTGATATGTGAACCAATACATCTATATTTGATAGAATTCTGTTGCCATGGTAATCTGTGAAGCAACTACAGGCATTATATGCGAAGTTATAGAGAATAATGTTCTCAAAAAGGCACAAAATCACAAATGGTTTGAGTTGAGAATCCATGTATAACTATCGATATTTGATGGAATTCTGTTGCTACAGAAAGAAACTACATCTCTGCAAACGTCGTACACAGCATATTCAATAAAAATCGCCATTTTGAGTTAATACCAGTAATAAGTCCATGCATAAATATCCACATTTGATTGAATCTTGTTGCTATGGTAATCTATTGTTTTCTCTGGTCTCTTTCTCCACGTATAGTTAAGTGGGAAAATTCTACCGAAAATGTTACAAAATCTTCTGCTGTGGACAGGCTGAACAGCGTATGTCAGTGCTACTAATCAATCACACACTAACAGCTGGTACAAACTCAGTCTCTCGTTTGAAAGTGTGTGATGTGAAAACGCGATAACATCATGGCGTTTACATCAATGCTGCAATAGCATTAAAAACGCGATAACATCATGGCATTTACATCAACGCTGCAATAGCATTAAAAACGCGATAACATCATGGCGTTTACATCAACGCTGCAATAGCATTAAAAAACGCGATAACATCATGGCGTTTACATCAACGCTGCAATAGCATTAAAAACGCGATAACATCATGGCGTTTACATCAACGCTGCAATAGCATTAGAAACGCGATAACATCATGGCGTTTACATCAACACTGCAATAGCATTAGAAACGCGATAACATCATGGCGTTTACATCAACGCTGCAATAGCATTAAAAACACGATAACATCATGGCGTTTACATCAACACTGCAATAACATTAAAAACGCGATAACATCATGGTGTTTACATCAAAGCTGCAATAGCATTAGAAACGCGATAACATCATGGCGTTTACATCAACACTGCAATAGCATTAAAAACGTGATAACATCATGGCGTTTACATCAACGCTGCAATAGCATTAAAAACGTGATAACATCATGGCGTTCACATCAACGCTGCAATAGCATTAAAAACGCGATAACATCATGGCATTTACATCAACGCTGCAATAGCATTAAAAACGCGATAACATCATGGCGTTTACATCAACGCTGCAATAGCATAAAACTACTGCTGTCAGTGGTATGTTGTGCTAGAGAAGTCATCTGACTATACAGTGGAGATAGAGATTGCATATATACTTCTACATGGTGTAAATGGTAACGATACCGTATAGGAACTAGACTAACTATATGGTGGAGAGAAAGACTATAGAAAACAAGCCCTCTCAAGTTCTAGACTAACTCACAGATGGAAGGACGATAACCATTGTGGAATATGTAGAGAATGGAAACATCACAGTAGCCTACAACACTGGTATCTAAAATCTGAAAGAAGTGACGGCTATTAACTTGCAATTCCTGTTCTTGAACTCACAAGGGAAATCCAAGGTGATAGAACAAATCCTCTTGACTTAAGAGATTTAGTGTCGGTACCAACAGATGATGCAACAACAACTGATTGAAACTCATGTACTTACGATTTTTGGTTTTTAAACTCACAGGGAAATTGAACATGTCAGAAACTATATGCAAATACAAACGTAGTATCCCCTCACGACTTTCAGATCTTGTACTTCAACACAGAAATGGCAAATGACGCTCTTGAACTTCGAAGTCATATTCTACAACTGACAAGGTGACGGAAACTCACACTCTCAATGCACAAGGTAGCGACAACCATATAGTTCTTGAACTTCCAAATCCCATTTTTCCAACTCTCAGGAGAAATCCATCAATACACAGAGGTAATGACATCCATAGCTCTTGAACTTACAATTCTAATTTTTCCAACTCCCAGGAGAAATCAAAGGCAATGAAAACCAACCCACCTGGCTTTTTGGAACAGGTATTTCAATGGACAAAAATAATGACAACTACAGCACTTGAAGATGAACTTACAATTCTCATTTTTTCCAATCACCGAGGGGAAATCCATGGCAACAGATCTAGAAACAAACCCACCTGACTTTTGGATCATGTAATTCAATGAAAAAAAGGTAATGACAACCTTGAACTTACGATTATCATTTTTCTATTCACTGGCGGAAATCCGTGGCAACAGATCTAGAAACAAACCCTCAGAACCAAAAAATGACAAGTAATGTTTTGAACTTACAATTCCTGGTTTTCAACTCGGAGGGGAATCTCCACGGCGATGGTAGCACACTTTGTATTATGGATGGTGTAGTTCAAGGAAAGAACGGCATATGACATGCGTCAACTTCCAGTTCCTAATTTTTCAACTCTCGAGATATCCAAAGCTACGGAAAAACACTGTCCACTGTGTGTCATGTAAATCAACACACGAAAAAAGGAACAACAGCTCTTCTACCTGTTTATCATCTCACCAGGGAAATCCAAAACGACGGAAATATACCCTCTCGACTTACTGAGCACGTAATTCACAGACAAAGGGACGAAAAGTGATGCTCTTGAACTTATAATACCTGTTATTCAACGCAGAGGGGAGTCCATTATTCAATCAGGGAGCTCTACTCTAAATGAAAATCAAATTATCCGATGTCTCCCTTAAATAACAAAACATGACAGATACACTCCAATAGTATTGATTGATTGAAGTTACGTACCAGTCAAGCGTAAAATTATGCACATACGTAATCATAATTCCGGTCTAAGTAAAGTGTCTTATATTTGCAGGAGTCTCCCTCAGATCATGTTACCAAACACATTCATCTTCTGTGTGACACTATTGATATACCTTCCTAATTTAAGTTTAGAGTTAGTATGCACCTTAGAATTTTAATTTTAACTTTTCTCGTTACTTTTTTCAAGAAAACTCATTCTTAGTTCAAATCAAGAAGAAACTGAGTGATCGCATTTAATTTTTTTCAAAATGTAGAAAAAAAATTACCTAAAATATATCTGAACTATACTTCATGTTCAAAATGGTCGTCGATAATTTCACATCTTCTGAGTCACACTATTGACATAGCCTCCAAATTCAAATTTGTTGAGGTAATATGCATTTCAGAAATAAAATAAAACTTTTGTAGTTACTTGATAAAGAAAACTCAAACCCATTCTCAGTTAAAATCAAGAAAGAAATGAGAGGTAATATTGCGATGTGTTATTTTTCCTGGACACACAAGGATGATGCAAGATAGACTGATGTGATGTTTAAAATATATTTATTTAGCCAGGAGCTAGGTCACTACATAATTTTTTTTCAATACAAAATGATCTAAAATAGTCATCAAACACTATGTTACAAAGTGGCCATATGGATGAGGATTGGGTATTTATTTTTGATTTTTAATTTATAAAACAATTTTATCATGGCTTCCTATTTGAAAAATCAATGTGAAACAACATTGACCAAGTCCTTGTTTGTAACTCAAAACATTGCAAAAGATTAATAAATGTGTAAAATGTTGTTATTGTATTTGCAAATTACAGTAACACACTTTTTACACATTTTGTAGCTGTGTTGTTCGGTAGAGTTAAAATGAACAACACTCTTCTTACTTACAGTATGTGGTAAATTTAATCAAACCCAGAATTCAAACCCCGGCTGCAGTGGTAAGCGGCAAGTGGCTTAAAGGGCCTCAATATTGAGTAAGGCCCCTTAGGTTGAATTTTCCTCACTATGATATTCAACATACAACTTAGCTTGAGAAATATGAAATGTTTTTATGCATCTTCGTATAAAATCACAATATTTCGTTTTATGATGAAGACTCATCTGTGCATATGAATAGTTACAAATAAATTAATATCATAACTAGGCAAAGCCCATAAGCTCACACAGAGTAGATTCATTTGTGACTGAGTGCCTTATGATGATATTGTAAATAGCGCCCTCTGTGTCGAGAATGTGCATAGTATGTAGAACGCACATGCATATTCATTGCGCCACAATGCATCCTTGGGTAAAACCAGCAAAAAAAACATTGCATAGTATATAGGACGCACATGCGTACTAGTCATTGAGTCGCTATGCGAGCTAATACTTTGTACTGCACAAAAATACTTGGATAAATCCAAGCTTACAACGTTGTTTACGCGTGTACGACTTCAAAATACTGTCGCAGATGGTGGTAAAGTGTATTGGCCCACATCTCTGTTCAGCGATGGTTCTAACACTCTGATATATATTCCATTTTGCTAAAATACCAAACAAGACTCTTGTTATTACGGTATTAAATGTAACGGGACCCATAATAGAAATTAAATTCATACCCCATTAATTCCTATAACTTGAGATCTAAAACTTAATACGAGAGATTTGTAACTAGATATTTATGGTTTACCATCGTTTGAAATCATCTCAGACTATTAAAGAGATCATTTTACCATACTTATAAGTTGCAAAAGAGTTAATCTCTGAACGTAATTTCTTTTCGGTGTGAAAATTATGAAAGTCACCTACTTCAGGTTCATTGAGTGTCTCCTTATAAGGCGTAAAAGAAATTGCGTGGTTCCAATCACATTCAATTTAAAATAGGTAGGGTAGGTAAATTTTTTATTTTATTTATTTATTTATTTTTTTTCATGTGTGAATGTCTAATTCAGGTTTTCCATTGTTTTCCAAATGGTCTCTGTGTTGTTTATTTCTTCTCATCAGATGTACAGCCATTACAGATTGGAAGAATACTTTTATATTGTCTTTTTTAAGTTGATGTCAGTTTCCACATCCACTATTTCTTGCGAAACCACAGTTGCCATGGCTACAATTTTTGCTAAGTGTGGTAAGTAGGTAAAATCTACCTGAGTTCCCCAGTCATTTTACCAGGGTTCCCTACCAGTGTTTTGTTAAGGGTGGTAAGTAGGTAAAATCTACCTGAGTTCCCCAGTCATTTTACCAGGGTTCCCTACCAGTGTTTTGTTAAGGGTGGTAAGTAGGTAAAATCTACCTGAGTTCCCCAGTCATTTTACCAGGGTTCCCTACCAGTGTTTTGTTAAGGGTGGTAAGTAGGTAAAATCTACCTGAGTTCACCAGTCATTTTACCAGGGTTTCCCTACCAGTGTTTTTGTTAAGGGTGGTAAGTAGGTAAAATCTACCTGAGTTCTCCAGTCATTTTACCAGGGTTCCCTACCAGTGTTTTTGTTAACAGTGGTAAGTAGGTAAAATCTACCTGAGTTCCCCTGTCATACCAGGATTCCCTACCAGTGTTTTTGTTAACAGTGGTAAGTAGGTAAAATCTACCTGAGTTCCCCAGTCATTTTACCAGGGTTCCCTACCAGTGTTTTTGTTAAGGGTGGTAAGTAGGTAAAATCTACCTGAGTTCCCCAGTCATTTTACCAGGGTTCCCTACCAGTGTTTTTGTTAACGGTGGTAAGTAGGTAAAATCTACCTGAGTTCTCTAGTCATTTTACCAGGGTTCCCTACCAGTGTTTTTGTTAACGGTGGTAAGTAGGTAAAATCTACGAAAAGTTTCTCAGGCATTTAACCAGTTTTTAGACAACCAAAATCATGGTACAACCGTACAACTAACCAAGTTTGGTATGAAATTCCCACGTCTTTCCCGGAAATATAATCGATTGACATTCCCAGACTACAAAGACTTTCCAGGAGCATATTAATTCCATTAAACGGTGAATAAGTGAAGTGACTGTATAATTCCGTACTCGTAACGAAGTACAATATGTATACATTTAATCCAAATAACTACTAAGCAGTCAATTTTCAGTTTCACTCGTCTTTCAATCTGCCTCAGGGTATCACTTACTGGCTTGCAGTCTCGTAATCTTTTAGCAAATCTTATCTTTCTAAGTACCCTATGTTATAAGCTGATCTACAATTATATTCGCAGACGTATGTTCACTTTTTGACAAAAACACAGCTATAGGCAAGGATATGAAACAGTGAACATTGGCCTCACTGTACAAAAAAAATACATTTGTATTCAACCTAGGGAGTTTGATAGGACCCCCTAACCAGAATGCATTGGCAGTACATGGTCAGAAGGTAGTTCCTGCTATAGGCAAGGATATAAGACATTCAACAGTGGCCTTACTGTACAAAAAATACACATTTGTATTCAACCTAGCTAGGGAGTTTAATAGGGCTTTTGGTTGGACCCTCTAAGCTGACTGCATTGGAAATACATGATCAGACGTTAGTCCAATCTATGGGCAAGGAAGTAGTTCTAACATCGAACAATAACCAAACTGTCCAAAAAAACATGTTTGTATTCAACCTAGGGAGTTTAATAGGACACCCTAACGAGTCTGCATTGGCAGTACATGATCAGAAGGCAGTTCCTGCTAGGGAGCTGGAGTTAGGGTAGAATGTAGAACAGTGGACTGACTATACCAGAGATATATATTTGTATTCAAGCTAGGGGGTTAGGTTAGAATATAGAACAGTGGACTATACAATAGATGTGTATTTGTATTCAAGCTAGGGGGTTTGGTTAGAATATAGAACAGTGGACTATATAATAGATGTATATTTGTATTCAAGCTAGGGGGTTAGGTTAGAATATAGAACAGTGGACTATATAATAGATGTGTATTTGTATTCAAGCTAGGGGGTTAGGTTAGAATATAGAACAGTGGACTATATAATAGATGTGTATTTGTATTCAAGCTAGGGGGTTAGGTTAGAATGTAGAACAGTGGACTGAACAATAGATTATACATTTGTATTCCTGCTAGGGGGTACTGGACATGGTTAGGTTAGGGTAATATAGGTCTAGACTCCCTAGCATAAGCATGTTTTGTATCATTGACACACACTTTTACAAACCTGTGACAGAGTGGAAGTGTTCTCATTGCAATTCATAATAGCCTGGGGGGTTTCTTTGTAAGTGAACAGAGAAGTTTTATAGTAAATCACTGCCTGGGGTGTTTGCTTTGCTAATGAATAGAATGCTATCCTGTGGTGTCTCCATGCAAACAAATCCTGGACGAGAAATTGTTAAAACTGCCAAACTCCGGATGATATGCAAATTTTTTGCACACTTTGACAGGAAAGGCATAATCATCGCACCGCTTACTAATTCCCTGCGAAACACTTTAAGTTTAGATGATTTACTTAAGTTTACATGATTTACTTAAGTACAATTTAAGCTTAGATGATTTACTTTAAAAGTACACATTAAGTTTAGATAATTTACGTAAGTATACTTTAAGTTTAGATAATTTACGTAAGTATACTTTAAGTACAATATAGAGAAACCATGAAATGCTTTTAGAGAAATTGCATGGTAAGGTAAAGTATAAAATTTTCCTGTATTCCCAAGGAAATTATTTGAATAAGAATCAGTTTTCTGGTAAAAGTAAACTATACAATTAAGTTTTTCATCACCACATGACAATTCTACTCTGTCAGGTGACACCAACCATCTGTCATCAGATCATCAGTCGGCCTGAAGATGCGTCCAGAATAGGATGTGAAACTGTTGCCATTCAAAACAATAACAAGTCCAGTAGGAATGATTATAATTACATTACGTTGTTATCAACTTCTAGAAATTTCTAACGTAAAATTTTTGAAATTTTTTTCCAATTATAAGTATTGATATCGTACATAGTATGAACTCTGACACGGAAAGCATCTGGTACAATTTTCCATCCTAGTTGAAAAAAAATTTGCATAAAATACAAGAAAACAAAACTAGTCATAAAAATCTGTCAAGAAATAAATAACTGATTCAACATGTCAAAATTTGTCTCAAAAACAAAATACAAAATCTGTGCAAAAATGTGACACTTTTATCTTGATCATTTGGGTGGGGAAATTCGTTGTGGAAGAGTTACGACACGCAATTATTTGTGTTTATTCAAGTAAAAACAAACTACAAAATTTGTATCAAGTCACTTGAAAATTTGTCTCAACAATCCAGAAAATTTGTGCAAAAAATTTGATATCTTTACATTGATCATTTGGGCGGGAAATACTTCAGTGGAAGGGTTACGACATTCAATTACATTTACATATATGCACTCATTCGAACAGAATTTGGGACTAAAGGAATCTGCAAAATTTGTCAGAAAACTACAAAATTTATGCAAAAAAATTCGACTTCTTTAACTTGTTCATTTGTGACGGAAATATTTTCAGTGGAAGGGTTATGACATTCTATTATTTTTATGCGTTCAACACTAAAAGTGAGCAATGACATTTGTGGATATAGCAGACTACATATTTTGTGTCTAAAACAAACATCAAAATCTGTATAGAAAAGTGACATCGTTACCCAATCATTTTATAGGGAAATACTTTCAATGGAAGGGTTACGACACTCAATCATCTGTTTGTACTCAATTTTAAAATCGAACAATGGAATTTGTGGCTACAACAAAACTACAAAATTTGATATAAAACAAACAACAAAATCTGTACAAAAATGGGACATATTTACCTCGATAATTCGGGAGGGAAATAGTTTCAATGGAATGGTTTGACACGCAATTATTTTTCTATACTTTCAAATCGAACAATGGATGAACAGAACTAAACAGAATTTGTGGTGGCTAAAACGAAGTACAAAATTTGTGTAAAAATGTTACATAAACTACAAAATTTTTGTAAAAATATGACAAACTACAAAATTCTTGACAAACTACAAAATTTTGTAAAAATGTGACAAACGACAAAATTTTTGTAAAAATGTGACATAAACTATAAAATTCTTGTAAAAATGTGACATAAACTACAAAATTCTTGTAAAAATGTGCCACACTACAAAATTCTTGACAAACTACATTTTTGTAAAAAGTGACATACGACAAAATTATGTAAAAATGTGACATAAACTACAAACTTCTTGTAAAACTGTGACATCCTTACCCCAATAATTTGGGAAGGAAATAGTTTCAGTGAAAGGGTTATGACACTCAATTATTCATGTGTGCGTACAGTATGAGTCATTTTTCTCCTGTTGTTGAAGGAAGAAATATTACTACTCAGTAAATCAGCTGTGCACACAGTAGAACGATTCAAATTTAAATAAATGTGTGCGTAAATGGACAAACTAAAGTGTCAGGTACTACTTTAGGAATTCATTACAATCTACAAATAGACTTAGAAGTACATAAACGTTGTGTTGAATCATTGAGATTTTTACATGAAAAACAGTGTTTTATTTCACGAGTGATTCACTTACAAAGTTAAAGGCACATGTTTCAGTCTCAGGATTTAATTTAAGATTACTGTAATCATATCAGTAGAGCCATAATGATTACATAGGATTAGGGGCGAGATTAATAGTTCAATGTTGGATAACAAACTAAATTCTTATGCTTATGCCTCAGACCACCCCCCACCCCCACCCTACCGTTTTTTACTTAATTGGCCAAATTTTTACTTGTTTCAAATAATTATAGCTCTTCGGAGAACAGACTCATTATATATCCACAACATTGCCTACTTAGTAGAAAAGTTAAATAACAGTTTACTTTGATAACACTGTCAAACAGACGTGCAATATTCATTGTTGCAAATAAACCCTGTCTATTGGTAGATATCGTCATGGTTTAGATGTACAGAGTGATGTATTAGACAACAAACCTTGGTAACTGTAAGAGGTGCCAAATTTGAAATTTGTTATGGTTGAAATTATCAGTAATGACGCACACAATTGCAGCACATCTTTGATCTGAACCCACTAAATTCTGTACAAAGACACAGATCTAATTTGAGAATGTATCATACTTTGATTGGCAGCACTGTAACAAAATGTACTCACAAATTTGCTGTAGTCACTTACAGTTTGTTGCACTAACGGTACACCAAGATGTAGTCACAGAACAACCAAGATATAGTCACAGAAAACCAAGATGTAGTCACAGAAAACCAAGATGTAGGCACAGAAAACCAATTTCAGTACATAGACTATTTTTTTCTCTGTACATACACTAACTCACATCCATTCGGAGCATATCTCCACATTTGGTACATGATTTTCAAATTTGGAATTAATTTCCATATTTGGGTACTTGATTTCCATATTTGGAATATAATTTCCATATTTGGGTACTTGATTTCCATATTTGGAGTATGATTTCCATATTTGGGTACTTGATTTCCATATTTGGATTATAATTTCCATATTTGGGTACTCAATTTCCATATTTGGGGCTAACTCACATCCAGTAACGAAAACACATCTGTATACAAACTCATCAAACTATAATTCCACTACTTTCGTTACCTGTCTTAGCAGCTGAATACACACAACTACTCATAAATTATGTAAAATTTTACTCATTTTATCAAGTTCCCCTGAGGTAATCTATCAAAACATGAAGTATTAAATATTTAGGAGTAAGTATGGATTATAGGGCGATGTAATCGGATTATGCCATTTATCTGTATGCTGTCCCGCTTATTTGCATAATCTCCATGTTTGGAGCAACAATTTCCATATTTGGTAGATGATTTTCCAAATTGATTTCCATATTTGGTACATGTGTCCATATTTGGTACATGATTCCATATTTAGAGCATTCTCTCCGTGTGGTGATGGTAATGGTGGTAGAGATGATGGCAGTGGTGGTGATAGTGATTGTGGTGCACTAGTAGTGGCAGAAGTGGTGGTGGTTCAGATGGTGATAGCAGTGGTGGTGATGTTTGTTGGGTGGTAGTGGTAGGGGTGGTTGTAGAAGTGCTAGTAATGATGGTGGTAGCGGTCACTAGAGGTGGTGGTGGTGGTGGTAGTGATAGTATTTTTTGTAGCTGTAGTGATCATTGTGTTGTTGTTGTTGTTGTTGTTGTTGTTGTTGTGGTGGTGGTGGTGGTGGTGGTAATGATAGTGATAGTGGTAATGGTGGTGTCACCCCAAGTTAACTACCATCAAACTGATAGCTGCATAGATAACTCTCGGCATCTTAAAGAAATACGGAGGAACAAAAACACAACTTCTCAAACACTCTATCTTGTCTGTACATATGTAAATTTTGACGGCAATATTTCCTACAACTCTTACCGCTCTGTTTGTATAGATGGAATAACTCTAGTCACATCTGTGCATGAATGAGTTTCATAATTAGTGATGCATGACCTGACATCATTCATCATTACTCCTAATAAAAATTTGACAACTTACGCAAATATTACATCTATCATTTCATGATTTATCAGCAATGCCAAACTCAAAGGTCAATAGGTCATGACCCTTGACCTCTGCCTATCAATTCATCAATTATTTTTCTGTACTACATATTTATACAGATGCTTTATACCGTTCACAAGCCAATTCAGTTATTGCCTTTGAACAGAAAATATGGGTTCTATACCCTGGTAATTCAACGTCATAACAACTTGCATCTATCACTAGTTCTGAGTCAAAATATCCAAGTCCTTGTTATTTTCTTGATTTTTCCTGAATGTGAAGGCTTACGCCTGTATAAATACATCATTCTAAAATATTTGTCTTCATTCTGCAGAAAAATACTCATGACCTAAAGGTTAATCCCTATGGGTCTAGGGACTCATTGTGACAAGGCTCCTTAAGTCACTTCCATTTTCCTTGGCTGAATGAAGTAATATATTAGGGAATAATATCATACCAGTATATTGTTGGCACAAATCGAGAGATCTGATTTATCTAGACATCGAACTAGCGGGCATATTCATCAAATTTATCATACATATATGTACTTGACACAAATTTTCATCAACCCCACTCCTTCATGTGCTGCTAAAAAAAATATCTTAAATCCAACTGAGCAACTATCTCCCCTCCCCTTCCCCCACCCTCCTTCCTCTAAAATTTACTTGAATGCCCTTCCAACTTCAATAGTTGCTTTTGTAAAACAATCCCCAAAACACCTGAAAATGAGGCCACTATATACACACCACTTCAAGAGTGAAAATCTAGTGCAAATTTTATAAATTTCCCCTCAATCCAAGATTTCAAATTCCTGTATCCATTAACCCCAACCACTAGTGATGTATGACAAACTACTAACCATACATCATATACAGCTGCAAAAATATTTTGACATAAAATATGACCATTTTTTTTAATTTTGACAAATTACTCGGTCTAATTTGTATAGGTTTATGAATCACTTGGCAAAATTCTCTAAATCCAACCACAAACATAAAGACCATATCTGGTGATTGGTTCAAAGTATTGGCAAATGTCGATACTGTATACTTATATATTTTCACTACTAGAAATTTGTTTGCAAATCTTTAGTCTTCAGCTAGTTCTCAAAGACAAATTTTTTACGAATTTATTGATTTGTTAATTTATCGGATAAACAACGGGAGCTAGTCCCATTTATAGGCTCCTTTGGTTCAGTGTTAGTACAGGAAGAAACCGGAGTATCCCAGGAAAAACCTGCGTTGTACGGTACAGTTAAACTGAACTACACTCCTCTTACTTACATTGTAATGTTTCTGGATATCTTAAATTTTCACAATCATGCATTTCATTTTCAAATCTGAATCACAAAATGCACCTGTCTGAAAATTACCTTGTTTTTAAATATTTTCCTAAAATTACGTCCCATTTTCTTCAATTCCATACAGTTTGAGAAAAATCTGATTACACTCAATCAGTTTTATTGACATTACGAAAACTAAAGTAATAGTTATTTCATGACTTCAATTTGAAAGACAGCCAAGTCATTCACATTGTGGAGTTCAGAGGTCAGGCTTGAGGTTGGGGTCAGAGGTTATCTGGAAGCCAAAGTTTAATTGGTACTTTATAACAGCAATAAATCATGAATATTTTGAGCTGGAAAAGAAGATTAATGTGTTAGCCAACACTTTCTGTTATCTGTAATTCATTTCTCTGAATTTTTTTACAAAATTTTACAAAATTTTGAATGCAGACGACAGGTACACACATGACAATTTTAGTAATGACAATTTCTACTCACAAAGTCAAAAATTTCTTGGAAGTGAATCTCAACTTTTCACTGCTATCTCATCAGCATCACCAGGGTGTACTACAATGGGCTATTCTCTGGTATTCACTTCCAAGAAATATTTAGATTCGATGAGTAGAAATGTTCATACTAAATATGAATCCAGAGCCCATGAACATTCATTCTCGCATGAAAATTTCAGTTTACAATATGAGAGATGGATCTATTCATGTTATATCTTTTCAGGGGACAATGTTATTTTTGACAGTTTCTGATTAATTTTTTTTCTTGAAAGTGGTCATAAGGATTAGGCTTTGGCATTTATTTATTTATTTTTTTATTCATAAAACAATTTTATCATGGCTTCCTACTTGAAAAATAAATATGAAACAACATATGCCACGTTCTTTTTTTGTAAGTCATTACATTGCAAAGAAGCTCAAAATTGGGTAAAAAGTCTGTTATTGTATGTGCAGTAACTAACTTTTTTATACACTTATTAACCCCTTCAATACTGAAAACATTCCCGCCAAAATTGTTTGGACAAAATTCTTGTTTTATGTAAGTTTTTGGCATATATCAACTTCATTTTAGACTGGAATTAAAGAAATGTTACTTCCTAATAAAGCAATATTATTGTAATTATGAAAATATTCATATAAATTGGGTCCCCATATTATTTAAAACTCGTCTCTAGTCATGAAAGGGTTAATGTTAAAGATGGGGTAAACATTGGAAGTCCCAAAACAGTACTGCAAGTTCATGGAACTCTGTCGATAAAACTCTTAGGTACCTCCCTACTGAGACTATAATTAAACCAACATCCATTTAATAGCTTATCACTGTTGTATCAACATGTTGCAACAATAGTTTTAGTTTGTGTCTATCTTAGCGAACCGAAGACTTGATTACCAGAGTAATATATCTACACAATTTCATTCACGTTTGGAACTATGTGACATCATCAGTTCTTTACCGCTGAAATGAAAATGTTATTTTTTAGGATTTTGTTATTAATTTTTTATCCAAATAATCAGACTTTTGAAGACAGCAGCTGTGATATCTTTTATCACGAGATATGATTTTAATCAGAATGTCTTATTTTTCATTCTGTTAGGATTTTATTTGGAACTTTCTGTTCTTTGTTTCCTAGGTGATACAATAAAGATATTATAAAATTACAAAATAATCCTCAGACACTTTATTTTTGTTGTAAAGTTCTTTCTTGATATGTACAAAACTTTTTTTATTTTTTTGTATCTAGTGACACAATTTAGTTTTAAGTCGATAGAAATCAGATTTCCCTCCTTTGTTACCATGGTTACCATCAAAATTACAGTACAAGGTTATGGAAATCTATGTAAGTTTCACCAGATCTGTTTCCAGGGTTACCCACCAAAATTATGGTAAACAGTATACAACCTATGCCAGTTATATAACAACAGATTTACATCATGTGTTACCAGGGTTACCCACCAAATTGATGGTACAAGGTGTACAAACTACACGCCAGTTTTATCAGATTTACGTCCTGTGTTACCAGGGTTACCAAAACTTAGCAAACCACTTTTATAATCGTTCACACGATGAAATTAAAGTTACTGAGTACGATTTGGAGTTTATAATATTTTGCTAGGAGAGATACAATATAATACATATGATGGTTAAGTTAAGTTAATCTTTGCTGAAATTTCACCCTAGGGGAAAAAGTAACATCAATGAAAAATCCCAAATGAATTGAAAATACAAAGCTCTTATAGTACAGCAAGAGAATTATTTCATTATTTTCTGTGTGAATTGTTACATTGTTGCACAAATAAATCACTTTTATTATACACAATCTAATTCAGATTTGATTAAATTTTCACAGAAATGGACTTAACATTGAAAATCACTGTGAACTCTTTATTAGGTTCACTCTTTGATTGACAGGTAATAACAATAGATTGTTACAAATGATTGACATAACAATAACAGACTGATACAAATAATTGGCAGGCAGCCAGCAGCAATAGATTGCTACAAATGATTGACATATTACAATAGAATGCTACACATGATTGACAGGTAAAAATAACAAAATAATTGGCAGACAGCCAATAACTATAGATTGCTACAAATAATTGACATGTTACAATAGAATGCTACACATGATTGGCAGGTGATATAATTAAAAGTCTTAGCAATGGAAGACTGACTAATAATTCACTGAAAAACACCAAATATGGATAACAAACAAAAACAACGATACGACGCAATCTTCACAAATACAAAATGGTAATGCATTTCACCTTCAAGTAGTTTCATAATTAACTTATTTTTCCAATAAATCATAAAATATATAATATCACCCACAGCAGTTTTATTGTGGCCAAAACAAATATTATATTATATCATGCTACTATGTGCCATTCTGATTGGATAAATACTGTGGTAAAATCCCATTTTACCACGGCTGGCAGTGGTAAAATGGGCCCCTAAACTAGCATATGAATAGTACTCACAAAAATGAAGCTAGTGTTCGTTCTTATACTCGAATTTGGTACAATTTGCTCCATAAGGCACTCGCCATTCGGCTCGTGCTATATGTCGCGAATTGTACCAAAATCTCGTGTATACCCGCCTTCGGCGGGGGTTATTGCTTAAATATACCCCATCCTGACCTTGACCTCAATCAAGAGACATGTGGTTGTCTTCTCAAGCACAGTGGTATCAATTGAAGAAATACGCAACTCAAGTTCATTTTATGTCTCAAACTTTTAATAACTTTTCAAACAAAAGATTATCTCTATGCAGAAAACAAATGAATTTCGTCCAGTTGATCTCAAACAATAGCGCCCTCATAGTTCAAATGATGCAATTGTTTTTAACATAGACAGAACTTTTTTGCAATTTCTTCATTAAATTTAATTAAGAGAGAAACAAAAATCAAACAACAGCGCCCTCATTACTTCAAATTAATGATGCAAGTGAATGTACCATTAGACCACAAAGACTTTACTGAAAATTTTGGCTGAGAACTTCAAAATTCTAAATTCTATTGAAAGAAAGAACGAAAAAATGAAATTTCACTTTTGTTTAAAATTATATCAAATATAACTGAGAGAAAGAAAAATTTTGCATGAAATATTAATTAATTTGTGCAATTCTGACAGCTGTGCCAACTTTTCTTGCACGTAAAGATTCTAACTAGGGAGATTTTTTGAATAAAAGAACTTTGTATTTCAGACTTATTTTTAACTAATTTATTTTTAATGTAATTAAGTTGTTATATATTTGTCAAAAATCATTAATGTTATTAATTTAATTGACAATGAAACAAAATTAATTAGTTTTTTTTACAATAATTTTATAACTTGCTTTTATCAACTGTATTTAGAAATCTAATTATTTCTTTGTTTGAGACAAAAGTTGTGAACTAATAATTCAATTTTGGTGAAAACCTAATAAGGTAGAGTATTTCGAGTTTTCCGTTTTTCCTTTCTTTTTTCTTTTTTTTGAAATGTTGTTCTTTCAAAACCTAAATTTTGGCATAAATCTGTTAACTGAGATTCCCTTTACAACTTAGCTCTAAAATCATGACAAGGTTCTTGAAAAAATTGACAAAAAATTTGACTTTGTATGAGTCACTTCCAGTTTAATAACTGTCAGAAAGTAGGTATCGGTGACAAATTATTGCCTGCAAATTAGTTCATTTTGAAACGAACTAATTTGCAGACAAAGATACAATTATGTTGAATAATCAATACTGAAAATAACTGACTAATTGTGCATTCACACTCTTTGACACATAATTTGCAGTCCTTCAACTCTGAAATAATTTCATTAATTTTTTGGCAAATTTGACCATTTTCAATAAAAATATTCACACTATTCCTTAAATAGAGATTAATTTCACAATAATTATCTAAAATTTGGCTCTTGTTTGTAAAAAATTTACCAAAATAACTGAAGTTTTGCTTATGTTTCATGGACCATTTGATGGTATTAATACCAAATTTAACGACATAATTGACAGCCAAACACTAGTGTAGAAAATCAATACTGGAAATAAAAGGCTACTTTGTGTTCACACTATTTGAAGTGTAGTTGCTTGCACTTTTTTTATAATTAGCTCTCGGCTACATTAGGATATTTCTAACAGAAACTATAATTTTGAACAAAAATATTTAAATCAATACATAAATAAAGACAAATTTTTTAAGTTGAATCTAAAATGAAGCTAGGATTTTTCAAAAAGTTGGAAAAAGAGAAAAATTTGAGTATTTCTGAATAAAAAATGAACAGCTTGTATTGGGTGATTCTATTGTTAACAGTTTAAATATACTAATTGGTGTATGACAATAGCATTGTGGTGAATAATCAATACTGAAAATAACTAACTACTTCACATTCACACTTCTTGACCTGTAATCTGAGAAGGGTTTTATAAGTTGAACAGAACTCAACTGTAATCGTTATTGCGAAATTTTTGAAATTGCATTTTTGGAATTTCGTTCACTTCCAATTTTACGCAAGACTGCAGACATCGATTACTTCTACGATTTCACTCCAAAATGAACTTGAAAATTATCCAAAAAATGTAGAAAAACAAGAAGTTTTGTTCAATTCAATGATTCGGGAATGTTTTTACAATTTTTGTAGAACACTATAATGATTTTTTTTTCCAAATTTTTTTTGTTCTTTTTTAATTCGATACACCTCTAATTTTTTAACAAAAATACTGATATCAATCCCTTCTATGATTTTACTTCAAAATAAGATTAAAATTTACCAAAATTTTTTGGAAAAACAAGAATTTCTGTTCAACTAAATTTTGGAATAATCAATATGTTACTTAGCACACTGCATTGTGTTCACTATTAAAGTTTGCTCTGTTACTGGAGAGAGTCTTGTAATTTCAGCTTTGTTGATACTGTCATCACTTCGAGACATTTTCAGCATCAATTCATACAAATGAAATCATAAATGGACCAACTTCTAGAATTCACGTGATCTTTAAAAAAATTAACAGAAAAAGAACAATTTTGACCACATAATCTAAAAATTTTGAACACAATTTGGATTCAGATCACAGGAGAATAATTTCCACAATGTAAGTCTAAAATTAATTTGAGAACTTTAGAAATATTACAGAAAAACAAGAATTTTCAGTCCAACCCTTTTGGCGGGAAAAATTTGACACATGGGTAGATCAGACAAAAGGATTTTTATATCTTTGGTCTAAAATCAATTAGAAATTTTAAAAAAAAATTACTTGGAAAATAAGAATTTTGATAAAAAAATTTGGCGTAAAAAATCAATATTAAAATTAGTTACAAGTTTCAGTAATCTGACACTACAATCAGTCGGTAATTTAAGATCTGATATCGAAACAACACAATACTTGATTTTAATGATTGCTTCTCAAATATTATTAATTCTATAAAATTACTTTTCCAATATTATTAATTCTATACAGTTACTTCTCAGATATTATTAATTGTAATACAAATATCACTAAAGTGTGTGTACATACATTTACTAAAGTTTCAAAACATGCACTTATACTGGGTAAACTAATTTTGTACAATGTACATCATGCAAGCCAACTTATAAGAGTTCAAACCAAAAAAACACAATTCATACATTTGTTCTACGTCATCACAACACATCTGCATGCTCCAAATATTATTCTGCCATGTCTTGTCGTTATCCAAAAGTGTCATTTGCTAAAACTTTGGAAATAAATCATCTTTATTTTTACAAATTTTCAAAACGTTTGCAGTTACAATTATATCATTCATTCATTCAGCCAGAACTATTCATGACCTAAGGGGCTTTGTCACTGCACTGTCTACAACTCATAGTGACAAGGCCCCTTAGGTCATTGGATTTCCTCATCTGAATGAAGAAATATATTGAGACATAAAAAATGAAAATGTACAGCAAAAATGTAATACCAAAAACATATCAGTTCAGCTTCTGCCAATTTAAATTTCTCTTGTCAAAAAAACTTGAGGCATGAAAGATCAAGTTGTTGGTGTGTTTTTTAAACGTAATAGATAGTCAACGAGTTCGGGACAGTTATGTGCCAATAAACGAGGGGGTATAGCCCCCGAGTATTTGGCACATAACCCTACCGAACGAGTTGTCTATCTTACTTAAACTACGGCGTGATTGGCTCAAAGGGATCTTTTTCAAAATTTTGTGTAATTTGTTGCATGCAAATTGAGTGCTGAGCGTAATATAGGTCACACCCCTAAGAAAGAGTGGGTTATGGCTCCATTTAACCAACCAAAATCAAGGCCTCTGATTGGCCAAGTCAGTTTAGCCGTAGTATAATCTCCTTTAATACCACATCAGGATGGCATTTGTCCTAATGTCATTTTTTTCATCAAAATCTTGTTGCAGCCAATCACATCATAGTATCCAGTCGTTGCAGCCAATCACATCATAGTATCCAGTTGTTGGTCTGCTTACACTGTACGTGTATGTAACCACTCCCTACCCCAAATCATGTCGGAGCAATATAACAGCAGAAACAACAACAGATCTGTCACGGTTGAAACCTTCATGTCCTAGTTTCTGAGAGTGACCAGTCAGTCTTTGTGTGGCCTAATTCGAGATGTGAGTGATTGGTATATTTTTATATATGTCTACACACTGTCTGCCACACTATGTAAATAAATCTACTTTGTAAACATTTGGGAATTCTTCCAATGTCTCTAACTTGTCATGCATATAAAACTATAAACAAAAGAAAGCTGGATGTCCAATATGTGATAGTATGAAACACTGTCACTTCTTTGTGACAAACTTAAGATCATAATATTATCATTTTACCAGGGTTCCCTACCAGTGTTTTTTTTTAAGGGTGGTAAGCAGGTAAAATCTACCTGAGTTGCCCTGTCATTTTACTAGGGTTCCCCCTACCAGTTTTTTTTAAGGGTAGTAAGTAGGTAAAATCTACTGTGGTTCCCATGTCATTTTACCCGAGTTCCTAAACAAAATTACCATACACTCTATGAGTCTATGGGGAAACACTGCCAATTTTACACCTTTCTCCCTTTCTGTTACCGCGGTTTCCCGACCTTAGCAAAAACACTGTATATTTTTCTTTCTTCATATTCAGTTACGTTTTACAGTCACCTTTCACTACATAGGAAGCCATGGGTACAATTTCAAATCACAGACATATTTGAGGTATTCAAGTGAAAAGAGAAAACTATTTCTTGTGACATTCTGGTTGTTCATGGTCTCTTTAGAAAAGAAAACATTGCAATCATAGCATGAAAGACGAAACTGTGCCAAAGATTTAGTTACCGATATCTATGCAGGCGGCTACCCTTTACATACAACAGACAGAGTTGTGCTGATTTAATTACAAAAGATACAAGTTGGCGAAACAAGAAATGAAGGCGTCTAGTCCTGTACACAGAACAGACAATATTGCGATGGTTTAACACCAAAAGTTACAAGTTGGTGAAACAAGAAATGAAGGCAGGCGAAACAAGAAATGAAGGCGTCTAGCCCTGTACACAGAACAGACAATATTGTGCTGGTTTAATTAACCCTTTCATGACTGGAGACAAGTTTTAAATAATTTTGGGACCCAATTTATATGAACATTTTCATAGTTATAATAATATTACTTTATTAGGAAATAACATTTCTTTAATTCCAGTCTAAAATGAAGCTGATATATGCCAAAAACTTACATAAAAACAAGAATTTTGTTCAAATAATTTTGGCGGCAAAGTTTTCAGTACTGAATGGGTTAATTAATTACAAAAGTTACCAGTTGGTGAAACAAGAAATGAAGGCAGCTACCCTTTACACAGAAATAACGATAGTGTTGTGTTGGTTGAACGGCAAAAGTTACAAGTATGCGAAACAAAAAACGAAGGCAGGGGAACAACATATAAAGGCGAGTAGCCTGTACACAGAACAGACAATATTGTGTTGGTTTAACAACAAAAGTTACAAGTATGCGAAACAAGAAATGAAGGCGTCTAGCCCTGTATACAGAAATAATGGTAGTATTGAGTTTGTTGAATGACAAAAGTTATAAGTACGCAAAACAAAAAACGAAGGCAGGTGAAACAAGAAATGAAGGCGGCTACCGTTTACACAGAAATAATGGTAGTGTTGTGTTTGTTGAACAGTAAAAGTTACAAGTATGTGAAGCAAGAAATGAAAGCAGGGGAAACAAGATATGAAGGTGTCTAGCCCTGTACACAGAACAGACAATATTGCGATGGTTTAACACCAAAAGTTATAAATATGAGAAATAAGGAATGTACATGGCTCGTCCCATACATAGAATTGAGAGTATCATGTTAGTTTACCGGCAAAGTTACAAGTATGCGAAACAAGAAAGTTATTTCCGGTTATTTCCAAGTTATACAATAGTGGTGTTCTCTGTTACACTATCGGCATGACCACAAAGGATACAAGAACATTCCATTTTTCGGAAGTACAGTTTTTATTTAGGGTGGTAGGCTGATGATATTACACAGACATTGCATTTAACATTTTACCTGCTTCCTCCCCCCCCCTCCTCCCCATCACTGTGTTCACTTTCTTGTTCACATTGGTTTTGTTACCTACATTTAATATTGTTTATTTTGTTATTGTTCTTTTTATTGTTACATTGTTCTTTTTATTGTTACATTGTTCTTTTTGTGGTTACATTGTTCTATTTATTGTTAAATTGTTCTTTTTATTGTTACATTGTTCTTTCTATTGTTACATTGTTCTTATAATTTTCTTTTTATTGCTACATTGTTCTTTTTATGGTTACATTGTTCTTTTTGTGGTTACATTGTTCTTTTTATTGTTACATTGTTCTTATTGTTGTTATAATTTTCTTTTTATTGTTACATTGTTCTTCTTCTTGCCATTTTAGTTAATTGTACAAGAAGCAAAAAACTCCAGAAATATTTATGAAAGTGTCTTTGACTTACCTATAACTAAGTTTGAATGGTGGGGGAAGGGGGGAGTGGGAAGAGGGTAGGGGAGGGAGGATGGAAGGAATTCAGAAATTAAATTTGTAGACCCCCTAAAGGTTAACCAAGAGTTACTTGTGTACATTTGATGTAATGATTCGGTGAGTTTAGAATTGCATTTAAACAAAAGATGCAAAGTATTGATCTCATATTGTTCAAATTCATATAGAAATAGAAATATTGCTGTATAACAGTTATTTTCACACCATTATGATATCAAATTTCATCACCAGCTCACCAAACAAGTTGAACACAAAGAGAATAATAAATGTGAATGACCAGGATGCCCTTTCTCTCTCTAGATTTGACTTGGGGTAAAACACTTTGTTGAAATTGGTACTTGTATGCTTTCTTCCATGAAAATTTTAACACATTTCAACAAAATTTTTACATTTTTTGAAAAAATTGCTATTTAACATTTTGTGTGGTACAATTTTTATTACTATGTACTAAAAATGACATATTTTGCAAAACTGATTCAAAATAAAACAGAAATTCATAAGAAATTTCACTTTGCGATGTTCATATGATTTCGGCGGGAATATCATGTCATACAGGAAAATAATTAGAAAGTTAGACAGAGAGAATAGTTTTTGGGTTTGCTATAAATGAAAGAAACTCACCATAAAGTAATTTTGAATTTGTTATAAATGAAAGAAAAGTGACACTGTAGGAATTGACACCATGTTCCCAAAACACTTACTAGTCAGAGTGCTCTAACCAGCTGAGCTAACATGCCAACTGGTAGATAACGTGAATTGAACCCACGTCCCCTAAACACTAGTCAGAGTGCTCTAACCAGCTGAGCTAACATGCCAACTGGTAGATAACGTGAATTGAACCCACGTCCCCTAAACACTAGTCAGAGTACTCTAACCAGCTGAGCTAACTTGCCAACTGGTAGATAACGTGAATTGAACCCACGTCCCCTAAACACTAGTCAGAGTACTCTAACCAGCTGAGCTAACTTGCCAACTGGTAGATAACGTGAATTGAACCCACGTCCCCTAAACACTAGTCAGAGTACTCTAACCAGCTGAGCTAACTTGCCAACTGGTAGATAACGTGAATTGAACCCACGTCCCCTAAACACTAGTCAGAGTACTCTAACCAGCTGAGCTAACTTGCCAACTGGTAGATAACGTGAATTGAACCCACGTCCCCTAAACACTAGTCAGAGTACTCTAACCAGCTGAGCTAACTTGCCAACTGGTAGATAACGTGAATTGAACCCACGTCCCCTAAACACTAGTCAGAGTACTCTAACCAGCTGAGCTAACTTGCCAACTGGTAGATACTGTGAATATATCCTGATGTGTACCTTCTTTCCTCGAGGCAGTGGTGATAAGCCAACTCTTTCTTTGAAGCTGAAACCTTTAACATTTTTCTTTCCTCATTTATAACAAAGAGAATAGGCAAGCCTTTTTTTCATAATCACACTCCTGGTAAATTTGTACAATTTATTTAAATTTTGGGGGTTTTTGGGTTTTTTTTTTACAAATTTTGCATTTTGTATTTTATGTGATACATTAAATAATGACATATTTTATAAAACATGCAAAATTAAAGTGAAATTTATCAAAAAATTTACCATCTACGACAATTTCTTTTCAAATATTTTTTGGCGGGAAGGTAATCTGTCGTACGGCTAGAAGGAAACAGAACACAAAGTTGGTCACAAAGAATAATTTATGACAATGAAGCCTTTTATCAAGAATTGACTTGGAGGTGTTATACTTTATTGAAATTAGTAATTTTAGAATGGTTTTGTTCCATGACGATACATATTTCATCAAAATGTAATTTTTTAAAAATAATGTTTTACATTTTTATTGATAAACTTCATGACTACGTATTTTGTAAAAGTGGTACAAAAACAACTGAAATTTATCAGAAAATTCACCATCTACGACAATTTCTGTTCAAATATTTTTGGCGGGAATGTTGTCCGTCGTACGGCTAGAAGGAACATACAGAACACAAAGTTGGTCACAAAGAATAATTTATGACAATGAAGCCTTTTATAAAGAATTGACTTGGAGGTGTTATACTTTATTGAAATTGGTAATTTTAGAATGGCTTTGTTCCTTGACAAAATTCACATTTCATCAAAATGTAATTGCTTTTAAATAATGTTTTTACATTTTTATTGATAAACTTCATGACTACGTATTTTGTAAAAGTGGTACAAAAACAACTGAAATTTATCAGAAAATTCACCATCTACGACAATTTCTGTTCAAATATTTTTGGCGGGAATGTTGTCCGTCGTACGGCTAGAAGGAACATACAGAACACAAAGTTGGACACAAAGAATAATTTATAACAATGAAGCCTTTTATCACGAATTGACTTGGAGGTGTTATACTTTATTGAAATTAGTAATTTTAGAATGGCTTTGTTCCTTGACAATACATATTTCATCAAAATGATGTAAACGTTCTTATAAAAAAATAATGTTTTTCAGTTTTAATCATACATATCATAATGACTTTGTACTAAGAATGATATATTTTGTAAAACTGGTAGAAATAAAACTGAATTTTAAATAAAACAACTGTGGAACGGAGGTAGATATTATTGCATTACAAAACAGAGAAAATGAACCAGAAATTCGCAATTCTTTTTTTAAAATAATTTTGGTAAAGTTTCAAAATTTCATTAAAATTTTAAAATTTTGGTAAAATAATCACCCCTGATAGATCGTATCAAATTACTTGGAATCGTATGAACAAAGGCTTGCAGTCAAACTCCAATATAGATATTCCTTGCATGGAAAACCTATTCCTTGCACGGAAAACCACTTCCATTCACTTTCATCCTGAATCATTCCTTCCATTCATAAGCAATAACTGTAGTTTCAATATAGAAATAATCTCACTCTATAAATATGTATGAGAATTAATGGTAGTTCATCTCAAAAAGCAAAATGATGTTTCCCATAATTGGGAGTGAAATTTCCGATGTCGGAATCGTAGTAATTGGGTACTTCGAAGTATTATTAGAATTCCATTTTCTGGTCCAACAATGATCAATAATACTTCACTGTCACTTTTACGTACGAATCCGTTTTAAATCACCGATGTTCAATTTTCATTTTTCGAGAAATATTTCCTGAGATCTGACATTTATTGATCTGCTTGTCTCATGCAGAAAATCTACATGTTTGTTATTCAGCGTTTTATTCAAACAAGATTTTTTCTTTCAATCCCATTACTATAAATTTTCGGGATTTCATTACTGAAGCTCAATTTCCGGGTTTTTTGAGAAATATTTCCTAATTTCTGACATTTATTGTTCTTCTTGTCTAAGACAGAATACGCCACATTTAATTCAATGTTTTAGTCATACAAGATATTTTCTTTCAACCCCATAACTATACATTTTCAGGATTTTATCGCTGAAGTTCAATTTTCGTCTTCTGAGAAATATTTCCTGATTTCTGACATTTACTGTTCTTCTGATAGACCCTATCAAATTACTTGGAATCATATGAACAAAGGCTTGCATGTATCAGTCAAACTTCAAAATAGATATTCCTTGCATGGAAAACCACTTCCATTCACTTTCATCCAGAAAAAGTATTTCAGACAGAAAAAGCTACATTAATTCAATACTTTAGTAACACAAGATATTTTCTTTCACTCCCATAACTATAAATTTTCTGGATTTCATCGCTAAAGCCCAATTTTCAGGGGTTTTTTTTAGAAATATTTCCTCATTTCTGACATTTGTTGCTCTTTTTATAGAAAAAGCTACATTTCATTCAATATTTTATTTATACAAAATATTTTAGTTCAATCCCATTACTGTAAATTTTCTGGATTTTATCAATTTTTGTGGGTTTTTTCAGAAATTTCTCTGAATTTCTCCATGAACTGACTAATCTTGTCTTACGTAAAAAAACACTGCAAATAATTTAACCACATAACTTCACATTTTATTCATACAAGATATTTTTTTTAAAAAGTGTTAGCTTCATATTGCCAATAAACATACGATTTTGCTTTTGCCTTCAGCCAGAAGGGGATACCCCCTTCCTGACCATCAGGGGATACCCACCCCCTCCTTCCAAACCATTGCCCGATAGCCATGCAAGCACAGCCATCATGTAACCCTTTCCATTTTTTCCCCTTCTCCTGAAGTTGCTCCGTCTCAAAAAAATTAGACGGAACACTGTCTTGCAGTGTGCGCTCTAATCCAATCTGACGCACCACTGACACACAATTTCTAGTGACACACCAAGATTTGGTGTTCCCTATCTATTACTATGTGGTGACTCATGAGAAATCCCAGTTTTTATCATTTTAACTCTCAACAACAAAATGTGGTTATCATTGGAAGGTACACACTGCTGTCTTGCACTCAAATTCAAAAGAATACTACGTCATTGCAGCTAATAAAACTTCAAGTTAAACCAGTTTCAGCAAGTACAGCTTCAAATGTGTTTCTGTAAATCGACTAAAATATGCATTTCTTCAGGTGAAATAGAAAAGAACGTTCAAATCTGCTCGATGTCACATCCACGCACACAAAACTCTAAAACTCTAAATAATAAAATACAATGGTGAATAAATTCAAAATTAATGAAGCAATATTCCTTTCACAGAATTCCAGTCATTCCCTTTTGTTCTTCTTTTATACTACGCTGTGAAGAATATGTCAATTTTGATATCCTGCTGTGGTATGTTACACTAGTATTTCTGAGGTGACGTTCCCTACGACATGTTGCGTGACAGATGATGATAGTTGTTGCGTGTGGCAAACAAGCAGCCGCTGAGATTTTAGAAATACGTTTGTTCTACAATATATGATTTGCTACTTTGTTTCACATTAGATAAGTCAGCTATTGTTCAAAACATGCTAAAAATGTCACAATGTAGAAATGCATTGTGTCAATCACAATGTGAAAATTTCACGTCTAAATTATAACAATTGTACGACAGTGTCACTTATGCATACGATAAGTCAGCTATTGTTCAAAACATGCTAAAATAATAACAATGTAGAAATGTACTGTGTCAATCACTTTTGAACAATGTGAAAATTTTACATCTAAAAAATTGTAACAATTGTATGAAAGTGTCACTTATGAATAAGATAAGTCAGTTATTGTTCAAAATTTGTTAAGATTTGTAACAAAGTACAACTGATATTGCGTCAATTACTTTTCTACGA
The DNA here is from genome assembly GCF_964340395.1 of Glandiceps talaboti. Taxonomy (NCBI): domain Eukaryota; kingdom Metazoa; phylum Hemichordata; class Enteropneusta; family Spengelidae; genus Glandiceps; species Glandiceps talaboti. Next base: position 13,734,177 of record NC_135567.1, on the reverse strand, counting down.
CGTGAAAATTCCATCTTCAAAATGTAAAGTATGGGAACGTTTCTTTAGATTCATTGCTACAATTCTGATAAGTCAGCCATTGTTCAAAACAAGCTAAACTTGTCACAATGTACAAATGATATTGCATCACTTACTTTCCAACGATGTGAAAATTTCAAATTCAAAATGTGTTAAATCATAACACTGTTCAATAGATACATTGGTTACACCTCCGATAAATTAGCCATTGTTCAAAATATGTTAAACTTACAATGTCACAAACGACTGATATTGTGTCAATCACTTTTCTATGGCGTGAAAACTCCATGCGTAATATAACTACATTGTTCAATACATACATATACATTCGTTACTTTTCCGAAAAGTTAGCCATTGTTCAAAACACACTGAAATTGTAACAAAGTGAACAAATGACATTATGGCAACCACTTTCTTATGTCTCACGGAATAACAACCGTTCCATAGTTTTATTACCAATCTATAAGTCAGCCATTGTTCAAAACATGCTACAATTGTAACAATGTATACAAAGCGTCATTTATTTTTCTATGATGTGAAAACTCCAGGTTCAAAATGTGAAATACAATAACATCGTTCAATATTGTTCTAAAGCATGTATTATTCTCTTCCCGACTTTTATCTAATTCTCTATATGGATATTTTACATGAAATAAATGTAGATAATAATATAAATACATACATATACATTCGTTACTTCTCCAAAAAGTTAGCCATTGTTCAAAACACGCTGAAATTGTAACACAGCATACAAATGACATTATGGCGACCACTTTCTTAGGTCTCAGAGAGTAAATAACTATTCAATAGTTTTATTACAATAGATACAATTGTTACATTTCTGTTAACTCGAAGCTATTGTTCAAAAATGCTAAAATTGTAACAATGTAACAATTGGTGTTTATCACTTTCTGCTGTATGAAAATTTCAGAATGTCTACAACTGCAATATACAGTCTTATTAATATTATGAGAAATTTCGCTACATTTTTTTTCTCAAAGCACAACTATAATGTAATGTCAAACTAATAATCAAGATTGATCAATTTCTAGAAAATGAAAATTTAACGTTCAGAATGTCTAAAAGTGTCTGTCTGTCTGTCTGTCTGTCTGTCTCTGTCTCTCTCTGTCTCTCTCGTACACTCTCTCTCTCTGTCTCTCACTCTATCTCTCAGTTTGAAAGTCTGGCCCTCTGTCTGTCTGTCTGTCTGTCTTGCTCTCTTTCTGTCTCTCACTTTTACTTTCTCTGTCTCTCTCCTCTGTCTCTCTCTCTCTCTCACGCTCTGTATGTCTCTCTCTTCTGTCTGTCTGTCTGTCTGTCTGTCTGTCTGTCTGTCTGTCTGTCTCTCTATCTCTCTCTCTCTCTCTCTCTCTCTCTCTCTCTCTCTCTATGTCTCTCTCTCTCTCTCTCTCTCTCTCTCTCTCTCTCTCTCTCTCTCTCTCTCTCTCTCTCTCTCTCTCTCTCTCTCTCTCTCTCTCTCTCTCCATATATCAATCTATAGATCTATCTAGGTACTTGCATACATCTTTATCTGTCTCTGTCTACCCCATCCAACCACCTATCAATCTATCCATCCATTCCTCAACATATAAAAATCTTTCTCTACATCAATCATCCGAGCCAATCTTTTTCAAAGTCTGCCCAATATTGGATGCCTTCAACCATAAGCAATGTAATATCCCATTATATCCCATAATATCCTCATTCTCAGCAACACTTTGAGTCATCATCAATTACTCGTCAAAATAACCAAATAATACTTAAATTTGGAATGAGTCATAAGTACAATGCCACATTTGGTTAAACTGCACATTAAGAATACCATTAAATAAATCACTGAAAAAACGGTCATATATAATTTCCGGTTTTGGTTATTATCTTCAACAAGTCTTACTGCGGTATTCTTTAGATATGTAAATTTGAGGTAACAATAGATAACATTGCCGACATACAATACTTCTCGCATATTTTACATTTTTTTTTGAAAATTTTGAAAAATTTCTGATCATTTTTAGACATTTTTCAGATTTTTACTGTGGTATATTCTTTATGTATGTAAATGAAGCAACTACGGTATATAAAAGAACATTTCTTCATCAATATCTGCAAACACCAATACAGAAATGTTTTGTTCATTTTTTTGAAAATTTGTAGAATTTCTGATTATTTTTAGACACGATAAATATTATTTTAGTAACATAATATTTCCAATCCAAAATCACGTCTGGAAAATGATATTTTTGCATCAATTTTTGGATTTTTGGAAAATTGCAAGTTAATTTTATGCAAAAATAACTTTGTATCGCACACAGAATTATATTCAACAAGTATTACTGCAGAATTTCTTTAGATATGTAAATACAACAGACAAGATTATTCTTTTTTATAAATTAAATGGCCAACATACAATACTGTATTTTTCATTTTTTTAAAAATAGTTTTGAAAAAAAAAATTATTTTCAGACATTTTCTGCGGTATTCTTCATATGTAACTAAAGCAACTATATCGGAGAATATTTCTCCATAAAATTCTGCTAACACCAATACAGAAATTGTTCATTTTTTTTTTTAAATTTTGAAGAATTTCTGATTACTTTCAGACATTTTCAGCATATTTCTCCTTCTATATCAGTCAACACAAACAAAAATTGTTCATTTTTTTTAATTTTTGAAGAATTTCTGATTAATTTCATTCATTTTCAGATCTTCTGACATATCTTGTAGTCTATACTGACCACAGCTGATCATTTGTTGTTCACTACTAACTTTCTTTACTTATACACCTCTACCTACAGTAGTGCAATCACAGACAGGGAAGACATTTTCTTGTCTGTACATGTGGTGCAATACAACTCTTTTTCACACACAAATTTTAGTCCAAAGGCCTAAAAAAAAATTGTGTGGTTCCGGTTACCCTACCCCACCTAATTTTTCACTGCCGACCCTAAACTTCTTTTTAAAAATATTCAAGAACAATAAAATAAAATCGCAAAAATTGTGAAGTCTCGCAAGAAATACTGGATGCGGAAACTGACATCAACTTAAAAACACAATATAAAACTGTTCTTCCAATCTGTAATGGCTGTACATCTGATGGGAAGAAACCAATAACACAGAGACCATATGGAAAACGATGGAAAACACAACTACTTGAACTAGCAACTCACATATGAAAAAAATAAAATAAAATAAAATAAAATAAAAAATCTACCTACCCCACCTATTCCAAAATTGAGCGTAATCGAAACCACACAATTTTTTTTTATTCGGTCTAATCCAAACTTGGCCTACGTAACTACAGTAGAACGTTTTTTAAAGAATTTCTGACTAATTTCATTCATTTTCAGATTTTCAAACGTATCTTGCCAGTTGCACTCTATACTGACCACAACTGATCATTTGTTGTTCACTACTAACTTTCTTTACTCATATACCTCTACAGCAGTGCAATCACAGATAAGAAAGAAACTATGATGCAATACAACTGGTTTTTTACACCAAAATGTTAGTCCAAACCAAAACTTGGCCTCGGCAACTACAGTAGAACATTTTTGACCTACATAGTACATTGCATACTTGGCCTTGGTCTAGATTACAACAAAATAACTGTAATGTATCTTACCATACAAGTCACCACGTATCTATGACGATCCCATGTGACTTTGGTAGATATCACATTAACTGTGTAAAGCCAGTAGTGGTGAATAATACACCCAATTAGATACCCCAGCTATCCTTCACAAAATTCCTAACTAAATAGCCCTCGGCAAACATTTTTCTGTAGCAACACCCTGTGAATGTTAAAAACATATCATTCTAACTTTGCCAAGGTTTGAAAGGTTCGGTAGATATTTTCTATTTTGCTGACCATTTTTTGGACCTGATGAGGATACTTTATAAGGCAAAAACTTGTTAGTTTTTTTGAAAATGTTTTGAGTTGAGTTTGATGAGAACATCCAGTTTTCATATATATTTACTGACCAGATGATGCTCTGTTATCAGGACGAAAACTAGTCAGAACTTTTGGAACCACTTTCAAGTTTCAGTTGAGTTTTGTTGAGAGTTTTGTTGAGACCATCCAGTTCTCATTTGTGTAAAATATGTATGTATGTATAATGTATGTATGTATGTATGTATGAATGTATGTGCGTGTGTGCGTGCGTGCGTGCATGCGTGCATGCGTGCATGCATGCATGCATGTATGTAATGTATATGCCTCCAATATTGCATCGAGCACTGTTCTTTCCAGTGAGACACTTATATGAATATAATAATATATATATGAACATATACATATAATTATATACAGTTGTCTGATGATCGCTCTATGCGTGAAACTCCGAGTTACAACCAAGAAAGAGTTCCAGAACTATCAAAACTATAATTATATATATATATATATATATATATATATATATATATATATATATATATATATATATATATATATATATATATATATATATATATATATATATATATATATATATATATCAAGACTTTGCCTCAAGCAAGTATGACTCCTCATTGCTTTAGTTCATCTATTAATTTTTAAGTATGTGACCCAGTGTGAATCCTGTTGAAAAGTTAAATTTTAAAACTTTAATTGTGCAATTAGAAACATTTTAAAATAACGATCATACAAATGGAAATAATATGTCATAATTGTTCAAAAATATTCAAAATTGCCAACTCTCATATCTAACTCTGATAATTTGAAAATGTTTGTTGAAAAATTAGGGACTATTGAACTAAATTCTAAAAACCTGACTACGTCAACCAGCTACAGAAATGCAGAGAAGTAGATGTCAATGTTGAAGTAGTTTGTTATCTGATAACTCCAGTAATCTCAGTGTGAAGTAGTTTGTTATCTGATAACTCCAGTAATCTCAGTGTGAAGTTGGCAGAATGTAAAAACAAATACAGAGGCTACAAAGCCAGTATTTTTATCAGTAAACAAAGATCAGTTTATCTTGAAAACTAATGCTGAGAATGGTATGTAGTGTCAGCTAGTACTGAAAACAATCTAAGTTGAAATCGCTGAGAGTGTCACACACTGGAAAGATTCAAACTATACGATTGACAGTTCAAAATGTGATTTTTTCAATTGTGTAACTGACAGTTCAATTCTTTTAATGCTGTGATTGACAGTTCACATTGTTTCAGGGGAATGACAGTTCAAATTGTTTTAATTCTGTGACTGACAGTTCAAATTAATTCAAATATGACTGACAGTTCAAATTGTTTTGTTTCCATGATTGACAGTTCAAATTGTTTTAATTCTATAACTGATGATTCAAATTGTTTTAAATCTGTGACTGACACTTCAAATTAATTCAAATATGATGATTGACAGTTCAAATTGTTTCAACTGTGCGATTGACAGTTCAAATTGCTACAAATTATGAGTGGCTGGCAGCTCAAATTGACAGTGTAATTCACAGTAAAAATTGTTACAAAGTGTGACTGATGGTTCAAATTGCTATGGTGTGATTGACAGTTCAAATGTCACAAATGTGATTGACAGTTTAGGTCGTTACACATCATCTGCTTGACAGCTCCAATTGCTCCAATTATGTAGAATTGACAGTTCAAATTGTTACAAACTATGTGATTGACAGTTCAAATTGTTACAAATTATGTTTGATTGGCAGTTCAGTATGATTGACAGTTCAATTTGATATAAACTATGTGATTGACAGTTCAAACTGTTACAAATTCTGTTCAAATTGATATTGAGTGATTGACAGTTCAAACTGCTACAATGTATGTAACCGAGTTATAATTGTGAATTAATTGACAGTTCAATTTGTTACAAACTGTGATTGACAGTTCAAATTGTTACAAATTATGTAATTGACAGTTCAAATTGCTACAAATTCTTATAATTTGTAATTCAAATTGATATTGAGTGATTGACAGTTTAAACTGCTTCAAAGTATGTAACTGTGACAGTTTAGATTGATATAGTGTGATTGACAGTTCAAACTGTTACAAATTATGTGTAATTGACAGTTGAAATTGCAGAGTGGGCAGCAGTTTGGATTGAGTACACATAACCTAAATCAGGCAAGTGATACAGCTTACATAATATAGAGTTCATTTTATGTGAATGACCAGTCTAAGTACACAAACAGTCAGTAAGAGTCAATGGTATGTAAAAAAGCCTTGAGGGAAACCACAGGAAGTCATTAACTAGTCTAACAACTCCCCTATTCACACTTTCACAGTACTTACCAATTATCTCAATTTTTTAACAATTATCAACTTTTCAACAACACTTCCTGTTAGTGGGGAGCTCTTTTGATTTCCTCTCACAAACTGTGTTTGTTTTGTTTGGGGTTTAGTCTGCAAAGTTTTGTCTTCAGCTTAGAGGCATGTTTTTGTAGTTTGTCTGCAGCTCTTTGTGTTCTGAGTTTGGTTGTTTGAAAGTTTATTATGTACCCCACAACTTTGTGTTTCGGTTTGCTTGTATTTTGGACACTTTTTGACATTATCTGCAACTTTTTTTTGTCTTCAGTTATACTTTCAAACATTTCTATCTTCGGGACAGCTACACACTCTATGCACTTCACAAAAACACCACAAATCTCTGTCGTCTGTGGTAAACAACACCTCAAATTATTGAAAATATCAACTTTGAATATAATCATTTTGACACAAAATATTTCAAATATCAATTTATTTTGCTTCCTAACCAAAACCATGATAAAATTTGACAAAAATTTTCACTAACACAAAAATTTGAGAGAAATTTTAACTCAGAATTTTGATGGTCAATGACCTTTCCTTACAATCATTTTGACACAATTGCATTTCAAAGATTATTTGTTATGATTTCTAACCAACATTTTTTAAATCTTTGACAAAATTTCATAAATGAATAAATTTTGACCAGAAAAAGGTTAATACAAAGTCAGAATGTACGGCTATTACAGATTGGAAGAACACTGTTATTGTCTTTTTAAGTTGATGTCAGTTTATACATCCACTATTTCTGGCGAGACTTTACATTTTATTATTTTTTCTCAAATATATAAAAAAAAAAGTTTAGTGTTGGCAGTGAAGAACTAGATAGGGTTGGGTAACCGAAAACACACAATTTATTTTTATTAGGCATAAAGAAATGCAAATCCACAAACGTGTGGGATTCAGACATTGTGGTTTATGTTTGAGAAGGATATGACCAAAGCAACCACAAAGTTGAAGAATTTGATGTTGAACTTCAAGGGTGGAAATATAAATCATTAATAGATACAGCTATTATCTTGTCATATATCATCCCGCAGTGTCATCTCACAATGGGTGGTCTTAACACAAGGGGGTGTGCAAGGTCAAAGGTCAATGCCAATGTCATAAATATAGTTATCAATTGACAGTCACTCATGGCTTATCATTGTATTGTGGAAGTAAACAACACAAATCATGCAGTTAATTTACTCTTATTTCTTGAAAATTAAAGACAGGAAAAGTGAAAAGTTGCTCACATATCATTAAAATATATACTTCTTGAAAAGACATGTAAAGGCCATTTAAGCCATTCACATTTCTTGAAAATACAATGCAAGGCCCTTTAAGCCACTCATATTTCTTGAAGACAGTAAAGGCCCTTTAAGCCACTCATATTTCTTGAAAAGACAGCAAAGGCCCTTTAAGCCACTTATATTTCTTGAAAAGACATGCCAGAAGAACAATATCTGGTTCCCATTAATGGAGGTGTCTATTGCTGACAGGGGGTGACACCTTTTTCCTAGAAAAGTACAGTTCTACTATTAGATCAAAGTAATCTGTTCTGGAGGCATTCGACGGCGAACAATACCAATATCTCTAATGATATGACAATTTCTGCCACATTCAATCAAACTCAAATTTAGAAGGTACTATTCATTCACAATTCATTTTTGATACTTCTAGCAAAATAATGTCATTCAGAGGCATACATACATCCACTGTAGGCAGATTTTTTTAACACAAAAAAAAATTTGAAGATAAATTCAGTAATTTCATTTAATCAGTCAAATTTTGAATTCCTGTTCATTCACAAGTCATTTTTTAATATTTCTATAATAAATCAACCTTCCAACGACTAACAAGTTTAATGATAGTGTACAAAATCCACTATAGACAAGTTTTTTTTTTCAAAAAGGCAATTTTTTTTTTGGGGGGGGGGGGGGGGGGTTTCTTCGTTTTTTTGGTAATTTGACTCAATTTATTCCATCAATGTCAACATTTCAATTCACTGTTCTTTCACAATTCGTCTGCAATCGTTCTAACACAATGTCATTCCAAGAACTATTTCAGTAGCATACATAAATTCACTATAGACACATTTTTTACAAAAAGACAATTTTTGGGTAATTTTACTAATTTTACTAATTTCACTGAGTTTACTCCATCAAAGTCAAAATTTCATTGTTCACTCGCAATTTGGTTTCAATATTTCTAACAAAAAAGTCATTCCAAGTGAAATCTGGTTGAGCGACGTACAAAATGGAATTCTTACAAAAAAGGACTACTTTGGGGTACGCTTAGTAATTATATCTCTGAAAGTGAAATTTTTTAAACACTTATGTCTCTTAACACTTCAGGTTTAAATCTTGGCTGTTGGCTATTCTACTTTAATCCATCCTTGACTTGAAACCTATTGAGTCAATTTCCCGCCAAAATAATTCTAATAAAAGTGTTTTTCTCAAAATTTCAAATGAAATTTTGTACCATTTTGGTCTAGAATCAAATATATTTGCCTTACTAATAATACTGCTCCAAAATCAAGTTACAAAATCAATTTCCCGCCAAAATAATTCTAATAAAAGTGTTTTTCTCAAAATTTCAAATGAAATTTTGTACCATTTTGGTCTAGAATCAAATATATTTGCCTTTCTAATAACACTGCTCCAAAATCAAGTTACAAAATCAATAATTTTTGACCTTATACAAAAATTTTCATAAATTATCCTGCCAAAATATTACATTGTATCTTCGTTAAAATTTAAATTATCTTAAACTTTTGATGCAAATGACGAACCATTTTGGTCAAGAAAAATACTTCTTTGTCTAACAAATTATATCAGTCCAAAAAAAAAGATTCAAAATCTACAATTTTTGACCATACACAAATATTTCCACAGATTAATTATCTTGCCAAAATATTACCTTTTGTTAAAATTTCAATTTTCTGAAAATTTTGATGAAAATGAAGAACCATTTTGGTCAAGAGAAATACTTTTTTGCCAAACAAATTATATTAGTCCAAAATAAAGATTCAAAATTTACATAAACTGAAGCATTTTGAAAAAAAAATACAAATATACGACAGACATTATTATTATTCACAACAACACTTTTCTACCATTCTAATCTCACCTAAGGCATGGATTTGGGATAAAAACAATGTGTCAATGTGTCAAGCACAAACCATAGAGTATTCTCCTTTCTCTCTTGAAATCCCACAAATTTCTACTTTAGAAGCCATTAGGCAACCTAAATCCCAGTCAATACACAACCAATGAGCCCTTTTTATCCTTGCACTGACATATCCATTTCACAGCTCACTGTCTTCCTAAAGGTCAAAGGTTACGTACGATGACTGAACCAATTCTGACTGCAGGCAATTGAAATTTAGACACTTTCACTTCAACTTTTTTTTGTCAAGTTTGAAAACATTTCTGACAGAAAGGCGGAAATCGGGTAAAATTTTAAAAAGTTGATGTTTTTTTGGGGGGTAAATGTTTTAGAATCCTAAATGACAGAGCTAGTAATTAGGTAACACTTACATGTATATTGTACATAATACAGTTTGAGTTTATGCAAAGATTACAAATTGATCCTTCATTAGTTCATAACAGAGAGGGAGAAATCTGGTAAATTTAGTTTCCTATATACATTCAATGTTTTTACTAAATTTTTAGAACCCTGGTAACAGAGAAGGTGAAATCTGGTAAAAGTTACAGTTTCCTATACATTCAGTGTTTTTACTAAGGTTTTAGAACCCTGGTAACAGAGAGGGTGAAATCTGGTAAAATTTACAGTTTCCTATACATTCAGTGTTTTTACTAAGGTTTTAGAACCCTGGTAACAGAGAGGGTGAAATCTGGTAAAAGTTACAGTTTCCTATACATTCAGTATCTTTACTAAGGTTTTAGAACCCTGGTAACAGAGAGGGTGAAATCTGGTAAAATTTACAGTTTGCTATAGTGTTTTTACTAAGGTTTTAGAACCCTGGTAACAGAGAGGGTGAAATCTGGTAAAATTTACAGTTTCCTATACATTCAGTGTTTTTACTAAGGTTTTAGATCCCTGGTAACAGAGAGGGTGAAATCTGGTAAAATTTACAGTTTCCTATACATTCAGTGTTTTTACTAAGGTTTTAGAACCCTGGTAACAGAGAGGGTGAAATCTGGTCAAATTTACAGTTTCCTATACATTCAGTGTTTTTACTAAGGTTTTAGAACCCTAATAACAGAGAGGGTGAAATCTGGTAAAATTTACAGTTTCCTATACATTCAGTGTTTTTACTAAGGTTTTAGAACCCTAATAATAGAGAGGGTGAAATCTGGTCAAATTTACAGTTTCCTATACATTCAGTGTTTTTACTAAGGTTTTAGAAACCTGGTAACAGAGAGGGTGAAATCTGGTAAAATTTACAGTTTCCTATACATTCAGTGTTTTTACTAAGGTTTTAGAACCCTGGTAACAGAGAGGGTGAAATCTGGTAAAATTTACAGTTTCCTATACATTCATTTTGTTAAATTTACTAAGATTTTAAATCATAGCCAAACACTATTTTTTTTCTCCACTCAGCTTCTAAAAAAATTTTTAGTTAGCAAAAATCAGAAAATACACAGAAAGACACAAGAAACTGTTCTCTTTACATTGTCTTGCGGTTCACGTAGAATATTTTGAACTGATGTTACTCCAAAGGCCTACACATGTACTACATGTAACCCCAACTGACCCTTGACCCTTGACATATGCTTGGTGGTTGATGACATCGTCTGCCTTTACGATTTACAGAAAAGATTTAAAAGCAATGAACATACCAAACACCAAATCAGTAGTCTCATTTGGCAACAAAGCAGTGTCATGTTTACACAAAATTGACATTAAATTTATGTGAAAAGGATAAAAGATGAGAAAATACAATAAATTTAAATGCCATCAATAAAACATCGAGTAATTTCAGCGTTACGCCCATTTCATAAAACTTTATGGATGGATTTAACTTTCTACGACAGGACCTCCTACTGTACATTTTATCATTTTTTAAATCTGGATTTTTTTCATAGTTGGCCAAAATTTGCAAACATTTGCTCCATTATTTTATCATTTTTTAAATATTTTGTCTGGATTTTTTTCATAGTTGGCCAAAATTTGCAAACATTTGCTACATTTTTAAAAACATTGTATGTACGTACTGGGACAATAATACTGCCACCTAGTGGTGACCTTTAGGTGACCCCTTAATTTAGGATATGCAGAATAGAAGATGTGTCATTGTTTAGATTTTCAGAATGGCAAAAATATTACATTTTCAAAAAAATATTTAACAACTTGAACAGCTACACAATATTTTCATATAAAATAAATGGACCCCCTAGATTTGCCATTATTTGTTCTACTTTATACTGCACATGCAAAATTTGTCAGATTGTAAATTTTCATCATTAGTCTCGCATAGGGTAAAAATCTCAATTAATCAACCATTTAACCCTTTCAATACTGAAAACATTCCCGCCAAAATTGTTTGGACAAAATTCTTGTTTTATGTAAGTTTTTGGAATATATCAACTTCATTTTAGACTAGAATTAAAGACATGTTACTTCCTAATAAAGTAATATTATTGTAATTATGAAAATATTCATATAAATTGGGTCCCCATATTATTTAAAACTCGTCTCTAGTCATGAAAGGGTTAAACAAATTGCAAACTGGGGATAACTTGGATTGTTAATTTTTTTATTATGAAAAAATATAAAGTGTCGATTGGGATATGGGAAACATGGAATTAAGTAAGTTTAGCCTAAATATCATCCCAGAGACTTGACAACATGGCTTTAAAAAGTTGTTCACTATATTGTCAAGCCGATATGTGGAGGTATGACTTTCTGCTGTGTATATAACTTAAGTTAACTCATAATTCATAACGATGCAGTAAAATAGCTAACACACTAAATAGAATTCTACGATGTTGTGAAATTTGTAGTACAGGCAAGCTTTCTGAACTATGTATGTCAGTAAATAACTGCCATGCCTTGCATAACACTACAGGGTTTTTGCTAAGGTTGGGGGGACCGCCGTAACAGAAAGGAGGAAAGAGGTAAAATTGGCAGTGTTTCTCATAGAATCTATCGCAATTTTGGTAAGGAATCGCAGTCAAATTATATAGGAACCCCGGTAGATTTTATCTACTTACAGCCGTTTAAAAAAAACACTGCACGACATTGTCATGTATCATTTACTATAAGGTCAGTACATTCTATAGTGTGAATTAATTAAATAAAACTAACAGTGTAGAGTGAGAAGTAAGGTCACTCACTACACATGACAAAGTAAACATTGTACAACCTTCTATATCATAATTTATCATAAACATGACTTAGCCACACTCTCAACACAATGACTTTCTCCTTGTAAGTGTTCCCATTACAGGGTTGTGAGAAATTTGCATAACAAAAAGATGTATTGTTATGTTAATTATGAAGAAAATATTGTACAACTTTCTAGATAGCATTAACTTAAGTTACTTTCAACATACAGACTTTCTCCTTGTGACAGTGTTGCCATTACTGGGTTGAGAAATTTGCATAACAAAAACATGTATTGTTATGTTAATTCAATGACAAAGTAAACATTGTAAAACTTTCTAGATAGTATGAACATGACTTTAGTCACTCTCTCAACAATATTACTTTCTCCTTGTAACAATGTTTCCATTACAGGGTTGAGAAATTTGCATAACAAAACAACTTGGTAACTACCTAGCCATTTCCAGTAGAGTTTTAACTTACTGCCACTAAAAAATTGTTCAAAATTTTCAAAATTGGCTTACGAGAGAGAGAGAGAGAGAGAGAGAGAGAGAGAGAGAGAGAAAGAGAGAGAGAGAGAGAGAGAGAGAGAGAGAGAGAGAGAGAGAGAGAGAGAGAGAGAGAGAGAGAGAGAGAGAGAGAGAGGGGGGTACGTACCCTCTTCTCGTACTTTCCCCCTACTGGTAGGTAGGCCTGGTGTGGAGCTATGCCCCACTGTCCTCTCCAGCAAATATAGTTAGTTCTGCTGAAAAAGAGTGAAAACCCAGCCCCTAGGGAAAACACAACGCACATATACTATTTCCAAATGCTACATAGAATTTCATGTCTGTATAATATAGACATCAGTTCTTCCACCGTGATGCAACTGGCGTCAGAATGGATGTACATCAAATTATGGATTAACTTGGATTAGAAGTCAAAAGAAGATTAACAGATTATTGGTATGATTTATTAAGGAGATTAGAGTGTGAACATAATTAATGAATAAAGAAGATTAATTTTTAAGATTAAATCGGTCATGTTTTGTGATTTGTGTCATCTATGGATGTACGTGAAATTTTAATACATTGTCTCCATAATTCTTCTCTCTTTAGGTGCATACTAAATCTTGAACAAATTTTCAAGGGATTTAAGTTGATAAAACTTGACTTGAGGCCTAAAAATCTTTGGTTCTAGTTTTTCACAGCCAACCCGAAACTTTTCTTACATATTCGAGAAAAAAATAAATCGCGAAAAAAGTCTCACAAGAAATAGTGGATGCGAAAACTGTTCTTCCAATCTATAATGGCTGTACATCTGATGAGAAGAAACCAATATCACAGAGACCATATGGAAAACAACAGAAAAACATAACTACCTGAACTAGACACTAACACATGAAAAAAAATCTTTTAAATAAAATAAAATCTACCTACCCCATCTATTCATGAATTGACCATAATCGGAACCACACAATTGTTTTTGTTACTTTACCTGAATACCAAGGCAGTTTCCAAGTTCCAATCTGTTGTTTTTAAAGGCAGTAGATTGGTAAAACTTTCCTCATTCTCATTCCAAAGATCGTTTGTTGGGGTTCCAGACCAAATTTATTGTCTGAACGATACCAATATTTAATTTTTCCCAGAGTCACCCACTTATTACCAGGGGTCCTCAAACCTCAACAAAAATGAGGTACTTGTATGTTAGCTTACAGGTACAACAGATTTACACAAACACTAGGGGATGGAAAAAGGAGCTAACCATTGAAAGGAGTGACACCCCCTGTATGTTGATTGGGAAAATAATGGCGTGAAGAAAACTTTCACAAACATTTTGTGTTTGTCGCATGTACAAAGTCATCCAAGCGTAATTTCTTGAATTTAAATCTAAAATTATGTATCAAAATTTTTTTCAAACAAATCAATTTCAAACAAAAAAAATTGAAAAAGACATGTAATTCATAGAGATTATTTCTACATTTTAAATCTACCATAAAAGTGAAACAAATATTACACAAAAAAATCTAAAATAATATTAAATCTTTCAAATAAAAAAAAATTTGTTCAACATTTTGGCAGGATATAATTTTGACAATTTTTGGCGGGAAATGTTAATATAATTTTTGGCGGGAAATTTACAAGTACAAGGATTATATCTTTGTTTCAGTCTAAATTAAAATCTACACAGACCAAAAATCGTACAAAAAAAAATATTTTCGTGTAATTTTTGGCGGGAAATTTACAAGTACACGGAACAAGTTAATACAGAGCCTACATTTCATATAAATCTGATTCTGACCGAAAGCACTGACTACAAATACACTAATCCTACTTAATAATGCACGTACGAATATCGCCCGATAGTGAATTACGACAAACCACTGCTGAAACTTTGATATATGATGCATTATGTCAGCGTATTGGTAACATTTTAATGTACGACGGATGTTATATATCAGTCGGTGATTTTACATGGATATTGAAATTTAGTAATATGCAAAAAAATTTGGATTATTTCTTTCAAATTTTGTGGAAGCAGTCGTTAGAAAATCTGAAAATGGACTAAAAAATCTAGTAACATACGACAATTTGGGATTATTCCTCACAATTCTTTTGAAGTCTTCATGAAACCAGAAAACGAAGGTGAAGTCTCGTAACATACGAAAATTTTGGATGATTCCTAATAATTTTTTTGAAGTCTTTGTAAAACCAGAAAATGAAGGTAAAGTCTTGTAACATACGACAATTTTGGATTATTCCTCACAATTCTTTTGAAGTCTTTATAAAACCAGAAAACGAAAGTGAAGTCTTAGAACATATGACAATTTTAAATATTTCCTCTCAAATTCTCTGGGAGTCGCTACAAAATCTATAAACAAAATCGACCTCTAGCAAAAAATGAACATTTCTAGTTATTTGCAAAAAATTAGAAAATGAGTTCTCTGTATTTTTTTTAAAGATACAAATGAAATTCCAATATTGCTACAATGTGAAAAAAGAAATATTTTTCGTTAAACTACAGAAAGTTATCTATTATTATTAATAAAACACACTTTTTAATTTAAAAAAATAACTTTATTGTCTTAACTTGTTTTAACTGTAAGGCAATTATTACACATTTGTTCTCATCAATGGATTTAGAAATAATACAATCAGAATTGGATAATCTCAGAAAATTATATTTTAACACTTTGTAAGAAATGAATAACCTCAGAAATAATATTTAAACATTTTGAAAGAATTTAATAATCCCAGACAATTATATTTTAAGAGTTTGGAGGAAGGAATTGATATTCTCAGATAACATATTTTAAATATTGTTCTGCAGACAGCCCACACCACTATGAATATAAATGAAAATCTAATAAGGACTTGTTGCTTCCTTTTTTCTCATTATTACCTCTTTTCACGTCTGTCTTTTGTACTCAGTTTTTCACACTCTAGATTTCCTATATTGTTGTATTTTACCATTCTCCACACATTTCCTGATTTGATGGCATTGAGACTGTCAACCTACAGAGTTAAAGTGGCCATATGGATGAGAATTTGATATTTATTTTGGATTTTTATTTGATAAAACAGCTTCACTATGTTTTCCTACTTGAAAAAATAAAGCAAAAGGACATATACCAAGTTCATATTTGCAACTCAATAAAATGCAAAACATTAAACAATGTGTAAAATGTTTGTTATTGTACGTACAATAACAAATAACAAATAGCAATAACCTTTGACATATACCTACGTGTCAAATGACGTTCAATGTTATGGCCGCCATGTTTTTAGTATAAATATTCTATTTCAGCAAGTATTTTTTATATCATTTCGATTTATCACCACGATTACCACTTATCAATAGTATACAATGTCTATGAATGCTTGATTTCCGCTGAATATCATTTTATTTCCAACTTGAATGCAAGTAGCGACATCGGAAAGATCAACATCGCCCTAAACGAACTTCGAATTGAATAGAGTTTTACTATCGATACCTCAACAAGTTTTCAGTCATTTTATTCGTAAATATTAGCAATTTCATAGCATTTTTGCCAAATTCCTGCCGCTAGAAGACTTGACCTCGATGACCTGTAACTTTTATATATTTACGCATGTGCAACAGTTAGCTCTTGCGACTCACCATGCAACTAGTTGCATCGTGTACGCGCTCCCGTCGCAGTTGCAAGCCTCGTCGCATGCGACGAATTGCTTCATGAGTTGCATCGTGTAACTGGGCCTTAAAAGCTATCCAGTATTCTGTTTTCTATATACTTAGATGTTATCCCCAATTTTTTTCTTAGTTCAGCCAAGGAAAATATGAGTGTCCTTAGGAGGCCTTGTCACTACGAGTCTCTAGACAAGTAAAGACAACCCTTAAGTCACTTGTATTTTCCGGCCGAATGAAGAAAAATATTGGAGAATAACAAAATTATACCAGCACCTGTAATATCAAAGAAAAATTAGGGAAAGTATTTTAAACATTTTGACTCATATTTCAAACATAGCAGAACCAGTGACATAGGCACGCATTGTCATGACGTAGAATAACCAGGGTATAAATTCTATATTTTTTGTTTGATTGGCTGTTATGTGCATGGTACAATATGACATTAGGTCTGTCTATGCCATTGATCTGTATATTATTTTAATGTATAACAAATTATGTCATCAGATCATTTATGAGTTATATTTTATACCAGGTTTGTGTTCCAGTTAATTGCAAGTGATAGTTTAAGTATACATCAGTAAGTAGAATACTGTGAGTACCTTTTAATATGCTGAAAAAAAATATGAATAATAATGTATAAACTCTGCTTGTACCCCTTTAATACTAAATTTGAGTATTTTTACACCAGGTTTGTTGTTATTTTTTTTATAGGGTAAAAATGTTGCTGAAAAATATCTTTGAAGAGATTTTTGTAAATCTTTGGTTCTGGACCATCAAAACTGCTGCAGTACCATCGACACATTTTTTGCTGGAACATTTTTTGCTGGAAAGATTTCTTGAAAGAATTTTTTTGTAAATTTTGGTTCTGGACCATCAAAATACCTATGAAAAATCTTTTAAAAGAATTTTTTTTTTTAAAGATTTTTTTTTGTTTTTTGTAAATTTTGGTTCTCGGCCATCAAAGAAACCTGTAATAACATCAACACATACTTTTTGCTGAAAAGTTCCTGAAAGATTTTTTTTGTAATTTTTTGGTTCTGGTCCATCGAAAACCGTCCATGGTAACAACAACATGTACTTGAGCATGCCCACAATGTGACCTTGCATATTATTCCTTAGCTATCTTTCCACTAATGTAGCACACAAGTTGGTCGTAACTGTTGACAGTTCCGAACAACTAAAGTCAAACAGAAGCTGGGCATTTCTGTTTAAGAAGAGACGTCGGTATTTATTTTGTTTCCTAAATTCCAGGAGCGGTTGGTTATTGAGGCGATCAAAATTCAACTCCAGCCATTCTTGATCACGAAGAGTAAATATTAAGGTGTAATGTCCCGAGACTGTTTTTACTCGGTTTGCGGTGGAGTGTGTGTTTTGTTGGGTTCAAGCCACGGTCACGCTAATACTACCGGAGGCGAAAAATTAGTGGTATTTTGCTAGCTGTATTTTCCAAATACTAACGCGAAATTAGCAGTTTAGGGCACAGACTACTAAACGTTGTATCTCGGCTGCAAAATCTATCTTTAGGTGGTAATGTGGCCAGCGGAAGTAGTTAGGAAATTGTAGTTGGAAAAAGTTCACTTGGATAAATTCTACTCCCACGTTGTACAACTTACAAGTTAAATTCTAGTCACCGCGCACAGTTTGTTTACGTACACACTATTAAGGTTTGTTGTAAATCGGCCTTCAAATATCAGAAATGCTGGCCATTGCAGTGTGTGTTCGCCTCATTAGGTGACACGTGGGTTGATCGACTTACAGTTTGTTGTGACAGCTATTAGCAGACTTTTTTTTCGTAGCATTTAAGTTTTAATTGTCTTTGAAAACATCAATTTAGCAAATCGATTGGTAGCTGACATTGATACTTCTGTCACACATTAGACACTGCGTCAAGACAAGCACACGCTCAATGGAAATGGCTGAAATACTCCCAAAACCGCTCCTGGGGACATTCTTCATAACACTACAGTACTACTGGGGTTGGAATTTCTCCAAACGGGTGAAAAACACTACAAAATATTTTAGCATGGAGTATATATGAAAAGATAGCGTGTCTCACTTCTTGCAAATCAACCACTACTGTGTCTGCTGGGTAACGCTGCGCTGTCTACGAGACGCGGTTATTACATAATATGCGACTAAATTCGTCACTTTAAGGGGTTTTACAACATTTACAGATAGTAACTATCGACTAACCTGTCGATGTAGCCGTCGCCATCGCTATCGCAGCTCTCGAAGAGTCGTTTGAAACGATCTTCCTCGCACGTACTGCTAGAATCACTGCTGGTTATACTTCCATCTTCTTCCTCGCTCGTCGTGGTGTGCCGATTATTTTCCATGCTACCGGGACGTTCCCGGAGCTGGGAAGACGATCGCCCTAGATCCATGGCTTCCTAGAGTACGGGTAGACGATCTATGATATCCCTTGCCGCCATTTAAGTCCAGTAATTACCGCAAAATTGACGGTTTTAACGTGAAACTGTACTCTCGTGTGCTTTGTTCTATTACTGCACTGTGTCAGACTTTCAAAGTGGGGTCAAAGGTGATGGATTCTACCATTTGACCTTACAGGGTAGGGGTGACCAACCCATATAAATCAGCCAACAACCGTAGACGTGATTTTGGAAAACTCGAACTCTATTTATAATTATTTATCGTTTCGTCAATTTTTTGTCACACTCGTTCAAAAAAAAGTACGCATGTTCAGTTTGACTCGTTTATGCGGAGAGAGAGTCTTCAACCGTGACAGTATGTAACGTGTAACACTCAGTAAGTTTTTATGGTGATATTTTTAATAACATCGAATAATTTTACCGAGTCAAGCATGTTCGTGCACGCGCCGACAAAAAATAATCACTTCACTGCAGTAAGAAGAAATTAATATACTGTATTAATAAGCCAATAAACTTAGGATAGAAAATGTTCAAAAAAGTAATTAGCATGGACTGAGAGAGAGAGAGAGAGAGAGAGAGAGAGAGAGAGAGAGAGAGAGAGAGAGAGAGACACACACACACACACACACATACATACACAAACATACATACATACATACATACATACATACATACATACATACATACATACATACATACATACATACATACATACATACATACATACATACATACATACATACATACATACATACATACATACATACACACATACACATACATACATACATACATACATACACACACACACACATACATACATACATACATACATACATACACTACATACACACACACATACATACATACATATACATACACACACATACACACACACACACACACACACACACACACACAGTGTGAGACAGAGTTGTCGATAGATTTAGACCTATATAGCTATACATATTGTTTTGCACTACGTTGTATTCAGTGTTGTGTTTAGTTGGCTTAAAATTCATTTCCATTACATTTTTGACAATTTTCGAAAATATTACGACGAACAGTGGAAGTGCCTAGACTATCGGTAGCTAAGGATGGGAAATAGGCGATTATGTGGTTTTTTTTAAATTTTAATGTATAATGTTTGTTTCAAGTGAACGTAGATTCAAGTTCTTATAAATATCATGTACTTTCACTTTTTTTGACGCTCAGCATATTATTATAATAGTTTACTTCCACCGTCAATCACGAAATGAGAGTTGCTGTAATGTGGTGTGACAATTGTTATTTCCGTAATCATCGCCCGAGGGCGCGCTAAGCGACTAATAATCAGGCTGTCGGACCATTTCGTCTGATTTTTCCCAGATTGACAGTACGATAGCGGAAATCGTGTACTTTATACTCTCTCTCTCTCTCTCTCTCTCTCTCTCTCTCTCTCTCTCTCTCTCTCTCTCTCTCTCTCTCTCTCTCTCTCTCTCTCTCTCTCTCTCTCTCTCTCTCTCTCTCTCTCTCTCTCTCTCTCGCTCTCTCTCGCTCTCTCTCTCTCTCTCTCTCTCTCTCTCTCCTCTCTCTCTCTCTCTCTCTCTCTCTCTCTCTCTCTCTCTCTCTCTCTCTCTCTCTCTCTCTCTCTCTCTCTCTCTCTCTCTCTCTCTCTCTCTCTCTCTCTCTCTCCCTCCCCCTCTCTCCCTCCCTCCCCCGGGGAATTCATATCTGCCATAAAACAATGTAAAACAAGTTACAATAGATTTTTAAAAAAATGGTTTGTTTACAATATCGTACTACTGTTGGAATGAATGTATGTTTGTAGTGTCGCCGGCGTTGTTGCTCTAGTGCACGGGACTCTCAACCTATGCCGTTTCCAATAAATAGGTTGCGAGATACGCCGTGACGGGGCGCCCTCACACATCGGTCAACCCCTCCCATGAGAGGAGGCCGGCGAGCTGAGAGCGTACCGACAGGACGTATCATACAGTCTACGAACTATACCATACTATTAGCAGTTTTATTGAATTGACGCAATGTTTACTATTAAAATCAGCGAAGATTTCACTTTCTTTATTTTTCTTCCATATATAATAGCAAATTGTAATTTTTGTGTATTAATTAGACATTTTTTTCCGTATAAACTTTTCAACAAGATCGTTTGAACATATGGCAAACTCGGGTTTACATGCGCGATCGAATGTGACATCCATGATGTGACATACTTCAATATCAGTGGCCGTAGATGGCGCTCTACCCACTCAATATCATTCCTGATCCGTAGTATAAATTGACAAACTTTTCTCCCATTTTGCGTTAGCGATTCTAAAACTAAAAGCACATACATACCGAACCATAGACCCCCCACCACCACCAACACCACCACCACCACCACCACCACCGTACCACCACCACCACCACCACCACCACCACCATCACCACCACCACCACCACCACCACCAACGTTGGTGGAGGGTTCTATGACCGAACTAACTCAGTGAACGAACTTTGACCTGACCAAAATAACCCAAGATGACCGTGAACTTGAAGTACATGATAACAAGTCCTTACTAAGGTCAATTAACTGGCCTCTAAGGCAAAAAGTTTGTTTCCGATAATATGGCTTCAGAAAATAGAGTAGGTAGGTTGGAGTTTTATTTTATATTTTTTCCTTTATTTTTTTGAGAAGTTGCTTCGACCATAAGACAAGATACTCGTGGGTAAAACACTTCTGTGATAGATATAGTTTAGTGATCGGTATAAAAGAAGTAAATGAAGAGAAATTACAGGTGACCTACACAAACACAGTATACAGACTATATTATATAAATTCAACTTTGAAAGAATCGATCGATTTCTCTGGTATGGGATGGAATTTTAATAAAGCATTGACCAAATACACCGTTTTAACTATTACACAGAAATAGACGTAAATTCTCACCAGTTTTATCTTGTAAAAAATGTTTACAGTCAGTGGTTTAAACCGTAGGGTCGGTCGGGTTACCGGAAACATATAATCTTTTTAATATGGCCTATATAGTAAGTAGTAAATTAGTTTATTATAGTGACACGAGGTCTTACATAATGTAAAGTTACATTTCTAAACAATCTTTCAAGAATGTGAAAATTAAACCTCCCAGCCAAATGGACTTATATGTCACTTTAAACAAGAACTTAAAGAAAATTATATAATTGTTAAATTTTCGTAAAATACAAAACGTTGTAAGCCGCTTATAAAAACATTTTTTTTTTTTAAAGTGGGGGGAGAACATAAGCTTAGATTCCGAAAACGTATCACACTGGAAACACGATCTCTCACTGTTAATAGAGGCTGTGTTCTAAAGAATGCCACCAACCTGTTGTAAACATACATTTTATTGTGTTTGGCTCATTTGATATATTGATTTATGTGTGCGAGACTTGACCTATTTATAATGCCAGTGGCAGACTACCACAAATACAGTGTGGCATCTGTTTGTAAATCAGACATTTTGTTGAACTCGGCAAAAAGGGATTAATCTCTGCTAATATTCCAAGTGATATCTATGTCTACACATATCGCAACCAGTTGACATTAACAGAAGGTAACATTGTCAAAATTTAAACCAATATGGATATCTGTGCGATCATTTTTAAAGTTTTTTTTATGGTGTAACTGTGTTTATTTATTAGATACGAGGGCGTCAGGTAGTAGGCACGATGGCTTTCTATGTGTTTACTTCTGTACATATATTTTACTCTTAAAAGGGGCATGATTTGTGTCACTAAAACTAAACAGAACTGTGAATTTCAACTAGTTCTCTATTTCAAACAGGTGAGCGTTTCGCCCTGTTGAATATATAGTTTGTGACGTCACATCGAAGGCCTTCGTCATGTCATCACAGGAAGCTCAAAACATCATGGCGGCCGAATTATTGAAAGCCGACCAGGGACATGCTGCAAGCTCTAGACCCAACATCGCAACGTCTTCAAACATTTATACTACCGGAGATGGCCACTTATTTTGTGAGAACCTTGCAGTGAAAAACATAACGAAAGAGTTAGCCAGGAAAACGGAATATGCGAGTCCATATTATTTATACAGTCGGGCACAGATTACTGACAACGTAATGCAGTACAAGCAAGCATTGGAGAAACATGAAATCAATCATTTGCTTGGTAAGTATGTTTTCATCTTTATCATTTACAGCCCCCCTTTTTTTAAAAAAAGAAGAAGAAAAAGCATATTTTGTTTATCAAACATGTGCAGTTCATTTAAAATTTAATTATGTGACAGTCTATGTGTGACCTCAGATAACCTTGGCGTCGCCATTTCGAGGTCATTGTTCGTCTGACCTGATTTAATGTTTATGTTTACATTATTTTGCGACATGCCATTCGGGTTCTTTGTGATGCTTTGTTTCGTATTCAACATATATAAATCGGATATCCAAAAGCATTCGAAACACTGTACCTATAAATAACATTGATACCGTACACTTCTTTTCAGTCGAGTAAAACACGTACGGAAAAAATATTCAGTAAATTTAATTCGAAATGAAAGTGTGGTTACGTGGTTTTGTCTCGTATAATAACATTTCTCAGTTGTCCTCCCCTTTAAGTATGCTCTGCAGTATATAGGAAAAATTATATCATCTAAATAATGTGCTTCTTTCTGTCGGAAATTAGTTGTCTGTAAGATACGTCGTGTCGCTCCGTCCTCTCTCCCAACCGATGCATGAGGGCGCCCGTCACGACGTACCTTACAGACTATTAACCAGAAAGTAAGTGGGTTTTTTTTCGCATTATCTTAGATACATTATGACAAGGTCTTCTACAAACTCTGTTATTCATAATTTGGCCAAATAGAATTATTGGTGAACAAAATATAACTATGTTTCACAATTTCCACAGGTTACACGGTGCAAGCCAACAACAACTTGGAGATACTACGGATACTGCGACAACTCGGATGTACGGCTGTCGTAGCAAGCGGTAATGAGATGCGTTTAGCCATGATGGCGGGCTTTAATCCAAGTACGATGGTGTTTAACGGGAATGGGAAATTACAGAGTGAAATCCGGGAAGCCGTCAAATGTGACATCATGATCAACGTAGATTCTTTATTTGATCTTCAACACATTATAAAAGCTTGTCAGGGATTTGGAAAGAAATCTAGAGTTTTGATGAGATTAAATCCAAAATTACGTCCGGTAAGTACTCCTTTGAAAGCACGCCCTCTAGAGTCCAGTTAGTAATGTGTTCATACTAAACTTGAGACACAAATAATTATAAGGAATCACACCCTGATGCCTCAGACATGGCAAATTCAAAGTTTGGGTACTGTCAACGTTTGGGTACTGTCAAACTGTGCACTAATTTAACACTAGAGGGCAGCATTTATATGAAAGGTTTGTGTTTTTGTTTACAACAGGAGTCACACCCTGATGCCTCAGACATTGCAGTTTCAAAGTTTGGGTACTGTCGAACTTTGCACTAATTTAACACTAAAGGGCAGTATTTATATGAAAGGTCTGTTTTGTTTGTCAACAACAGGAGTCACACCCTGAGGCCTCAGATATGGCAAATTCAAAGTTTGAGTACTGTAGGACATTGCACTAATTTAACACTAGAGGGCAGTATTTATGTGGAAGGTCTGTTTGTCTGTTTGTTTACAACAGGAGTCACACCCTGATGCCTCAGATGTTGGAGAATCAAAGTTTGGGTACTGCTGTAGGACATTGTACTAATTTAACACTAGAGGGCAGTATTTATGTGAAAGGTCTGTTTTGTTTGTTTACAACAGGAGTCACACCCTGATGCCCCAGATGTTGCAGAATCGAAGTTTGGGATGCATATCAGAGAATTTGATAAAGCTCTACAGATTGTAAAATCCGAACCATTGATAGATTTGGTTGGAATTCACTGCCATTTAGAAGCTACAATTGAAGATGCTGATCTATTCAAGTAAGTTAGTGTTCTCTTAGTCAAATTCCAACAGTGCGCCCTCCTAGTGGGACAATCGTATAATGTCGTACAAGCTCAATAAACAACATTGTTTGTTTAGGTCAAACCCCCTCCCCTCACCCTAAACAAACGTTCACCAGTGTGACATCACACATTTATATAAGATTTAAACCATGATGAAAACTGTACCGGTCACACCACTATGATCGATGCAATGTAAAAACATGATGGTAAACATGATGGTATATATATCAAAATATTACCGTAAACCCATCACTGTATATCACATTAAAAGTAAATTTTAATCAACTTATCAACATCTCAGTAAAAAACCTTTTATCATTGAAGACGTGAAAGTTTTCAAAATTTGGTTAGAAGTGTGAAAATGAAGTTTAACAATTGTATTGATGTGACCTAAATGAACTAAGTTTGCTTTAATATTGAACTTGTGTGACATTCTTCCTAATGATAGCCAAATTTTGTTGCTCTGGGTCAGAATGAGAAAAACTGGCATTTCTTGTGAGTCACCACATAGTAAGAGATAAGGGAACACCAAATTTTGGCGTGTCACTAGAAATTGTGTGCGTCAGTGGTGCGTCGAATTGGCTAAGCGGGCACACTGACCACATAGTAAGAGATAGGGGAACATCAAATTTTGGTGTGACACGAGAAATGTGTGTGTTAGTGGCACATCAAATTGGCATAGTTGGCACATTGGAATCCAAAGCCATACAAGTTACGTTTACTACGATCATCTCCACATAGTAATCGTAACTCGTATCGTATTGGAACTAGACTAGTGTTCTCTGTGAACTGAGAGGTCTGTTTCTAAGATACAACCAGCATTATCTTTGTCTCCCCCATTTCAGTAAAATTAATTTCTGGCTTTTTTTTCAGGGCGACTCTGGAGACCATGTTAGAATGGGTTGACAAAGTAAGAGATATGGGACTTGATATACAGTATCTGAATATGGGTGAAGGTATAGGCCTCAATTATAAACGCCATTTAGAGGTATGTGATGTATATACAGATAAAGTTCTGAAAGGGTGCCCTCAAACATCAACCAGCATGGACTGGTATTTAAAGGGGCACACCACTCCAGGAAATAAAAATATTTTCATAAAATTTGAGTCATTTCATACTTTTACATCATTACTGTTGATTCTGATTGCTTCCGTCCGCAGTCTCCTCTTGCCGAGAACGGCTATCAGGCAGGGCAGACCAGTTGTCTTCGAGCTGGCTTTTCTGCCTATTTACGATGTTGCCTATACGAGGGTAGTAATCACATAAATTTTGCTTGATCACCAAGAAACACCAAATTGGAACTCTTTTCACCTCTATTGTTCTTTTTAGGTGCACTGTTGTTTTGTGTATAGCAGACATGAATATTTGTTAGATGCACAATACATATTCATGACTCTTAAGTGTCTATTTCCTTCATATGAAGTTATGAATATTCAGTGTGCATCTAATAAATATTCATGTCTGCTAAGACCCATGAGGCAATGATGTAATGAAAGGTAATTTATGTGATGTAAACTCACAAAACGACTCTCCAGAACTCAACGTTTTTGAAAAAACTGTTATTTCCACGAGTGGCATATCCCTTTAACAGTATAATCCAGGTTACGTAGACTAAACAGATGTAGACAAAAGACTTAGTAGTTGTCTGCAGAGACTGCACTGGAATTCATTCTTTAATTTTTCAAATTTGCCAGCGACTGATAATCAACATAAATGACTACAAATAAGCCTCGATTTTAGTACAAAACAAACACTTATGTCCTCATTTGCATATCATTTGCATGCAGGTATGCAATAACATTTTCAGTATTGTACTGTAGTGCAAATGCCACTTGTATCTGTGCCCAATGTAATCTCTGGTACATATAATAATTGAAACTTGAAGTTTTTGTGTACTTACATGAAAATATTTCCCCTTATTTGTTCTAAAGGTGGAAGATACTCAAGCCAAGACAAAAGACTTTATTGGTTCAATTGCGGATGAAATCAAAGCCAAGGGTATTTGTCTCATCCTAGAACCTGGTATCTCCATCATTGGTAATTCTGGTATCCTAGTAACGCAGGTCATAGGAGTCAAAACAAATGAGAACAAAAAGTAGGTATCTATCTCATTCCAGTTTCAATACATTGGCATCATTATGTATGTGTGTGATATGCCCTTTCCTGTATCACCTTTGCGCAAGATTTGAAAGAATCTGACCACACTGAAGTTTTCGGAATCTTACTATGTGAAGTAGTAGGAAGCCGACTGTACACATACTCATAATATTAGCCTGAAGAATGGTAATCTCAATATGTAGCTACATGTATATAAGTCCCTTTGTTCTGTATCACCTTTGTGCAAGATTTGAAAGAAAATTATCACACTGTAGTTCTCAGAATCTTACTATGCAAATTACGCAGTAGGAATCTGACTGTCGTTCAAAATATTACCCTGAAGAATGACGCATCTCATTTCAATATGTAGCTACATGTATGTAAGTCCCTTGTTCTGTATCATCTTTGTGCAAGATCACACTGAAGCTTTAGGAATCTGACTATACGCCAAGTGTTTAGAATCCAACTCTACACTCATTCATAACATTAGTCAGAAGCATAACTTCCCTTATACGTGAATACCTGTCACCAATTCCGCATGCTGATTGGTCGGTATTTGGCAAATAACATCTACATATCAGTATGTAGCAACATGATGAGAAAAATGCTCTTATGACAAATTTGATCACACAACCGACTGTATATACGTGAAGCCAATGTCAAAATAAAGTTGGCTTGTATTATGTAAAATTGTGCGACACTTTACTACAAATTTATTTCATTTGAAGGTCTATGGCTTGAGTTTTTCAACCAACATATCTTATACTTTTATTTTCAGTTTTATTGTCATAGATGGATCCATGGCTGAAGTTATCAGACCAAGTTTATATGGAGCTTATCACCATATTCAACTAACAGAGCCTACATGGGTGAGTCAGTTGTCATCATGACAAAATGACCCTTCTAGGTGGCTATCACTATATTCATAGGAACCATTACCATGACAATAATACTGTATTAATCATGGACTATAACCATGGTAACTAACTAAAGGGGACTATCACTAGGGCAATAACAATGGTTGTGGCAATGTGTTTATAGGGAACTATCGCCATGACAACTGTATGACCATCACTATGGCAATCCTGGGGATTCTGGTTATAGAGGAGGTGGAGGAAATCATGTAGGGCTGTCTTGCCATTGTAGATCTGTGCCATGAAATATATTAGCCATATGGATGAGGATTGGGTATTTATTTTGGATTTTTAATTTTTGAAAACAATTTTATCATGGCTTCCTATTTGAAAAATACAACATTGACAAAGTCTGTGTTTGAAACTTAATAAATGGCAAAAGACTAAAAAAATGGGCAAACAGTTTGTTATTGTACGTACAATACCAAACCTGTTTACACATTTTTAGCTTTTTATAATGTATTGAGTTACAAACACAGACTTTGTCAATGTTTTTTTACGTTGATTTTTCGATAGGAGGCCATGATAAAAATGTTTTTAAAATTTAAAATCCAAAATAAATACTCAATCCTCATCCATATGGTCTATTTAAAATAACTGTGTGAAACAGCTTATGTCATGTACATATCTTTTTTTTTAACAGTGTAAGAAAAAAGGAATGATAAAGTGTGATGTGGTAGGACCAATAGGTGAAAGTACTGATTTCTTGGCTGAAGACCAAGAATTGCCATATCCACATGAAGGGTGTGGGATTGCTATCAGAGATGTGGGGGCTTACTGCAGTACTATGTCATCAAACTACAACATGAGGGTATGTGTAACATAATAACATAACACTCTATAAACAACAACATGGGGTTATGTGTAACATAGTACTACAACATGAGGGTATGTGCAACATAATAACATAATACTATGTTATCAAACTACAACATGAGAGTATGTGCAACATAGTACAATGTCATCAAACTACAACATGAGGGTATGTGCAACATAATAACATAATACTATGTCATCAAACTACAACATGGCGTATGTGCAACATAATACTATGTTATCAAACTACAACATGAGGGTATGTGCAACATAATACTATGTTATCAAACTACAACATGAGTGTATGTGCAACATAATACTATGTCATCAAACTACAACATGGGGGGTATGTGCAACATAATACTATGTTATCAAACTACAACATGAGGGTATGTGCAACATAGTACTATGTCATCAAACTACAACATGGGGGTATGTGCAACATAATACTATGTTATCAAACTACAACATGAGGGTATGTGCAACATAGTACTATGTTATCAAACTACAACATGAGGGTATGTGCAACATAATAACAATACTATGTTATCAAACTACAACATGAGGGCATGTGCAACATAATACTATGTCATCAAACTACAACATGAGGGTATGTGTAACATAATAACATAACACCATTAAACAACATGAGGTTATGTGCAACATAGTACTGTCATCAAACTACATGAGGGTATGTGCAACATAATATTATGTCATTAAACTACAACATGAGGGTATGTGCAACATAATATTATGTCATTAAACTACAACATGAGGGTATGTGCAACATAATACTACAACATGAGGGTATGTGCAACAGTACTATGTCAGACATTGATCCTTGGCATCTAGATCTCTTGTAACTAATTTTCTGTTTTATTTGAATTACAGCAAAAACCAGCCGAAGTTCTTGTGGATGGTAGTTGTTGGCGAATAATCAGAAATGCAGAGACATTTGATGATTTATTGAAACCATATTTAGGTTTACCATCATTAGGTGTTTATAAAGATTACATCGATACAACAAAAGTACATCTCGGTACTATGCACCCATGGTTAACATGGATGCATTGAATGTAGACTTCTGTATTTTTACTGACATAGAAGTAAAACTTTTAAAAGTAAAGTAAATATGCTCATGTTAGCATATGCTTGGATCTTTTCTGTCTGTCCAACAGTATGCCATGGTCCAGTAATCAGAAAAACAAAGGATTACTTAGTTTGGCCACTAGGAGTGCTGTTTAGAGCTTTTTGGATCTGTCTCATTGCAGAACTGCCCTATATAAAGAGGATTATGGGTAATCTATGCAAATGTGGGAAATTCAAACTGCTGTACAGAGCACTAGCTTCTGGGTCTTGTTTTCAGCATTTTTGCTGTGCTTTGAGAAACACACAGGTCATGCATGCATCATGTACAAATTGTTTGTGAATGTCGTAGGATGGTAACTTGATACACAAATTAGTTGAAAATCAGTCTGTTTGTTTCATAGAATGAAGAAACCTCTCCAAATGAGACACATTCCCCTGCAAACAGCTGCTTAGATTGTGTGTCATTTAGGATTATTCAAATATGTGGCATTTGCATGTGAAAAACCCAGATATAGGGAATGTTTATATTTTGGTGATTACTTGCCAGTGAGTCATCACAAGTTCTCCACCTCCAAACATACAGTCAGTCATATGCAAAATAGGGTCCTAGGCGCCGCCAGTTGTGTGTTTAAATGTCATCAAGAACAACTGATCTGGGCATAGTAGGTATATGAGATCTTGAGATCGATGTACAGATATCATTAGACAACCACTGTACATATTGTAATGCTTTCAATTCATAATTCTACTTTCAACAGTTTGAATGCCTTGCATATAATGAAGTCAAAACAATAGAATACAATAAGAATAATGAAGTCAAAACAATAGAATACAATAGCATAATGAAGTCAAAACAATAGAATACAATAGAATGTTTATTGCATCCGTTAAGAAAACTACATTTCTTCGTTAGATTTTCTGCAATTACTGTTTGGTGCTAAAACAAACTAGTAAATATATAAACTAGAGTAATAATAGTTAACAAAAAGATCAAAATAAGGTTTATACGAAAGTGTATATGATAAATTTGATTTATCTACAGTCCTGAATTCCAGTTATGAAATGATAGCGTTCACCAAGCTGTATGCTTGTGGTGTTGCCATTTTACTGTCGGTGATCGCATTCTGTTTCTTGTACAGATCGATTTTTGTAAAGATCTTGCCATAGAGGGCAGTGTTCAAATTCAGTCAGATTTCATAAATTGAGAGTTGAAGATGATAGTGATGAGTGAGAGCAGACATCTGTTTTTTTTTGTTCTGATTGATAGAGCTATCGTATTGTAACAATTTACACTTTTGTATATCAATTATCAATATACAGGTTTTAGCATCTTTGTTTTTTTGGTTAATAAATTTTGTCAAATATAACGTTTGAAGTCCAGCCATTTGAGACAGTATTTTTATGTAAAATAAATACTTGAGAAAGTCATTTTAGTGGTCATGTTTGTTTTAGCTTAGAGACTTTGGGGTGATGCGAAGCTATTACAAGGTTGCCACTGATTGGCTAGGGATGATGTGAAGCTATTACAAGGTTGCCACTGATTGGATAGGGATGATGTGAAGCTATTACAAGGTTGCCACTGATTGGATAGGGATGATGTGAAGCTATTACAACTTAGGTTGCCACTGATTGGATAGGGGTGATGTGAAGCTATTACAAGGTTACCACTGATTGGATAGGGGTGATGTGAAGCTATTACAAGGTTGCCACTGATTGGATAGGGATGATGTGGAGCTATTACAAGGTTGCCACTGATTGGATAGGGGTGATGTGAAGCTATTACAAGGTTACCACTGATTGGATAGGGGTGATGTGAAGCTATTACAAGGTTGCCACTGATTGGATAGGGTGATGTGAAGCTATTACAAGGTTGCCACTGATTGGATAGGGTGATGTGAAGCTATTACAAGTTTGCCACTGATTGGATAGGGATGATGTGAAGCTATTACAAGGTTGCCACTGATTGGATAGGGATGATGTGAAGCTATTACAAGGTTGCCACTGATTGGATAGGGATGATGTGAAGCTATTACAAGGTTGCCACTGATTGGCTAGGGATGATGTGAAGCTATTACAAGGTTGCCACTGATTGGATAGGGAGATGTGAAGCTATTACAAGGTTGCCACTGATTGGCTAGGGATGATGTGAAGCTATTACAAGGTTGCCACTGATTGGATAGGGATGATGTGAAGCTATTACAAGGTTGCCACTGATTGGATAGGGAGATGTGAAGCTATTACAAGGTTGCCACTGATTAGCTAGGGATGATGTGAAGCTATTACAAGGTTGCCACTGATTGGATAGGGATGATGTGAAGCTATTACAAGGTTGCCACTGATTGGAAAACAGACATGTACTGTTCTCACTCATTAAGAATACAGCCAATATATGGACTTGTTTCTTTTGTTTTCTAACCAATCAGAATAAACCTTATAAAGTGCTTCACATTATCTGGAGACTATGACAACCCCATGATGTGTGAATGCAAGTGAGGCGTACCGTATTTACTCAGGTTAGCGCCCTCACACAATCACATTGAGTAAAGTATTTATGTTTGCAAGTTCCCTATTACACTCAAGTTTAGAATAGTTGGGTTAGGTAGATTTTTTATTTTATTTTATCATATCTTTTATTTCATGTGTGAGTGCCTATTTCAGGTTTTCCATTGTTTTCCAAATAGTCTCTGCGTTATTGATTTCTTCTCATCAGATGTACAACCATTACAGATTGGAAGAACAGTTTTAAATTGTCTTTTTAAGTTGATGTCAGTTTCCACATCCACTACTGCTCGTGAGACTTCACAATTTTTGCGATTTTATTATTTTTTTCAGTGATACTCATTGTAATAGGAATGCTATAAATGAGTGTAGCACATAGAGAAAGTGCTTTACTTCAGTATTACTCATTGTAATATGAATGCTATAAATGAGTGTAGTACATAGAGAAAGTGCTTTACTTCAGTGTTACTCATTGTAATATGAATGCTATAAATGAGTGTAACACATAGAGAAAGTGCTTTACTTCAGTGAGACTCATTGTAATATGAATGCTATAAATGAGTGTAGCACATAGAGAAAGTGCTTTACTTCAGTGATACTCATTGTGATATGAATGCTATAAATGAGTGTAGCACATAGAGAATGTGCTTTACTTCAGTGATACTCATTGTAATATGAATGCTATAAATGAGTGTAGCACATAGAGAAAGTGCTTTACTTCAGTGATACTCATTGTGATATGAATGCTATACATGAGTGTAGCACATAGAGAATGTGCTTTACATCAGTGTTACTGGTTGTAAATAAATTTAGGGTTGGCAGTGAAACACTAGGTGGGGGTCGGGTAACTGGAACCAAACAATTTTTTTTAAGGCCTTACCTATGTGTACTTATGATTTAATACTTTTCACAGATTTTCTAAAACAGTCGTTTTGTAATTACAATCAGGAACATCCCTGCTCATTAATTATCCATATCGGAATAAACATTACTTTCAATTTATCCCGGATAATTAATTTTATCCTAATCAAGATAAACAACCTTTGAACTCCTTAGCACACACAACCATGACTAGCCTGTAAGATACGTTGTGACGTTTCGCCCTCACCGGCCTCCTCTCACACTGTGTTAGGGGTTGGCCGATGTTTGAGGGCGCCCTGTCACGGCGTTCCTTACAGACTAAACCATGACATGGCACATGTGGAAACAGACATGTATGCATTCTACTCTCAAAAATCTCCAAAAAAAACCAGGGGTCGGTTTAGGTTGTCCGGTCAATATTTCAGTCCATGCGTTTGAAAAGTACTTTACCTGGAATAATTGAATCTGTTTTCCCGTTCGGGATAATTATCCCAATGGTACCTTTCAACAATTTAATTATTATTATCCCGATCAGGAAATATCCCTGATTAAACTAACAAGTCACACACACAGTTAGATATAATATATACTAGAGCTTCTAGATATATATCCAAAAGAATTCTCATCCATAAATTTAAACTGATGAATTTTTAATATATAGAACTTACATAAATTCATATTAATCTTGTGAAAACATTTATTTCAAATTAAATTATAAGTGAAAAACAATCGGAACAGTTATTTGTTTAGTTTGTCAATAATCCATCTTCATATTGTCCGACAGTATATATGCTATAGGCCAGTAATCAGAAAAAAACAAAAGATTTCATAGTTTGGCCACTAGGAGTGCTGTTTGGAATTTTTTGACCAAAATTGAGAGAAATGGCAGTAGAGTGCTATTATCCTTTCATTAAAAAAAAAAATATCATAATTTGTAAGTATTTAATGGCCATAATTGACTGATCTATATTTAAAAAACTTGTATGGCTTCCTCAGTTTCTTTAAAATAAGTATATAATATACTATAGGATATTATTAGAATTACAATATGTTAAACATTTCAGTTAAATATTCTTTTATCAAATCATCTGTCTGTCTATCTATCTATCTGTCTGTCTATCTATCTGTCTGTCTGTCTGTATGTCTATCTGTCTGTCTGTCTGTCTGTCTCTATCTGTCTATCTGTCTGTCTATCTATCTGTCTGTCTGTCTATCTATCTGTCTGTCTGTCTATCTATCTGTCTGTCTGTCTGTTTATCTATCTGTCTGTCTGTCTATCTAAGATCTATCTATCTATCTATCTGTCTATCTATCTATCTGTCTGTCTGTCTGTCTATCTATCTGTCTATCTAAGATCTATCTATCTATCTATCTATCTATCTGTCTCTCTGTCTGTCTCTGTCTGTCTGCATGTCTGTCTATCTATCTATCTATCTAAGATCTATCTATCTATCTATCTATCTATCTATCTATCTATCTGTCTAATCAAAATAAATTGGTTGGAACTTGAGGTGCTTAGTTGTTACTCCGACTTTCACGCTCAATGTGATCATCAGTTGTCTGATGATCACATTAAGCGTGAAACTCAAAGTAACAACTAAGCACCTTAAGTTCCAACCTACTTACTTTGATTATTCCTGCCCTGCTTACCCAAGCATCGAGCACTCTCTTCTACGAGTTTGATACTATTTACTATTTTATCTCTCAATGCATCTCTCTCTATCTAGCTCTATCCTTCTCTATCTATCTTCTATCTCTTAGCTATATCTTTATCTCTAGCTATCTACCTAGCTGTGTGTGTGTCTATGTCTGTCTGTCTCTGTGTGTCTGTGCGTGTGTCTATGTGTGTGTGTGTGTGTTTGTGTGTGTGTGTGTGTGTCTGCAAGTTTCCTAGATGTTTAGAAAACATACTTTCTAGATGTCAATTTTCAACATTTTACATGATGTTGACTCCTATTTTCTGGCAGAAT
The DNA here is from genome assembly GCF_964340395.1 of Glandiceps talaboti. Classification (NCBI taxonomy): domain Eukaryota; kingdom Metazoa; phylum Hemichordata; class Enteropneusta; family Spengelidae; genus Glandiceps; species Glandiceps talaboti. The sequence goes on along the minus strand of NC_135567.1, from coordinate 13,698,899 downwards.
GTAGATCATTTGACCCCTAGTTTATTACTTGTTGTAGGTGTGCACTTGTAATTTGAATCTGCCAGGTTACATCTGTACCCATTACCCAGCCGAGTACCCCCATCCCCTCATCCCCTCCTGAGGGGACCCCCATGTATATCACACATCATAATTTATTCATCAAGAAATCATATCTGTCTACAAAATCCTTAAATGATCCAAGTCACTACCCAATCTGATTAAAATGTAGATGTTGGCGAATCGTTCATCGTTATTTTACCTTGGTATATTTGCTTCAATTGACCTTTGTGATACATGTTGACATTTTCATCTTGATGACCGCCTCCTCTACGATAGGTAAAATAACAATGAAACATTCGCCGACATCTACATCGGATTTTAATCAGACTGCTCAGTACACCATCAAGTTTTTGACAGAATCATTTTTTTTTCATCTCACTTCTTCTGGTCATAGAATGCAATCAATCTTTCCCCTTCTCGAACTCCACTGGCAAATGCTCCATGTGAGGTGGACAGGAATGGTCTGCTGGTAGCCTCACCAGCAAATAACACTTGTGGGATCTGTACATTCAACAAATATTAGATATAGAAATTAATTTTCATCTAATTTTGAAATATACATATTCCCAGATCTATATAGTACTGTGTTATTAAAAGTATCTTGGCATATTGGCATAGTATACTGAAATAATGGTATACATGAATTGGTAAAATTGTGAAGTCAGAGGGGGTGGGGACAACATACTAGTCCGTATAATCTAGGGGTAGGTCACCATAGGTGGCATTTAAACATAAGAAAATCATATTTCAATGTAAAAGGTAATATTTTAATGTAATAATTCATAAATTATATTTTAACGTTAGAAGATATTTGAATGTAAGGTATTTTCATATAAGAAAATTATATTTTAATGTAACATAACTTAATGTAAGAGAATTTTATTTCCATATATATATATATATATTACTGTATGTGTTTTCCTTGGGCTACAAACCCGACTAGTTTGAACAAACTATTTTTTGTCCAGCCAGAAGTTTAAAGTTATTTTTTATTTACTTTCCATTGCCAATGTATTTACTTAACTAATTTCCTTTCCTCAGTTTACATATAAATCCTGTTTTCCTTTTGACCTCTGGCAAATAAAATATATTTTAATGTAAGAAAATTATATTTTAATGTAAGAAGATCCCCACCTCTACATTATCATCTGTTGTCATGTAAAGTGGTTTTGCTAATACATCCACATCAGGCCCCTCAGCTCCAACTGCAATGTATGAATAGGACCCTCTAGCATACTGATCACTATGCCATCTAGTAACTATCGTCTTCTTAACTTTTGGAATATCCTTACCAGTAAATTGTTTCAATAACTTGACACAGGTCTGAAAGTAGAAAAACATTGACAAGAAATCTGATGTAAACTTTTGATACTCAAATTTTCGAAGGAAATAATTTTTTCAATAACTCAAACATACGTCTGAAAGTAGAAAAGCAGCAAAAATAAAACCGGTTATTTTTGATACTCAAATCTTTCGTAAACTCATTTTTGTCAATTTTGGAATGCGCATTCACTTGACTACCCATCACTTATCTGAATGCTCATTCACTTGACTACCCATCACTTATCTGAATGCTCATTCACTTGACTACCCATCACTTATCTGAATTACTCATTCACTTGACTACCCATCACTTATCTGAATGCTCATTCACTTGACTACCCATCACTTATCTGAATGCTCATTCACTTGACTACCCATCACTTATCTGAATTACTCATTCACTTGACTACCCATCACTTATCTGAATGCTCATTCACTTGACTACCCATCACTTATCTGAATGCTCATTCACTTGACTACCCATCACTTATCTGAATTACTCATTCACTTGACTACCCATCACTTATCTGAATGCTCATTCACTTGACTACCCATCACTTATCTGAATGCTCATTCACTTGACTACCCATCACTTATCTGAATACTCATTCACTTGACTATCCATCACATCTGAATGCTCATTCACTTAACTACCCATCACTTATCTGAATGCTCATTCACTTGACTACCCATCACTTATCTGAATGCTCATTCACTTGACTACCCATCACTTATCTGAATGCTCATTCACTTGACTACCCATCACTTGTTAACTATCAACCAAATGTTTTAATCTGGTATGTCTTACTGTAGTCATATCGTACCATAACAAAGTTTACATATCATGGAAGTTCAAGCACACTTTCCATTACACGTTAACTTTCAATGATTGTGAAATAACAAAAGATGATGAAATATTTGCTGAACAAAATTGAATAATGTTTGAAATGGTTTTCCTAAAAAAAAATAAGCAATCAAGTGACAGGCAATGTAATCTATGTCAGGTGTTTACTCATCACACAAAAATCACTGTTATCATCTTACTTCTTTGATTTCCTCTTCATCCAATTTTTCAACGAATACACCTTCCTTGCCATGTACCCATCCAACTAATACGTCATCATGTCCAGTTATCCTTTCCAGACTGCAAACATTCTTGGCCCATGTGTTTCTAAGTTCGTCCTCTGTGTCACCTACTTTATCGTTTGTAGCAGCAATCTGTACAGGTTTACTAACATCCCACACAAATGCAAATGCATCCACATCCTCGTCCCAGAACTGTTTTTCAAATTGCAGGAAGACTTTATTCACAGTCCCAAATCCAAGCTTTGCTATAGCGAGTTTTTTCACTTCAGGTACGGCTGGTTGAAATAACTGGTCAACATTTTCTTTCAAATAACCGAGTGAACATGTGACGATCACATGATCGGCCAATATTGTTTCTCCATCTGTGGTTTCTATGGAGATTGACTTGTCCTTGACCTCTGACCCTCCACTTTTGATGCCGTTCCACAAGATCTGTTTGACTGGTTTGTTGTACTGTACACAATTATCGGGAAGTTTTTTCAGCAAAACGTCGATGACAGATATGAAGCCGCCATCACCGAATTCAGTGTAGTAATTTCCTGGCAAAACTTGGTATTCGCCGAACCATCTCAACGACATGTCGTTAACAGACTGACAGGCGTTATCGATACACTCCACGATCTTGATCCACTCAACTATCCCAAACAACTGGTTTCGTTCTTTTTGAGTCAGTTCTAATTTGTCTATTTCAATCTTCATATCTTTATCCAAGACCTCTCCCAGACTTATCATGGGGTCATCTAGCGACAGCGCACCACTCGCGTACTCGTCGTATCTATCAGATAATTTACTGTAAATCTCGTATATTCTTTCAACCAACTTGTGACTGATGTGTTCACCGAACTCCGTATAAAAATACTCACTTTCATCGTAGTCACCAAACCATGATCCCATTATTGAGGATTGTTGCTTTATATTCTGTGAAATAAACAGGAAAAAACAAATATCTAAAAAAGAATGTCATGCACCTATGGAGATCAAAAATACGGATAAGGTGTAAAAATTGTGTGGTTCCAATTACATTCAATTCTAAAATAGGTGGGGTAAGTAGATTTTTAGCACAACTGAACTTGTTCAGTAGTGCTATAGGGATCGCCCGGCGTCTGTCTGTCTGTCTGTGTGTGTGTGTGTGTGTGTGTAAACAACTTAAAGTCAAAAACCGCTGAACCGATTGCCACGATATTTGGTAGGTCCATTACCTTGGGTGTCTAGTTGGGAAATTGTTCAAATCAAAATGATCGCATCACAGGTGTGTGATTTGGGTCAAAAAATGTGATTTTTGGTCAAAAAACTTAAACTCAGAAACTACTGGGCAGATTGGTGCGAAATTTGGTGGGAACATTCTTAAGGGGGTGTAAAGTAAGATTTGTTCATGACGGGATGATTCCATCAGTGATATGCAAATTAGGGCTAAAAATGTGTCTTTTTGGTTAAAAATCTATAATTCTAAAATTACTGAGCAGATTGGGCTGAAATTTAATGGGAATGTATCTAGGGATGTATGGACGAAGAAATATTAAGCATACCATGATTCCATGAGTGATATGCAAATTAGGTGTAAAAATGTTCATTTTGGGTCAAAAACTTATATCTCAAAAAGTACTTGGTCAATTAGTCTGAAACTTGGTGAGATGTTTCTGAAACTGTTATTCTGCAGATTTTCTTAAAAACATTTTGACAAAATTGGCCCTAGCGACCATGACCACGCCCCTTAGCAACAACCAAATGGCAGTATATTTTGGTCAAATAACAACATCATCTGGTAAGCAAGTGAGTAAACATTCAAAAAATGTATGCAAATACCCTAGCAACCATGACCACGCCCATAGCAACAGCCAAACGGTGGTGTAGTTCACAAAGATAACAACAGGGTTTAATAGATAATTGAATAAACATCCAAAAAATGTATGTAAATTTGCATAGCAACAAGACCACGCCCATAACAACAGCCAAATAATCACGTATATTACAAAGATAACAACAAGAATAGAAAGACAGATGAATAAACATTCAAAAAATGTATGCAAATACCCTAGTAACCATGACCACGCCCATAGCAACAGCCAAACGGTGGTGTATTTCACAAAGATAACAACAGGGTTTAATAGACAATTGAATAAACATTCAAAAAATGTATGTAAATTTTCCTAGCAACAAGACCACGCCCATAGCAACAGCCAAATGATCACGTATATTGCAAAGATAGCGACATGGTTGGATAGACAAATGGATAGTCATTCAGCAAATAAACACCTATTGTTAGCATAGACTAGCATATGGATAAACATTTTTAAAAACTACAGTTGTGCTACAACGCCATTGGCGGTATTTTTTATTTTATTTTATTATATTTGTTTTTTCATGTGCGAGTGCCTAGTTCAGGTTTTCCATTGTTTTCCAAATGGTCTCTGTGTTGTTTATTTCTTCCCATCAGATGTACAGCCATTACAGATTGGAAGAATAGTTTTATATTGTCTTTTTAAGTTGATGTCAGTTTCTGAACCCACTATTTCTTGCGAGACTTTTTCGCGATTTTATTATTATTTTCTCGAATACGTAAAAAAGAGTTTAGGGTCGCCGTGATAAACTAGGTGGGGGGTCGGGTAACCGGAACCAAACAACTTTTTTAGTATTTGGCCTAATAGTGAGTTTATCATGTCAGGAGTTAATACTGATGTATGAGAACAATGCCGTTGCTAATGCTGTCATATTTTCACTTGGCCGCTATCTTTAATGGTTGCTATGGAGAGTCACGTGAGATCTCATACGATCTTGCATGATGGAATATGGCTTATTGAATGATAGCAGTGACTCTGATGTGTTATATAATCACCCTGTCCTTTGTACAATTGACTGTGAGGGCGCTGTTCTTCCTGTCTGTATGTCCCATGGGGGTATTATCTTTGCTATGATACTACTAGTGCATGAAGCACTGCTGTGTCCTACACCGGAAATAATGGGCATTGCAGTTCCACACATCAATATTACTATATATCGTATGGTCCTGTTTGTGTTATAATGTGTGTGTGTGTGTGTGTGTGTGTGTGTGTGTGTGTGTGTGTGTGTGTGCGTGTGCATGTGTAGATAGTGGTTGGCATCTTGAAAAAACTAGCCAGTAGAAACGACACCCTACTCAATAGCGTATATCAGCATGTAGCAACACTACTTTCAGTTGGTATCTAAGACGGCCCAAACCTCGGTTGCCATTGTCGTATCAGGATTGTTCCTGAAAATCAAAGTTGAAAACTAAAATTACCTTGTTCAATAGGTTATGTTCTGCAGCCAGTTTAAACAATGGGTTGCCTTGACAACCATGTAACCAATTGGCTCCCAATTCCATTGGATACTCCCCTGTGGAGATAATGTGAAGTATTTTATAAGGCTCATTATGATTGGTTAAGAAAACAAAGGAAATCATCTGTTGGCTGTATTGTTAATGAGTGATAAAGTATATGCATGTTACCCAATCAGTGGCAACCTTGTAATACCTTCATACCCCCCCCCCACCCCACCCCACCCCCACCTTACACACAGATCTGGTCCGAACCCAGACTACAGAGGTAAGAGGCATACGAGTTAACCACTCTGCCACTGATAACACAGACTGTAGATGTAAGAGGCATACAAGCTAACCACTCGGCCACCGACTGCAGAGGTAAGAGGCTCACAAGCAAACCGGCTACCGACTACAGAGGGAAGACGCTCACAAGCTAACCGACTGAAGAGGTAAGAGGCTCACAAGCAAACCGGCCACCGACTGCAGATTGAAGAAGCTCACAAGCTAACTGGCCACCTACAATCTGATCTCTTTGTAGATCACAGTAGGCAGCACATATCTATATACACCTATGAAATTTACCTAATTGCCATGTTGAATGTACACGACCACCAGCACGATCTGTTCCTTCAACTACCGTTACATCAAACTTTTGGCTCTCTGTCAGCTTGGTGGCAGCAGCCAGTCCAGACAAACCAGCACCCATAATGACCACTTTAGGTTTGTTTTTTCTTGTACCCTCTGTCATTCTGTTGAAGTAAAAGACAGATAAAAAAATTGTTTATAGCTGAATATGTCACCATACTTTGAAGTTCATGGACATTACTGTCGTATCAAACAGACACTTTCAAAAAACGAACAAATATATAGCAAAATGTAACATACATATATTCCATATCATGAAAAAAGAGTGACATAAGGGGCCTTGTTTGTTTTTACATTTGTGATAAGTCAAAAAAAAATTGTTTGGTTCCGGTTACTCGACCCCCCACCTAGTTTTTTACTGTCAACCCTAGAATTTTTTTATGAATTTGAGAAAAAAATAATAAATTCGCGAAAATTGTGAAGTCTCACGAGAAATAGTGGAGGCGGAAACTGACATCAACATAAAAAAACAAAACAATATAAAACTGTTCTTCCAATCTGTAATGGCTGTACATTTGATGAAAAGAAACCAATAACACAGAGACCATATGGAAAACAACGGAAAACATAACTACATGAACTAGACACTCACATATGTAAAAAAAAAATATTTTAAGAATCTACCTACCCCATCTATTCTAAAAGTGAGCGTAAATAGGAACCACAATTTTTTTTAATTTTTGTTATTGGCCTTATACTCATAGGAAGTCTAATTTATACGTTTTGGAGATATTTGTTGGTGTAGAATGGAATACACCTCTTGTATTCTACTTTCTGACGCATATTTTAATATCCAAGTACGATGTACGTTTTTATAGTTCCTTGGACTTTAGGTCATTTTTGAAAACGAAAATACCATGCCAACACTTTGACCGGTAAAGCTGTTTTTGTACCTGTGTAATGCGCCATCAACGGTGTTTTGGGGAAATGTGGCTGCCCACCTTTCAACCTACGAGCGAGCCCAGTGTCGTGTGTGCTACGATTCGTACGACAGTGCGTGCAATTATATGCCTACAATTACAGCCTGTAAATACAATGGTACTCTGAGATATAAGCAAGCCCTACCTACCTTACAACCCTGTCTAGTAACGCTAAAAAGCAGTACAAATACTGTAAAAAATGTACTGGTTGGCGATTGGTACTTCCGAGCTCAGTTCATGATGAACGGAACCTTGTACTTTGAACTCATAACAAATGAATTTACATAACAATAGGCGATCTGACGCGAGAAAGCGCCAACAGTGGCCAACTCTATGAGGGCAGTTAAGTATTAAAATAGATAGTCAACGAGTTCGGGAGTTTTGGGCACATAATTCTGGGGTACCATAGAGAGTAAGTTATCATCGGCGATTTTGTAATGAAAATTCACAAAGTCAATTGTGTAGACGTTAATAAAATGTCATTCGGTCTTATTATATGCTTGCCATTCCAAACTTTGTTGTGACTTTAAAATAAATAACGAGTAAAATGTTCGTCATTAATGCCAAAATATTTACTGGCCTCGATTCTTGTAGTATGTAGTATTTTTCAAAATGGCGCCTGGTATTTTTCGAAGTTTTTTCTTTTGTGGCCTGCATATAAATAGGTCATGTTACCCTGCCTAGGTATCAGTGTATGGAGGTAGACTACGCCCTCAGCGTTACTATTGTTATCTCAACAATAGCTGTCCTTGCTATTGACAAGTCCAATTGTCCATTTATATCCAATAAATGAACAAACACTTCACGACGTACAGACATAAAAGAAACCGAATTCCATCACAGCATACCTCTCTATAAGCACAATAAACCATACTCAGTGTCAGACACATTTCGTTCTCTCTCACTAACTCTCTCGCTTCAACTTGAGGATTTTTCATTTATTGAAGGATATCATTTCTGACTCAACGTGAACATACAGGATAGCAGATACTTAACCA